>NC_091985.1:166652398-166966384 GCF_044704955.1 Pristiophorus japonicus
GCATCTTTGAAAGTGGATAAATCCCCAGGCCCGGATGAAATGTATCCCTGGCTGCTAAGGAAAGCAGAGAGAAAATAGCAGAGGCTCTTACCATCATTTTCCAATCCTCTCTGGCTACAGGTGTGGTGCCAGAGGACTGGAGGACTGCTAACGTCATACAATTGTTTAAAAAGGGAGAAAGGGATAGACATAGTGGGGCCAAAATTGCCTCTTCCCTTAAGGCTGTTACAACCGGAAATCGGCGGCCACGCTGCGGAGTGCAGTGGCCACCGATTTGTCGTGTAATGGCCGCCATTTTGAAAATTCTGCTCCAGTGGTGACCCACACCCCCCCACCGCTCCTCTGCTGCAGATCCGTCCTAAGTGCACCATCAGAACGCGCACAGCCGATGTTCCCTCCTGATGGCGAAATTCCACTGAAAAAATCTTCCTCCCGCCGCTCGGTGCCATCGGCAGCTTTTTCTGCCGGTGCACTGCCATGTGGGGCCAACAATTATGCCCCGGGTTCACACCCGCTTGGGTGCCAGGCCGCTGGCCCGGCCGAAAACCCTCCCTGCTGGCCCAGTGAACCGAACTTAAAGAATCGGGCAGCCTCTCTCCTTTAAGTGAAGGGGAGAGCCATGGTGATATGGCACTGTGATGACATCATCAGCGCTACGCTGATGACTGACAGCGGCGGACACTACACCCGCCCCAACATCTGCCTCTCCAGAGTGTGGACTTCCGCCCCCATTATGACCAACTTTCGGTCCGCTGGGAAAAAAAGCCAAAGAGCGGAATTTCACTCAAAAGGCCACCGCATCCACCGCGCCGGTAAAAACAACAGAAACATGGTAGGTGTGCCCCGTTTCCATCGGTGGGCAATTTCGGCCCCAGTAATTACAGGCCAGTCAGCCTAACTTCGGTGGTGAAAAATTATTGGAATAAATTCTGAGGGACAGGATAAATCTTCATTTAGAAAGACACAGATTAATCAAGGACAGTCAGCATGGATTTGTTAAGGGAAAATCTTGTCTGACTAACTTGATTAAATGTTTTGAAGAGGTAACAAGGAGGGTCGATGAGGGCAGTGCGTATGATGTAGTGTATATGGATTTTAACAAGGCTTTTGATAAGATCCCACATGGCAGACTGGTCACGATTGAAAGTAAAAGCCCATGGGATCCAGGGCAAAGTGGCTCAGAGGCAGGAAGCAAAGGTTAATGGTCGATGGGTATGTTTGTGACTGGAAGGCTATTTCTAGCGGGGTTCCGCAGGGCTCAGTACTAAGCCTCTTGCTTTTTGTATATATCAATGATTTAGACTTGAATATAGGGGGTATGATTAAAAAGTTTGCAGATGATACAAAAATTGGCCGTATGGTTGATAATGAAGAAGAAAGCTGTAGACTGGAGGAAGATATCAATGAACTGGTCAGGTGGGCAGAACAGTGGCAAATGGAATTAAATCCTGAGAAGTGTGAGGTAATGCATTTGGGGAGGGCTAACAAGGCAAGGGAATATACAATAAATGGTAGGACACTGAAAAGTGTAGAGGAACAAAGGGACCTTGGACTGCAGGTCTACAGATCCCTGAAGGTAGCAGGACAAGCAGATAAGGTGGTTAAGAAGGCATACGGAATATTTGCCTTAATTAACCGAGGCATAGAATACAAGAGCAGGGAGGTTGTGCTTGAACTCTATAAAATACTAGCTAGACCATAGCTAGAGTACTGCATGCAGTTCTGGTCACCACATTACAGGAAAGATCTGATTGTATTAGAGAGGGTGCAGAGGAGATTGACGAGGATGTTGCCAGGACAGGAGAATTTTAGCTATGAGGAAAGATTGGATAGCCTGGGGTTGTTTTCTTTGGAACAGAGGAGGCTGAGGGAAGAACTTATTGAGGTGTATAAAATGATGAGGGGCCTAGATGGGATGGATAGGAAGGACCTATTTCCCTGAGCAGAGAGGTCAACAACCAGGGGGCATAGATTTAAAGTGATTGGTAACAGGTTTAGAGGGGACTTAAGGGGGAAATGTTTTCACCCAGAGGGTGATGGGGGGGGACCGGAATTCACGGCCTGAAAGGGTGATAGAGGCAGAAAACCTCACCACATTTAAAAAGAATCTGGATATGCATTTGAAGTGCAGTAACCAACAACTATTTTAGTTGCACCCGTAAAACAATAAATCATTAAATCAAGTGACCCTGATTAAAGGGGGGGGGTGGGGGAAAGGCACTAAAACCGACAAACTTAAACAAATGAAACTTTAGACATTACGTGGTTCAAATTAAAATTGATGATGCTCTCCAGTCCCTGCGGCGCCCACCTCTCGCAGAAGGCCGCGAGCGTACCGGTGGACATCGCGTGCTGCATCTCCAGGGACACCCTGGCTCGGATGTAACTGCAGAAGAGAGGCAGGCAGTCGGGCTGAACAACCCCCTTGACCATCCGCTGCCTGGACCGGTTGATGACCACCTTGGCCATGCCCAGGAGCAGTGCCGTAACCTACAAGGCTACGGACCAAGAGCTGGAAAGTGGGATTAGGCAGAATAGTTCTTTGTTGGCTGGTGCGGACACAATGGGATGAAATGGCCTCCTTCTGTGCTGTAAATTTCTATGATTCTATCAATAAGGCAGATAGGCATCCATCTCCCAGTTATCTGCATATGGCTCTTGTTTTTTGACCACTAGAGGGTGTATGAGGGTCTGCCTGGGAGTCGCTGATTTCCCCAAAACCTGCTACAATTAACTCTGATGGTAATCATTAATCCATGCCTGACCACTATATAGCAGCATGAGCCGTGTCATTGAACTGCTGAACAAATTATTTATAATGTTTATACATTTTAAAAGAGAAGGACAAAATGGAATAGGCACAGAATACTAAGAATACACGAGAATGTAAATATTAAGCCTGAATATGAATGTCTAATTGTAATAAAATTTTGACATGGTTAAGTTCATCTTCTAGTGTAGTCACTGTCGTAATGTGAGGATCCACAGCAAACAATTTGCGCACAACAAGGTCCCACAAACAGCAACGAGAGAAATGACCAAATATTCTGTTTTTAGTGGTGTTGGTTGAGGGATGAATGTTGGCCAGGACACCAGGATAACTCCCCTGCTCTTCTTTGAACAGTGCCATGGGATCTTTTACATCCACCTGAGAGGGCAGGTGGGGGCCTCCGTTTAACGTCTCACCTCTGACAGTGCAAGACTCCCTCAGTATTGCACTGGAGTGTCTGACTAGATTATTTAAAGGAGCTGAGGCAGCAGAAGGTTATGCCACCAATGATGGAGTGTGTGGAGGGGGCGGGGGATAGGGAGCCAGAGCATGTTGTGGGAGGGAGTATAGGGATGAAGGATATTGCAAAGATAAGAGGCCATGGAGGAGTTTCAATCCAAGGACAAGTATTTTAAATGTAATGCATTTGGGGACATAGAATCAAATAGATCATCAAGAAAAGGGGATGGGTGAGTGGGGCAGCATTTGGGTGGCAAAGTTTCGGATGAATTGAAGCTTATGCTTGTCCTGCCAAATGCAAACAGTCTGTTAGAATGGGAGAGAACTTGTATGTATTTAATTACGCAAAGTTAACTTTTAATTTATAAATGTAGTTGATTGGCGTAAATAGCTTTGCAACAGCCAAAAGACAGCTAAATTGACGATGAATATGCAACTACATGACATGGCCTAGTGAGGCAACATTAGAAAGTCAACACTGCGCTAGAAATGCAATGAAACAATTGAAATCCTGTAAAATCCCAGAATATATAACCAAATCTACAAAGATTATACTAAGGCTCGACAAGACACTAGTCAGACCACACTTGGAGTACTATGATCAATTCTGGTCACCGTGCCACAAGAAGCCCACAAAAGCAATGGAAAGGGTGCAGAGTCTCACAACAAGACTGATCCCAAATGAAAAGGGAATGAGCTATGAGAAAAGTTCAGAGAAACAGTGAACAAAGAGATATATTAAATAGTATTGATAAGGTAAATTAAGATTGTTTCAAAGTAAGTTAAGTAGGACCAGAGGACATAAATTTAATTCAGTGAAAAATAAATAGCCAAACAGATATATCAGGAAACATGTCTTGTCCCAAAAGGTGTTGAGTTCTGACAGGCAATGTAGCAGAAACAAAGGGAATCAAAATGCAGTTGGTAGCTAGACTGGGGCGGTTGGGGTACCAGAGATCATGAGGTTGGGAGTAATATATTAGCCTGGATAGAGGATTGGCTAACTAACAGAAAACAGAGAATCAGGATAAATGGGTCATTTTCCGGTTGGCAAACGGTAACTAATAGGATGCCACAGAGATCGGTGCTGGGGAATCAACTATTTATAATCTATATTATTGACTTGGATGAGGGGACCGAGTGCAATGTAGCCAAGTTTGCTGATGATACAAAGATGGGTGAGAAAGCAAGTTGTGAGGAGGACACAAAAAGGATATAGACAGGCTAAGTGAGTGGGCAAACAATTGGCAGATGGAGTATAATGTGGGAAAGTGTGAGGTTATCCACTTTGGCAGGAAAAATAAAAAAACAAATTATAATTTAAATGGAGTAAAATTACAAAATGCTGCAGAATAGAGGGACCTGGGAGGTCCTTGAACGTGAAACACAAATAGTTAGTATGTAGGTACAGCAAGTAATCAGGAAGGCAAATGGAATGTTGGCCTTTATTGCAAGGGGGATAGAGTATAAAAGCAGAGAAGTCCTGCTACAACTGTATAGGGTATTAGTGAGACCACACCTGGAGTACTGTGTACAGTTTTGGTCTCCTTATTTAAGGAAGGATATACTTGTATTGGAGGCAGTTCAGAGAAGGTTCACTCGGTTAATTCCTGAGATGAAGAAAGGTTAGAAACTTAAAAACATAGAAATTAAGTGCAGGAGCAGGCCATTTGGCCCTTCAAGCCTGCACTGCCATTCAATAAGATCATGGCTGATCATTCAACCTCAGTACCCCTTTCCTGCTTTCTCTCCATACCACTTGATTCCTTTGGCCATAAGGGCCATATCTTGAGGCCCTTTTGAATATATCTAACGAACTGGCCTCAACAACTCTCTGCAGTAGGGAATTCCACAGGTTAACCACTCTCTGAGTGAAGAAGTTTCTCCTCATCTCGGTCCTAAATGGCTTACCCCTTATGTGTGAACCCTGGTTCTGGAACTCCCCAGCAACGGGAACATTCTTCCTGCCTCTAACCTGTCCAATCCCATCAGAATTTAAATGTTTCTGTAAGATCCCCTCTCATTCTTCTAAACTCCAGTGGATATAAGCCCAGTTGATCCAATCATATGTCATATCCCCTCATATGTCAGTCTTACCATCCCGGGAATCAGTCTGGTGAACCTTCGCTGTACTCCCTCAATAGTAAGAACGTCCTTCCTCAGATTAGGAGACCAAAACTGAACACAGTATTCCAGGTGTGGCCTCACCCAAGGCTCTGTACAATTGAGTAAGACCTCCCTGCTCCGACTCTCTGCTTCCTGTCTGCCAACCAGTTCTCTATCCACATCAATACATTATCCCCAATACTATGTGCTTTAATTTTGCACACTAATCTCTTGTGTGGGACCTTGTTGAAAGCCTTTTGAAAGTCCAGATACACCACATCCACTGGTTCTCCCTTGTCCACTCTATTAGTTACATCCTCAAAACATTCTAGAAGATTTGTCAAGCATGATTTCCCTTTCATAAATCCATGCTGACTTGGACCGATCCTGTCACTGCTTTCCAAATGGGCTGCTATTTCATCTTTAATAATTGATTCCAACATTTTCCCCACCACCGATGTCAGGCTCACCGGTCTATAATTCCTTGTTTTCTCTCTCCCTCCTTTTTTAAAAAGTGGTGTTACATTAGATACCCTCCAGTCCATAGGAACTGATCCAGAGTCAATAGTATGTTGGAAAATGATCACCAATGCATCCACTATTTCTAGGGCCACTTCCTTAAGTACTCTGGGATGCAGACTATCAGGCCCCGGGGATTTATCGGCCCTCAATCCCATCAATTTCCCTAACACAATTTCCTCATTAATAAGGATTTCCTTCAATTCCTCCTTTTCGCTAGACCCTCAAACCCCTAATATTTCCGGAAGGTTATTTGTGTCTTGCTTAGTGAAGACAGATCCAAAGTAGGTTGGGCCTATACTCATTGGAGTTTAGAAGAATGAGAGGTGATCTTATTGAAACATATAAGATACTAAGGGGGCTCGACAAGGTAGATGCAGAGAGGATGTTTCCCCTCGTGGGGAAATCTAGAACTAGGGGACATAGGACATAGTTTCAGAATTAGGGGTCGCCCATTTAAAACTGAGATGAGGAGGAATTTCTTCTCTCAGAGGGTTGTAAATCTATGGAATTCTCTACCCTAGAGAGTTGTGGAGGCTGGGTCATTGAATATATTTAAAGTGGAGACAGACAGATCTTTGAGCGATAAGGGAGTGAAGGTTCACAGGGAGTGGGCAGGGAAGTGGAGCTGGTCCCAAGATCAGCCATGATCTTATTGAACGGCACAGCAGGCTCGAGAGGCCAAATGGCCGACTCCTGCTCCTATTTCTTACATTCCGAGGAGTGAGTTTCAATGGGCTGAATGGTCCTTTCTCGCTTTGACTGTTTTTATGCAACCATACACTATCTGAGGAACTACAGAAATCTCTGTTGGGAATTATCTTAACTCAGAGTTCCGTTTATAAGAATTCTTTAATAGAATATCAGTGGCAGTTGATTGAATTTGTATTGCCATAGTTACATTTTGTTAAACAGATTAGGCGCAAGAGCCAAGAAAACAGTTCTATATCTCATCCAGCAGGTGGCGGTTATAGGCCTGAGTAAGGCCTTAAGCCTATTACATAGAAGAACAAGCAGAGAATGAAGGAGTCGTTTCAGATCAGTTACAGTCTGCTCTTTTCCTGTAATTTGTGCTGTTAATTTGGGGTCATTAACCTTACAAACTGACAGTCGCTCAGAAATAGCAAGGCCGATGGATCTCAGAAGCTATACAACTTCCTTTTCTAGCGTAGAGATTAACTACTACAGTCTGAGCTGTTAGATCAGGAGGAAAACTTTTTTTTGTTAACATTAGCTTTGGACTGAAGGAGCCAGAAGGAAGTGGCCGAACAGTGAGAGATCTTGCTTCAGTGCTGCCTTTGCCGGAGCTGCAAAACTTCTCCTGAAGCAGCTTGTCACTCAGCTCCTGTGTTTTCTTCTCCCTCAAATACTGAAGAGAAGGCTGGTGTTCAATAGTTCTTCAGAGGAGCCTGGATGGGCAGACTCTGTTAAAGTTATCATTGTTTAAATACAACATTGTTTCCGGGAATATATTTGGCATTGATTGAAAAAAAATGGGGAAATTCCTGTCGAAGGTTTTTGGAAACAAAGAAATGCGGATTCTGATGCTGGGCCTGGACGCATCTGGGAAGACTACGGTGTTGTACAAACTCAAACTGGGACAGCCCGTCACTACTATCCCAACCGTAGGCTTTAACGTGGAGACAGTGACTTACAGGAACGTTCGGTTCAATGTCTGGGATGTAGGTGGTCAGGATAAGATCCGGCCTCTTTGGAGACACTATTACACGGGCACCCAGGGGTTGATCTTCGTGGTGGACTGCGCCGACAGAGACCGCGTGGACGAAGCCAGGCAAGAGCTCTACCGCGTCATAAATGATAGAGAAATGCGCAATGCCATCATTCTGATCTTTGCAAACAAGCAAGACCTGCCCGAGGCCATGAAACCCCACGAGATCCAGGAAAAACTGGGCCTGACTAGGATACGAGATCGCAACTGGTACGTTCAGCCTTCCTCGGCAACCACAGGAGATGGACTTTACGAAGGACTGTCCTGGCTAACTTCTAATTACAAGACATCTTGAGGACAAAGTTCAATCTTCACAGAGATGCAGCATTAGAACTGAATTCCTTACTGGTTGCTTTCAGCTTGCAACAGTTACAGTGGAATTGGTTCAGACAAAGGAAAGTGCTTTTAACAATATAGCAGGAATGGCTATACCAGTATAAAGACAAGAGCATCCAGGGACTTGGTAAAGATTTGCTTATAGCAGCTATATTATCAGAGTTAGCTTCAATTGTAGGCGGGCTTTGACTATGTTTAAAGGTCAGTCTTACAATATGATTATCTTTCCCTTTTCACTGTTGATTGGTTAGCAGGAACTGTACTGATATCTGGCACTCCAGTAAAAGTGCTTATGTTACATTCAATAGATAAGCTATAGGATGAAAAAGTATTATAAATACATCGGAGGAATGTTGCTGGTTATAAAGAACTTCAGAAGATTGCTAAAAAGCAACTATATTCACCTCAGTCTCCGAACGTTTAAGCATCACACAATACTCAGGAGTTTAATTCAGTAATTCTATGGTTATGTTATAGTAATAATTCTGGTGCTTATTTTGTAATACATCAAAATACTTAAAACTGAATCACAAGGAATCTGCAGGTTTTGAGAACACAGATTTGATATCATTGCTTGATAATGACAGTGATAGGAATACATATCCTTATAAATTAAACAATTGTTAGCTATGATCAATCATTTAAAAAATATTTTACTGACACTGATATGTGATAGCAAGTATTGAGTTAGAAACAGTATGCTGTGGTAATACTCGTGTTTTATTATACTAGAGTGTAAAATCGCAAAAAAGTACTTCAGCAGGTATATTTATTTTAATAGTTTGCTCGTGAATGTTCTCTGTAATTCATAAAATAATGTGAAATCCTAACAGTAATAAACCAGGAGATTGCATCATCGGAAACAAAATGAATGTACATCCTAACTGAAACTCGAGATCATTGCTGCATTCCCTGTCGATTATAATGCACAATTGATTGTTTAAACAGTGCATTTAATGACATCAGTGGGAATGGACCTGGAGCCGTTACTGAGCCCGAGAGTGTAAGTCCAAAATTAAGAACAAAAAAGCAATGAGCTTGGACCAGGTCCTAAAGGAACTCTGTTTAGTTGCCTAACGACGGTCGTCAATTTGGGAATTTGAATTTACCTGGAACTGTGTGTTAAGGTGTGCCAAAGGTTACTGAATGCAGTCTTTGTATAGTTTAAACTCTGCTGTGGTAACAACAAAAAGGGACGCTACATATTTCTATAATAGTATTGACACAATAGTCTCATATTTGTCATTCAAACAGTCACATTCTTTTGTTCCAAATGTTGTGTTTGACACAAGCACCACCTTTCATTGATAGTTGCCATGTTACAATTCAATGGGTTCGACCAAATACTAAAAGGACTCTGTTGTAGCTTATATGGACCGCAATGATATATTGGTTATAAAGGACCCTGTACTGGAGAAAATATTGCCCCTATTTGCGTAAAGTTAATAAATATTGCCCCTATTTGCGTAAAGTTAATAAATAAATATACATTTTAAAAAATCCTAGAGTGGCGCATTTGAGCATTAACACAAAGTGGCACACTGTGACAAGATGCACAATCAGTATCCACCTCCACTGAGCTCCTCATCTCAGCTTTGTCACTATAGGGAGGCAACAAGCAAGAGAAGGCGGAGAATGGCATAACATGCTTGCCTCTTGGTACTTGACTTAGAGAGGTAATGACGGAGTCTTAGAAAATCCTGGAAGCAAATCACCCTCTGCCCCTTTGGTGCCAGGTGTTGCCTGGCTAGGGAGCAGGGAGGGAAATAATTAGAAGGTAAATTATATATATTTTTAAATAAAGTTCTTGTGCCATTTACATACAGTTCATGTCGACTAGCCATCAAAATAGTTGTTGGCATCTGTGAAAAGATTTCAGGATATCAACCAAATCTGAAATTTCTTTGCAGCCATTTTTTGTCTTGAAATCTTAATGACTGGTTATTTTTAGATTTTGTTGGACAAACACCCTGAACTTGCTAATGCAACAGTGATTAAGCCACCCAGTGATGTGGCATCACATAATCTATTGAAATAAAAACAGAAAATGCTGGAAATACTCAGCCAGTCAGGTAGCATCTGAGGAGAGTGAAACAGAGTCATCGTTTCAGGTCGATGATCTTTCATCAGAACTGGGAGAAGTTACAGATTTAACAGTTTAGAAGCAAATGCAGAGCCAGGGAAAAGGGGAGAGGAAGAAAGAACAAAGAGGAAGGTATGTCATAGGTGGAGGGCAGAAGTGATTAAATGACAAGAGAGATGATGCACTGAGACAAGGATAGGTCTAGAGGAGCTGTAAATGGTAATATTACCAGCACCTGCTGTCCAAAAAAAGGGAGCAGCAGTTATTGAAATCAATGATGAGTCCGGAAGGTTCTAACGTGCCTAATTGAAAGATGAGGTGATGTTCCTCGAGCTTGCGTTGAGCTTCATTGGAACAGTGTAGGGGGCCGAGGTCAGAGTAAGAGTGAACTAGTCATTAATGTCTAGTCACAAACAAATACAACTTCATGTGACTAGGATCATTGTGATCAGAGCTACATCTGTTGCTGATCATTTTTTAGGTGCTTGTTTAAAACAAATGGAAAATAAGTTATTAGCAAAAGGGTGATCATGTAAAACCTTAGCTTTTACTGGGGAATCATGTCCATTAGGAAAGTTTATTTGTGGGCAGCGGTGATGCTACAACATGTTAGCGCATTGATATATTTTTGGTACAGAACAGAAGGAAGTAGGTCTCCTAAGGATAATTTCGGTCATGGTGGCACAAATGTATCATCACCATTAATAGACATGATTCCCCAATAAAAGCTAAGGTTGCTTACTCTGAGAAGGAAAATTCTTACTGGGCCAATTCTAGTTAGAATTAATGGAGCCAAGAAACAGATCGTCGCTCCATTTTCTTGGATAAAAACAGAATCTACTGCATCATGGGAAAGTTTAAGGACCACCAAAGAAACAAGGGACTAAACATATGGTACAGAAATAAAAGCTCATTCACAGATTAGTGTAAAAGGCAGAATTCTAGCTTCTTCGGAGATAGCAGAATTTCATAATTTACTCAATATGTTAACGTTTAACAAACTTCCATATCTTATTCTGACATCACTTAATCATGAAGTGTTTGTTATTTGTAAGGTGAATTTTGAGAATTTTCACTGTACAACTTGGAAGAGCTTTCTCCTAATGCTAATTTAACCACGTGAGGCTTTATTCGCATTTTTGCACCAAAATACAAAATGTAACAAGATTATAATTTGATTCATTCTGGACCTGTGTGGTAGAGTAGGTTAGAGACTGGCCTTTGACCTCCAGGACCTGGTCAATTCCAGCCCAAATGAGTAGGACAAATGTCCCCCCTGTCGACTGGCTGTAAAATATCCTCTGTGAAATTACTTTGGATCGGTCTCAGACTAGTTCCTACAGATAGAAATTTTAAAAATATCACACCGGTGCAAGTAACATGCCTTTCTGAGGTTGGGCAAAGGAGAGCATTACACGACTTTGCTATATCTGGGTGTGCTTGCTGATACTGGAGTCCAAAATGGAAAGTTCTGCACTTCCCAGCACTAATATCCTTCACCGTGAGGACCACAAAACTCGCTAAAAAATGAATCTGTTTCATTCACATAGTTAAACTAAGTGTTGCGATTATGGCTCCTGATGTTTCTTCAAATAGGTTTGCCAAACAACTAATGTGATAAACAATAAGAATATTTCAAACTCTATAAAACAGCATTCAGTATTGAAAGGATTAAAAAGGGTGTTGTCACTTTTTAAGGGATTTTTTGGGCAGACTAATAACAGCCTACACGGAAAACACGAGTCAAATCCTGTCATGTTGCCAGCAGGAAAAGTATACGCTTTAACATCTGCTTCGGTGTCAGGCTTTTTCAATGTGGTTTCAACATTTTGGTCCTAGTATTTGTTTAAAGTTTTAAAAATGAAAATAATTTGTGCAACTGACATTGCATCTGATTGCATTTCCTCTGTATACATGCTAAAGGAAATGCATTACCATGGCAACCATGGTATTTTTAAAGCTGCAGTTTCAAAGATTTCCCTATTAAAAATTGTCCAAGCAGCAATTTTTGTAGGTCTAGTTTAATCTGCAAATAGTGATCCATCCAACAGGACTGTCAGTAAATCGTTTTTTTTTCTTTCTTTCATAGAAACATAGAAAATAGGTGCAAGTGTAGGCCATTCGGCCCTTCGAGCCTGCACCACCATTTAATAAGATCATTGCAGATGCAGTATAATGTGGATAAATGTGAGGTTATCCACTTTGGGGGCAAAAACACGAAGGCAGAATATTATCTGAATGGCGGCAGATTAGGAAAAGGGGAGGTGCAATGAGACCTGGGTGTCATGGTTCATCAGTCATTGAAAGTAGGCATGCAGGTACAGCAGGCGATGAAGAAGGCAAATGGTATGTTGGCCTTCATAGCTAGGAGATTCGAGTATAGGAGCAGGGAGGTCTTATTGCAGTTGTACAGGGTCTTGGTGAGGCCTCACCTGGAATATTGTGTTCAGTTTTGGTCTCCTAATCTGAGGAAGGACGTTCTTGCTATTGAGGGAGTGCAGCGAAGGTTCACCAGACTGAATCCCGGGAAGACTGGACTGACCTATGAGGAGAGACTGGATCAACTGGGCCTGTATTCACTGGAGTTTAGAAGGATGAGAGGGGATCTCATAGAAACATATAAGATTCTGACGGGACTGGACAGGTTAGATGCAGGAAGAATATTCCTGATGTTGGAGAAGTCCAGAACCAGAGGATACAGTCTAAGGATAAGGGATAAGCCATTTAGGACTGAGATGAGGAGAAACTTCTTCACTCAGAGAGTTGTTAACCTGTGGAATTCTCTACCACAGAAAGTTGTTGAGGCCAATTCATTGGATATATTCAAAAGGGAGTTGATAGGGCCCTTACGGCTAAAGGGATCAAGGGGTATGGAGAGAAATCAGGAAAGGGGTACTAGTATAAAGATAAACACCAGCACAAAATAATTGTAAAACTTAAAATAAGGGAAATTAATTTTTATTTTCTCATAAACTTTGAGGTCCCAGTGGGAAAATTCACCAGCTGCACCCGTGTCGCACTACGCCATACAGGCCAGAAGGGCCGTGGTTAGATTTCTGGTCTACGGTGAGTTAGCTGATGCAGTATCTATGATGTTACAATTAGCCTGTGTGACTCTGGGCTGAGAAAAGGTACAAATCTCCCGATTGCTATTTAGCATCCCTTTCATGGAAGTTGCATGTGTGTGGATGAATAGTGAGGCCAGGATCAGGCTCAATTGTGATTCCCCCTTTAGTTGAATAGCTTGACAACACTCACTTGCCAGGGTCACACATCAAGAATGCTCATTTGAGTGAGGTGCCTTCATCCATGTCAACTGTACTGTAGCAAGAATTAGGAAGGAAGAAGAGAAAATCATGGGTTATAGTTAGAGTAGTAGCATCTTGGAGTTTCAAATAGCCTATCTTGTTAAGCTTTGTCAACAATCTTTGTTAAAATGAAGCCTTACTGAGACTTAGGATTTGTTTCATTTATCTGCAGATTGCAGTTCAATATTTTTCTTGGCTTTTTTAATTAAACTAATGTGTAACAAGTGGTGGTGTGGTGGTGAAGTTGTTAGTGTGAGCTTTAGCTCAGTGGTAGCACTCTTCCTTTGAGTCAGAAGGTCATGGATTCAAGTCACTTCAGAGACTTGAGCACATAATTTAGGCTGACACTTCAGTGCTGCACTGAAGAAGTGTTGCAATGTTGGAAGTGCCTTCTTTCAGATGAGACATTAAACTGAGGCCCTGCCTGCCCTCTCTATGTTGTAAATATCACGGCACTATTTGAAGAAGAGCAGGGGAGTTCTCCCGATGTCCTGCCAATATTTATCTCTTAACTAATATCACTAAAACTATTTATTTGGTCATTTATCTTGGTTTGTGGGTATAAGATCTTGCTATGTGCAAATTGGTTGCTGTGTTTCCTAAATTTACAATAGCGACTACACTTAAAAAATCCTTAATTGGCTGTAAAACGCTTTGGAACATCCTGAGGTTGTGAAAGACACTATATAAATGTTAGTTCTTTCTTTAGTGTACCAACAGTGTTAGCTATGGAGTGTTAGGACATTTTAGGAGTGAGTTTCTGAGCTTTTAAAGGCAAGGTGAACATAACATAGAAACATAGAAAATAGGTGCAGGAGTAGGCCATTCAGCCCTTCTAGCCTGCACCGCCATTCAATGAGTTCATGGCTGAACATGCAACTTCAGTACCCCATTCCTGCTTGCTCGCCATACCCCTTGATCCCCCTAGCAGTAAGGACTTCATCTAACTCCTTTTTGAATATATTTAGTGAATTGGCCTGAACTACTTTCTGTGGTAGAGAATTCCACAGGTTCACCACTCTCTGGATGAAGAAATTCCTCCTCATCTCGGTCCTAAATGGCTTACCCCTTATCCTTAGACTGTGTCCCCTGGTTCTGGACTTCCCCAACATTGGGAACATTCTTCCTGCATCTAACCTGTCTAACCCCGTCAGAATTTTAAACGTTTCTATGAGGTCTCCTCTCATTCTTCTGAACTCCAGTGAATACAAGCCCAGTTGATCCAGTCTTTCTTGATAGGTCAGTCCCGCCATCCCGGGAATCAATCTGGTGAACCTTCGCTGCACTCCCTCAATAGCAAGAATGTTCTTCCTCAGGTTAGGAGATCAAAACTGTACACAATACTCCAGGTGTGGCCTCACCAAGGCCCTGTACAACTGTAGCAACACCTCCCTGCCCCTGTACTCAAATCCCCTCGCTATGAAGGCCAACATGCCATTTGCTTTCTTAACCGCCTGCTGTACCTGCATGCCAACCTTCAATGACTGATGTATCATGACACCCAGGTCTCTTTGCACCTCCCCTTTTCCTAATCTGTCACCATTCAGATAATAGTCTGTCTCTCTGTTTTTACCACCAAAGTGGATAACCTCACATTTATCCACATTATACTTCATCTGCCATGCATTTGCCCACTCACCTAACCTATCCAAGTCACTCTGCAGCCTCATAGCATCCTCCTCGCAGCTCACACTGCCACCCAACTTAGTGTCATCCGCAAATTTGGAGATACTACATTTAATCCCCTCGTCTAAATCATTAATGTACAGTGTAAACAGCTGGGGCCCCAGCACAGAACCTTGCGGTACCCCACTAGTCACTGCCTGCCATTCTGAAAAGTCCCCATTTACTCCTACTCTTTGCTTCCTGTCTGACAACCAGTTCTCAATCCATGTCAGCACACTACCCCCAATCCCATGTGCTTTAACTTTGCACATTAATCTCTTGTGTGGGACCTTGTCGAAAGCCTTCTGAAAGTCCAAATATACCACATCAACTGGTTCTCCCTTGTCCACTCCACTGGAAACACCCTCAAAAAATTCCAGAAGATTTGTCAAGCATGATTTCCCTTTCATAAATCCATGTTGACTTGGACCTATCATGTCACCTCTTTCCAAATGCACTGCTATGACATCCTTAATAATTGATTCCATCATTTTATCCACTACCGATGTCAGGCTGACTGGTCTATAATTCCCTGTTATCTCTCTCCCTCCTTTTTTAAAAAGTGGGGTTACATTGGCTACCCTCCACTCCATAGGAACTGATCCAGAGTCAATGGAATGTTGGAAAATGACTGTCAATGTATCCACTATTTCCAAGGCCACCTCCTTAAGTACTCTGGGATGCAGTCCATCAGGCCCTGGGGATTTATCGGCCTTCAATCCCATCAATTTCCCCAACACAATTTCCCGATTAATAAGGATTTCCCTCAGTTTCTCCTCCTTACTAGACCCTCCGACCCCTTTTATATCCGGAAGGTTGTTTGTGTCCTCCTTAGTGAATACCGAACCAAAGTACTTGTTCAATTGGTCCGCCATTTCTTTGTTCCCCGTTATGACTTCCCCTGATTCTGACTGCAGGGGACCTATGTTTGTCTTTACTAACCTTTTTCTCTTTACATATCTATAGAAACTTTTGCAATCCGTCTTAATGTTCCCTGCAAGCTTCTTCTCGTACTCCATTTTCCCTGCCCTAATCAAACCCTTTGTCCTCCTCTGCTGAGTTCTAAATTTCTCCCAATCCCCGGGTTCGCTGCTATTTCTGGCCAATTTGTATGCCACTTCCTTGGCTTTAATACTATCCCTGATTTCCCTTGATAGCCACGGTTGAGCCACTTTCCCTTTTTTATTTTTACGACAGACAGGAATGTACAATTGTTGTAGTTCATCCATGCGGTCTCTAAATGTCTGCCATTGCCCATCCACAGTCAACCCCTTAAGTATAATTCGCCAATCTATCCTAGCCAATTCACGCCTCATACCTTCAAAGTTACCCTTCTTTAAGTTCAGGACCATGGTCTCTGAATTAACTGTTTCATTCTCCATCCTAATGCAGAATTCCACCATATTATGGTCACTCTTCCCCAAGGGGCCTCGCACAACGAGATTGCTAATTAATCCTCTCTTATTACACAACACCCAGTCTAAGATGGCCTCCCTCCTAGTTGGTTCCTCGACATATTGGTCTAAAAAACCATCCCTTATGCACTCCAGGAAATCCTCCTTCACCGTATTGCTTCCAGTTTGGTTAACCCAATCTATGTGCATATTAAAGTCACCCATTATAACTGCTGCACCTTTATTGCATGCACTCCTAATTTCATGTTTGATGCCCTCCCCAACATCACTACTACTGTTTGGTGATCTGTACACAACTCCCACTAACGTTTTTTGCCCTTTGGTGTTCTGCAGCTCTACCCATATAGATTCCACAACATTCAAGCAAAGAACATAAGAATTAGGAACAGGAGTAGGCCATCTAGCCCCTCGAGCCTGCTCCGCCATTCAACAAGATCATGGCTGATCTGGCCGTGGACTCAGCTCCACTTACCCGCCCGCTCCCCATAACCCTTAATTCCCTTATTAGTTAAAAATCTATCTATCTGTGACTTGAATACATTCAATGAGTTAGACTCAACTGCTTCCTTGGGCAGAGAATTCCACAGATTCACAACCCTCTGGGAGAAGAAATTCCTTCTCAACTCGGTTTTAAATTGGCTCCCCCGTATTTTGAGGCTGTGCCCCCTAGTTCTAGTCTCCCTGACCAGTGGAAACAACTTCTCTGCCTCTATCTTGTTTATCCCTTTCATTATTTTAAATGTTTCTATAAGATCACCCCTCATCCTTCTGAACTCCAACGAGTAAAGACCCAGTCTACTCAATCTATCATCATAAGGTAACCCCCTCATCTCCGGAATCAACCTAGTGAATCGTCTCTGTACCTCCTCCAAAGCCAGTATATCCTTCCTTAAGTAAGGCGACCAAAACTGCACGCAGTACTCCAGGTGCGGCCTCACCAATACCCTATACAGTTGCAGAAGGACCTCCCTGCTTTTGTACTCCATCCCTCTCGCAATGAAGGCCAACATTCCATTCGCCTTCCTGATTACCTGCTGCACCTGCAAACTAACTTTTTCGGATTCATGCACAAGGACCCCCAGGTCCCTCTGCACCGCAGCATGTTGTAATTTCTCCCCATTCAAATAGTATTCCCTTTTTTTGTTTTTTTTCCCCAAGGTGGATGACCTCACACTTTCCGACATTGTATTCCATCTGCCAAACCTTAGCCCATTCGCTTAACCTATCTAAATCTCTTTGCAGCCTCTCTGTGTCCTCTACACAACCCGCTTTCCCACTAATCTTTGTGTCATCTGCAAATTTTATTACACT
Source organism: Pristiophorus japonicus (assembly GCF_044704955.1). Taxonomy (NCBI): domain Eukaryota; kingdom Metazoa; phylum Chordata; class Chondrichthyes; family Pristiophoridae; genus Pristiophorus; species Pristiophorus japonicus. Next base: position 166,670,100 of record NC_091985.1, read on the forward strand.
ACACTCTGTCCCCTCTTCCAGGTCATCTATGTATATTGTAAACAGTTGTGGTCCCAGCACCGATCCTTGTGGCACACCACTAACCACCGATTTCCAACCGAAAAGGACCCATTTATCCCAACTTTCTGCTTTCTGTTAGTCAGCCAATTTTCGATCCATGCTAATACATTTCCTCTGGCTCCGCGTACCTCTATCTTCTGCAGTAACCTTTTGTGTGGCACCTTATCGAATGCCTTTTGGAAATCTAAATACACCACGTCCATCGGTACACCTCTATCCACCATGCTCGTTATATCCTCAAAGAATTCTAGTAAATTAGTTAAACATGATTTCCCCTTCATGAATCCATGCTGCGTCTGCTTGATTGCACTATTCCTATCTCGATGTCCCACTATTTCTTCCTTAATGATAGTTTCAAGCATTTTCCCCACTACAGATGTTAAACTACAGATGTTTCCCCACTACAGATGTGAACAATATATGAACACGGTAATTTCCTGTCAGCAGCACCATGCCATCTGCCATTCATAAATTTAAGCCACCCAGTCAGAGCTCAGCCATAATTATCACAGGTTAGCAACTTAACAGGCAGGAAACTTGACTCCTATGACAACAAACTATTCACCAGTCTGGATGTGCTGATTTTATAGAAACATGTAAAATTCTGACGGGATTGGACAGGTTAGATGCAGGAAGAATGTTCCTGATGTTGGGGAAATCCAGAACCAGGGGTCACAGTCTAAGGATAAGGGGTAAGCCATTTAGGATCGAGATGGGGAGAAACTTCTTCACTCAGAGAATTGTGAATCTGTAGAATTCTCTACCACAGAAAGTTGTTGAGGCCAGTTCGTTAGATATATTCAAAAGGGAGTTAGATGTGGCCTTTACAGCTAAAGGGATCATCAAGGGGTATGGAGAGAAAGCAGGAATGTGGTACTGAAGTTGCATGATCAGCCATGATCATATTGAATGGTGGTGCAGGCTCGAAGGGTCGATTGGCCTACTCCTGCACCTATTTTCTATGTTTCTATGATTACAGGCCTGCAGCCACTAGCCAAGAAAGACTCAAAGCTCTCACATACCCAGAAGACTTGAAGAGGATGAGTGAGATCAAAATAGGTGCGCCTTGGACAACCTCCACGGCGCAGCCTTGGACAATGTAGACCATTTTCCATACCTCGGGAGCCTACTGTCAGCAAAGGCAGACATCGATGATAAGATCCAACACTGCCTCCAGTGCGCCAGTGCAGCCTTCAGTCGCCTGAGGAAGAGAGTGTTTGAAGACCAGGACCTCAAATCTGGCACCAAGCTCATGGTCTACAGGGCAGTGGTGATACACGTCCTCCTATATGGCTCAGAGACATGGATCATATACAGCAGACACCTCAAAGCGCTGGAGAAGTACCACCAGCGCTGCCTCCGTAAGATCCTGCAAATCCCCTGGGAGGATCGACGCACCAACGCCAGTGTTCTCGCTCAGATCAACATCCCCAGCATTGAAGCACTGACCACGCTCAAGCAGCTCCGTTGGGCGGGCCACATCGTCCGCATGTCCGACATGAGATTCCCAAAGCAAGCGCTCTACTCAGAACTCCTACACGGCAAGCATGCCCCAGGTAGGCAGAGGAAACATTTCAAGGACACCCTCAAAGCCTCCTTGATAAAGTGCAACATCCCCACCCAGCACCTGGGAATCCCTGGCCAAGACCGCCCTAAGTGGAGGAAGAACATCCGGGAGGGCGCTGAGCACCTCGAGTCTCGTCGCCGAGAGCATGCAGAAATCAAGCGCAGACAACGGAAGGAGCGTGCGGCAAACCAGACTCCCCACTAAACCTTTCCTTCAACGACTGTCTGCCCCACCTGTGACAGAGACTGTAATTCCCATATTGGACTGTTCAGCCACCTGAGAACTCACTTTTCGAGTGGAAGCAAGTCTCCCTCGATTCCGAGGGACTGCCTATGATGATGATGATGAGGTGCGCCTAATCTTGCATTGGGCGGGCTTCCCTTCAATGTGTTATTACCTGGCTTCCCTCAACTGATAAAAAGTGTAGCCCACAATAAAAATTTGAAATCATGCTATTACCTAAAATTAATTGCTTAAGGTACACCGTTATCTGCTTCTCAGTCATTACACAAGTAATAGTTTTGATGCTATTTTATATTTTGTGATGCTCTGCTAATACTTACCTTATTTTATATTCACAAAAGAACCTGAAGCTCTTCAATTGCCTTACTCTGCAGAGTTCCCTGTCTCGGTCATTTTGTTGTGGGGAGACACCTGGCCTCCTTTTGAGTTCTCCTTACAATAGAAGAAAACATCTGAGGTGGAGTAGTCACTGACTGCTATTGCCCACCTTGTGATGGCTGCTGAACAGTGACATTGTTACTTGAACAATCTAGGGAAAACGTTCTCTACCCAGTATCTCAGCTGCATATCTCCTTACCTAAGGAAGGATGCACTTGCCTTGGAGAGAACGCAACAAAGGTTCACTAGAATAATTCCTGGGATGGGGGGATTGTCCTATGAGGAGGGATTGAGTAGACTAGGCTTATATTCCCTAGCGTTTAGAAGGAGAAGTGATCTAATTGAAATGTATAAAATTCTTAAGTGGCTTGACAGGGTAGATGTTGGATGTTTCCCCTGGCTGGGGAGTCTAGAACTAGGGGTCACAGTCTCAGAATAACAGGTCGGCCATTTAGGACTGAGATGAGGAGAAATTTCTTCAAAGGGTTGTAAATCTTTGAAATTCTCTACCCCAGAAAGTTCTGGATGCTCGATCGTTGAGTATGTTCAATACAGAGATCGATAGATTTTTGGATACTAAGGGAACCAAGGGCTATGGGGGTAGTGTGTGAAGGTGGAGTTGAGGTAGAATATCAGCCATGATCTTGTTGAATGGCAGAGTAGGCTCAAAGGCCGAATGGCCTATTTCTTGTGTTCTTATTTGGGACTACCCGGGGGTATATGGCATATGCCCATTTTTGAGATAAGTATACTCACATTTTGACCCAACAAAATTCTTCCCCTGTTTCAGAGGCTGAAACAGGAAGATTGTATAGCTAGAAAGCAGGCAGCAGCAGGAGCAATGTGCAAATCATGTCTACCCTATTAACTAACTTCACAGTTAAAGCTGACTGTATCGAATGCACTTCTTGTCTCACCCACTGCTGCTGGGTCTCTAGTTGCACAGTCATCCTACTGCCTCCCTTGTTCCTACTCTGATAGCTTTCCCGCTCTTAGCTGCAGATTCTACAAGTGCCTTTCCCACTCCCGTCAATTTTTCTCCTGCTGTCACTTCTTTTCCTGCGCCTGCTAGCTCCCATGCTCAGAATTCTGTCATTGTCTCTCCAGCCAGCTTTCTCGCTGTTGATGTCTTTCCTGCTCCCGGTGGCTCTCCCAATTCTAATTCCTCTCCTGCTCCTCTGATCTTGATTTTGTTATTGTCCCTCCTACTAATTATTCCTCTTGCTCCGGTTAGCTCTCCTGATAATTCAACTGTTCCTGCTCCCATAACCTGGGAAAACAGGACCCTGTTCCTCCTACTTATCTTCATGGTGACTGACTGGCTTCCATGGGTGGTTGGCTGGCTAGCTTCTGCTGGTTGGTTTCTGGTGTTGGCTATGTAGCTTTTAGTGGCTGGATGTGAATAAGTGGCTTTTCAGGGTTGGTTGCTGGGATAATGGCTGTTTTGTGATGGTGGTTAGCTGGTTTGTGGCTATTGGCTGTTGACCGGCAGCTTCGTGTTGGCTTACTGGCTGGCTTTTAGTGGCCTTTTGCTGGCTAGCTTCTGGCAGTTGGCTTCCAGTGGCTGGCTATGGGCTGGTTGGCCTTCCTGCTTTGTTTGGCTCAAATACCATCACGTGAGCCTGTTTAGAGTGTTTTAACTGTATGGTGTATTTTTGTATATCATGAAGTAGTATATGCATCAATGTTTATGTGTACAGTCCACTCCATAATTCTGGAAAATGCAGCAAATAAATTGTGAAAGGTCAAATTTTTCTGGGAAGTGTGCCCCTAGCTTCCCGACCCCTCCCAGAAAATGAATTTTCTTCATGAAGTACACTCATCATCATCATAGGCAGTCCCTTGGAATCGAGGAAGACTTGCTTCCACTCCTGAAGTGAGTTCTTTGGTGGCTGAACAGTCCAATACGAGAGCCACAGACTCTGTCACAGGTGGGACAGATAGTCGTTGAGGGAAGGGGTGGGTGGGACTGGTTTGCCGCACGCTCTTTCCGCTGCCTGTTCTCAGGGTTGAGACTCGAGGTGCTCAGCGCCCTCTCGGATGCACTTCCTCCACTTAGGGCGGTCTTGGGCCAGGGACTCTCGGTGTCAGTGGGGATGTCGGTACTTTATCAGGGAGGCTTTGAGGGTGTCCCTGTAACTTTTCCGCTGCCCATCTTTGGCTCGTTTGCCGTGAAGTAGCTCAGAGTAGAGCACTTGCTTTGGGAGTCTCATGTCTGGCATGCAAACTATGTGGCCTGTCCAGCGGAGCTGATCGAGTGTGGTCAGTGCTTCAATGCTGGGGATATTAGCCTGAATGAGGACACTGATGTTGGTGTGCCTGTCTTCCCAGGGAATTTGTAGGATCTTGCGGAGACATCGTTGGTGGTATTCCTCCAGCAACTTGAGGTGTCTACTGTACATGGTCCATGTCTCTGAGCCATACAGGATGGCAGGTATTACTACAGCCCTGTAGACCATGAGCTTGGTGGCAGTTTTGAGCACCTGGTCTTCAAACACTCTTTTCCTCAGGCGGCCGAAGGCTGCACTGGAGGCGGTGTTGGATCTCGTCGTCGATGCCTGCTCTTGTTGACAGGAGGCTCCCGAGGTATGGGAAATGGTCCACAGTGTCCAGGGTCGCGCTGTGGATCTTGATGACTGGGAGGCAGTGCTGTACAGTGAGGACAGGCTGGTGGAGGACCTTTGTCTTACGGATGCTTAGCGTAAGACAAAGTACACTATACGCTCTTCTAATATTGCTACTGTGCCACTGACATGACTGAATGAAATCTGTTATGAGCAGAAAAATAGAAAGATTTCATACCTTCAAAAAGAAAGAAAAAGTTGGGACATCTTTGTGCACAACCTAAATGGTCACTTATTTGGAAGTAAACGCTTTTTCCTCATAAATGGGAGTGAAACGTCTGTAGAATTTCTAATCTGTTAAAATGGCAGGCAATGGTAATTTTTAAAAGTGTCAGCTTGGTGCAGTTGGCAGCTCTCTTACCAAAACTGCAGGCTGATAGTGCAGTACTGAGGGAGAGCTGCACTGAGAGGTGCTGCCCTTCAGGTGAGATGTCAAACCTAGGTCCCTTTTGCCCGTTCTGGTGGATATTTAAGATCCCATGGCACTATTTGAAGAAAATCAGGGAGTTCTCCTGATATCCCGGCCAACATTCCTCCCTCAACCTACATAGGTTGATTGGTCATTTATCTCACTGCTGTTTGTGGAATCTTACTGTGTGCAAAATAGCTGCTTGTTTACCTGCAAAACAGTCATTGCAAATCATTTGAGATGATTCTGAGTGACATGAAATAGTGCTATATATATATATATATATGAAAATCTGTTTTTTAAAATAAATGAACTGATATTTATTCATTGGCTTGAAGAATGTACCACCAAATACGATACAGAAAATGTACAGTGCATGTGCAACTACAGGAACACACAGATCTGAAATAAAATCCAACCCTTGCATCACATTCCAGGCATGCAGTAATATTTCTGCACCGTGTCCAACACAGCACATTTACAATCTTTCTCAGGTTATTCAAGATGTTGGCCTCATTATATCGTAGAATTATATGACACGAAAGGAGGCCATTTGGCCACTGTGCCTGTGCTGGAGTACAGGTGTACTGTAATGCTTATCATGCTGCTGCTGAATTGTATTTTAGGAAACAAAGGCGATTGAAGTATTTTTTTACATTGACCTAAGTCAAACAATGACTTCTATTTGTTTTGTTACATTGTGCTGCCATGTTTTACATTTCTCTCTGGCTCATAACTTTAGGTCTAATCTCCTGACAAGAATTTACAGCATTGCACAAGTGCTCCTGAATTATTGTTGACCGAAACAAAATGATGAGACTCCATTTTACTAGCAGTCAAAAATATGTGTTATGCTCAATACAAGAGTAATAACTTGTTTTCAGCCTGTCGGGATCGGGCAGCTACTTTCAGGCCAGATTGCTGTTGTGAGCCCTCCCCCATTACTTCCTGTGCAACCACTTGGGGACATTACCAATCAGTGAGACCATTTCCTCCTTATGATAAAACATTTTTTACCACATATACTGCGCATTCAGTAAGCAAATCATTCAGTGGATCCTATTTAATCTCTATGAAATTACATATTTGTATTGTGTAGTTATTTGAATCACATGCTGGCAATCCCCATTCCTCCACAAAATATTTTGTGGCATGGGGTGGGGGCTGCGGGCAGGTGGGAATGTTAGAATTCTCAAACCAGACCACATTCCTTTCCAAGCTGCTCACTTCTAGTTTTAACAGAGGTGGATCGGGGGCGGTTGACCAACCCACACTCAGGAGGCGGGTCAGTCACTGAAATTTTTTAAGGAGGCTACGTGCCTCCATTTTAACAACATTTTTTTATTTTTAACTCATGAGGGAGTGTTACACTGTTGGAGATACTGTCTTTTGCATGAGACGTTAAACCAAAGCCTTGTCTGATCTCTCAGGTGCACTTAAAAAGGTCCCATGGCACTATTTCAAAAAAGAGCAGGGGAGTTATCCCAAGTGTCCTCAATATTTATCCCTCAATCAACAACACGAAAACAGATTAACTGGTCATTATCACATTGCTGTTTGTGGCAGCTTTCTTTGCAGAAATTGGCTGCTGTGTTTCGTACATTACAACAGCAATTACAATTCAAAAGTACTATGTTAGCTGTAAAGTGCTTTGGGAGGTCATGAAAGGCGTTATGTAAGTTCTTTAAACGACGCTATTTGAGTGAGATACTGGAAGGTTGGCAGCACCTATGCAGCCGTACCCCCAGCATGTCACTAGCTTTTGGGAAGAAAAGTGGAATGAGGAAGGAACACCAGAAAGTATAACCATTTACACCAGAGCTCCTTTTCCAACATTATATATGGACCATTATCTTGTGTGATTAGATCTGGAATAAAATGTTTGCATTTGAGCATGTGTGGTGTGCTTTCAGTTACAGGCTGGAACAAACCAGACTATGTGGTTCAGCTGCTGTAACTCCAAATAATTAGGAATTAGTTCAATTTTATTTGAACCTGGCCTTTAAATTCTCATTGAATTTAACATAATTTCTAACTTCTCTCACTAGTGGGTCTGGCGTGATGTTGTAGTTTGGAATCTGCAGGACCATTGTGATGTTTTGCTTGTCCTGTAAGGCCATTGCTCGAACACTCCCTGTGGGCACAGTGATTAATTCTAGCTGCTTATAAATCCTGCAGTCAATTAGAGGGTAATTGCAGCTGCTTATAAATTTCTGGTAATTTTTAAGATCGTTTTACATCTGTTGAAATAGGACATCTGTATAGTGACATGCCCACGGCGTCAAGTTTCAGACTGTGGTGGAATACTATTCTGCTGCTGCTGATGGCCCTCAAGCCCAGTTTTGAGCTGCTAGATCTGGTTTTAATCTATCCCACTTAGTACGGTGGTGGCGCCACGTACGCTGTCCAGGGCCGCTCCACTCCTTTTATCCCGACCTGCAGCTGGTATTTCCTCTCAGGTCGGGGCTGCCCAGCCCCAGGTCGGAAATAAGAAGAGTGGAGCAGCCCTGGACAATGTGGCGCCCCTCGACCTGCGAAGAAACACCAGCTGCAGGTCGGGGATAAAAGGAGCTAGCCCCTGCAGGGAGCAGCGCAAGCTGTTCCAGGAGGGCGATAGATCTGAGGTGGGCGATTGGATTGACATCATCAAAATCCAGGTCGCCGATTGAAGTGTGGGCAGGACCACCAGTGGGGCCAGGTACAGCAGAAGAGCGGGGAGGTCGGGGTGGAGAATGATTGTGGCGGAGAATGATTGTGGCGAAGGAGAGGTGAGAGATTGGGGCCCAGGAGCGTCGTGGTCGAGACCCAGAAGAGGCGAGGGCCCAGGGACAGCGCAGGCCAGCCCACACTGCGATCTATGAACAGTAGGAGTATGTGTGCTCACTAGGTCCATGCAGCAGAGCTTGGTCTCCAGTCGTCTTGATTAACCCTTGCCACTGGACCAAGATGTTGCTCTGCCAAGCCCGTGTGGTGGTTGGGGTGCAATGGCCACCACATATTAAAAAAATCCACGCACAGGCACCTTCCACCCTTCAATATGTAGTCGGGATCTGGAATGTCAGGTCCCTCACTGAAACACCTGTGAACTTGTCCCTTTTTGGTGTGGTAGCGGGTCATCCTCGATACAAGGGACTGCTTAAGAAAAAGTGCCATGTAACACAATGGAGGGTGTTCTCAGTGTGAAGACAGGACTGCACAAGGACTGTGTGGTGGTTACTCCTACCAATACGGTCATGGGCAGATGCATCTGCGACAGGTAGATTGGTGAGGACGAGGTCAAGTTTGTTCTGATGAAAGATCATTGACCTGAAACGTTAACTTTGTTTCTCTCCACAGATGCTGCCTGACCTGTTGAGTATTTCCAGCACTTTGTTTTTATTTCTGATTTCCAGCATCCATAGTATGTTGCTTTTGTATAGGTTATTCCCTCGTGTTAGTCTCTCATTACCTGCCGCAAGCCGAGGATATATTCTCTTTTTGTTACCTGTATCTGTTGTCTTTGTTGCAGGGAGTAGGATGCATCCATGTCTTTACCTTGTAATTCACTCTCCTTTTTTGTTTATCTGTCTCTGCAATGATCTGATTCTATGTGAGTTTACCTCTGCTTATGTTCGTCTCTTTTTCTTTCTGTCTGTCCTTCCGATCATCAGCTTTTCTGTCTTACTGTGACTCCCTTCCTCTCTCTCCTCCAGGTCAGAAGCACCCAGCATTAGATTGCTTTACATCTGTAACAATGTGTGATGTCTAGTGTGACATTTGGTGATAATATAAAATGTATGATTAACGAGTTAATCCAGTCAATTTCTGTACTGGTTTGAAATGTCTCAGCCTTAATTGCTTAACAATGTGATATCACTTTTAAATCAAAACACGACTAAACCTGCAACGTGGTGACATAGAAAATAGGTGCAGGAGTAGGCCATTCGGCCCTTCAAGCCTGCACTGCCATTCAATAAGATCATCGCTGATCATTCCTTCAGTACCCCTTTCCTGCTTTCTCTCCATACCCCTTAATCGTAAGGGCCATATCTAACTCCCTCTTGAATATAGCCAATGAACTGGCATCAACAACTCTCTGCGGCAGGGAATTCCACAGGTCAACAATTCTTTGAGTGAAGAAGTTTCTCCTCATCTCAGTCCTAAATGGCCTACCCCTTATCCTAAGACTATGTCCCCTGGTTCTGGACTTCCCCAACATCGAGAACATTCTTCCCGCATCTAAACTGTCCAGTCCCGTCAGAATCTTATATGTTTCTATGAGATCCCCTCTCATCCTTCTAAACGCCAGAGAATAAAGGCCCAGTTGATCCAGTCTCTCCTCATATGACAGCCTAGCCATCCCTGGAATCAGTCTGCTTGAACCTTCGCTGCACTCTCTCAATAGCAAGAACGTCCTTCCTCAGATTAGGAGACCAAAACTGAACACAATATTCCAGGTGAGGCCTCACCAAGGTCTTGTACAACTGCAGTAAGACCTCCCTGCTCCTATACTCGAATCTCCTAGCTATGAAGGCCAACATACCATTTGCCTTCTTTACCGCCTGCTGTACCTGCGTGCCCACTTTCAGTGACTGATGAACCATGACACCCAGGTCTCATTGCACCTCCCCTTTTTCTAGTCTGCCGCCATTCAGATAATATTCTGCCTTCGTGTTTTTGCCCCCAAAATGGATAACCTCACATTTATCCACATTATACTGCATCTGCCATGTATTTGCCCACTCACCTAACCTGTCCAAGTCACCCTGCAGCCTTTTAGCCTCCCCCTCACAGCTCACACCGCCACCCAGTTTAGTGTCATCTGCAAACTTGGAGATATTACACTCTATTCCTTCATCCAAATCGTTAATGTATATAGTAAAGAGCTGGGGTCCCAGCACTGAGCCCTGCGGCACTCCACTAGTCACTGCCTGCCATTCTGAAAAGGACCCGTTTATCCCGACTCTCTGCTTCCTGTCTGCCAATCAGTTCTCTATCCACGCCAGTACATTACCCCGAATACCATGTGCTTTGATTTTGTACACCAATCTCTTGTGCGGGACCTTGTGACAAAATAGTAACATCATAAATCCTATGTCCACAAGACACGCTATCACTTTAAGGGGAATATTGAAGCACGTTCACCTGACGGGACCGCATCAATAATTGCATTTGGCACAGCAATGATTTAGCAATCAGACCAAGAACACACCGGAATTGTTCTGCTGTTGTCTTTGATTCCTCTTAAAAAAATGCCAACACTTGAAGAGCAATACATTTATCTGTGGGCGAGAAGACTTAGAAGTTGGGGGGAAAAATGGCTCCTTGAGGCTTCTGGTGGTTGATCTATGAAGCACACGCAGACTGGAGAGGGCACTGCTGAGCGGATTGTTTGGACACGTACGGCGACAATCGGCGTCTGACCAACACCCTGGAGAACCGCCCTGCGCCCCACACAAAGGGAAGGGGCCGCCATCCCCGTATCCCTGTCCTTGGCGGCCTGTAATTGGGGGAAGTCAAGCCCCCCAGCGCTCCGTGTGTGCTGGTGTTTGGGGAGCGGGACACGCTCTAATGGACATAAAACGGTCGTCAGATTGCAGGGGCAATTACCACAAGAAAACCCTCGCACCCCGCTGATTATCCTCACATTTTAAACATTAATCAAATATATGACACGAGGTATTCGTGCCAGGTTTCCAACGTTAACGAGACGGTGAGCGGAGCACCACACAAGGCGTCCATCCGCTTGCCCGCAGGCGCGGCTTCTCGCGGCATTCCCGCCTCGTCCTCACGTGACTCGTTTCAAATGCGCGGCGGTTTGTGTGTATGACGTCACTGCGAACCCCGGCGGGCTGGCGTCATTCAGGAGCGACAGCGGGCCGTCGCGCATTGAGCAGCGCCGGAAGCAAGCAGCGAGGAGGTGAGTGCAGTGCAGTTGCAGTGGCGCCTTTTCATTTCTCAGCAATGAACGCGGTGTGTGTGGGATGGCGCGCCCGCGGTGCCAATCCCGGGCCACACGTAGCTCAGCTCAGTACAGTACGGGTAACATGACGCCGGCTGTGTCTCTGCAGCCAAACCCCTCCATGTTGCACATCTTCACTGCCAGTCAGATTTGTGTCACAATCTGGTCCCCCCACCTCCCTGCTGCAGACACTGGAATCTCAAACACAAAACACTGGAGACACCCTGGGCCAGGCACAGGCTTAACAACTCTTCTTCAGGCATTGCTGGAGTTTTGATCCTGTGATGCCGGGTCACATGAATTATGATCCCATGGCTGCTACAAATGTTATGCATTTACCTTGGCTCCCTTGTAAACGAGTGTCATTGCTCATGGGTTTGTGCCAGCAGCCGTTGCCCTGTGAGAAGTTCTGAGAAAGAAAGATTTACATTTATATAGCGCCTTTCACAACCACCGGGTGTCCCCGAGCGATTTGCAGCCAATGAAGTACTTTTGAAGTGTGTTGTAATGTCGGAAACGTGATGTCCAGTTTGTGCTCAGTAAGTGCCCACGAACAGCACTGTGATAATGGCCAGATTATCTGTTTTTGTTGTGTTGATTGAGAGATAAATATTTACCAGGACACCGTGGATAACTGCCCTACTCTTCTTCGAAATAGCGGCATGGGTTATTTTACATCCACCTGAGAGAGAGAGAGAGCAGATGGGGCTTCCGTTTAACGTCTCATCCAAAAGACGACACCTCCGACAGTGCAGCACTCCTTCAGTGCTGCTGCACTGGAGTGCCAGCTCAGATTTTTGTATGCAAATCTCTAGAATGGGACTTGAACCCACAACATTCTGACTCAGACAAGAGTGCTACCCACTGAGCCACTGGCTGATACACAAGGAGTTACATTTGTGTGAGAGCCAGGCGGCCACGCTTGAGCAGAGAAGGGCGGAAACCCCGCTTGTCCCCCAATTCCCTAACTCCAAGACCCCCGTTCTCCATTACTAAGTCCCTTTCTCGCCCTGACTTCCCATCACCTGAGACCCCATCTACAATCTCTACTCTCCCCTGCCCCCCCCTCCCATTTCCAGTCTCCATCTCTTCCCCCGCCCCCGATTTTTCTCCCCTCCCCTCACTCTCCAGATTCTCCACCCTCTCCCCAGACTCCCGATTCCCCACCAGCTGGTCATGGCTCCCTGCAGGTGACGGCACCAAGTAGCATCTAGTGACGAACTGTGTAGTAAAGGCTGGAAATTATTCTGTTGAAAATTAATGTACTTTAACCTTGTTCTGTCTCCTGATGCCAGGCTAACAGTAATTATTTACAATACCTCACATTTGTTTATGTGGGCACACCATGGTGGGAAATTTAAATTGCCGATCTCCTGGGCTGCTGGAGGCAATGCTCGGGATAGGAACCCCTATTTCAGCAGACTCCAGGTCATACCAGGAGATTTAGAAACCCTAGTCAGGCAGCATCAGTCGTGAAAACAAGAGACAAGTTGATATTTCATGTATAAATTCTCCCTCAAACTCTTATTGGTGTGTTATGCATTCAAGCCAGGCAGTGCCCCATTCATATAGCCTGATTAGAACTTCTCTTCTACCCAAGAAAGAGCTCCTCTCCCACCCATTAAAACTTAATGTCTATACACCGCAGACACCAGTGTTTGCACATTGTAAATGTTTAATTAACGCAAGACAGGTTTACAAATTCCAAGGGACCCCATGGCATTTTTAAAATGCGGTTTGGCATCTCACCCAGTGTAACTTCAGACAGTGTCAAACCCGAGAGGTGTAAGATTACCTCCTGTATGGTACCTCACACTGCTCTCTCGGGCCTTTGTCCTGGAGAGAAGTATGAGAGGAGTTAGTCTCAGACCTCTTGGGTTTGGCACTGCAAGTGGGACCAAAGTTTTAGTGTAAATACATCCCTTGTTATCTTTTTTTTTTCTGCCAACTTTATCCCTATCTCTTCTTCACCACTCTTAAAGTCAATGAGTCCATCCTGGTTTGTCACTCTTCTGACAACTTCCCCAAATAATCATTCTTCATGTGTGGGTCCAGCCAATAGGTAATTTGACTATGGAGACAATTGCAGCCGAGTTGGATCCTCTTCTCATTGGGTATCCATATGCAAATAGGAATCTCTTGCAGCTCTGGTTGAAATCAGCTAAGTATAACAAATACAGAACTTTAACTTATACAGCATCTTATATCCTGAGGATGTCCCAATGTACTTTACAATCAATGGATTTATTTTTAAAGTGAAGTCAGTGTTATTGTCAGCAAATGCAGCAACCAATTTGCACAGCAAGGTCTCAAACAACAAATGAATAAATGACCAGATTAAAAATGTTTTTAGAATCGTAGAAATTTACGGCATGGAAGGCGGCCATTTCAGCCCATTGTGCCCACACCGGCTGATAAAGAGCTATCCAGCATAATTCCACTTTCCAGCTCTTGGTCTGAAACCCTGCAGGTTATGGCACTTCAGGTGCACATCCAAGTACTTTTTAAATGTGGTGAAGGTTTTTTCCTCTACCACCCTTTCGGCAGTGAGTTCCAGACTCCCACCACCCTTTGGGTGAAGAAATTTCTCCTCCTATCTCCTCTAAACCTTCTACCAATTACTTTAAATCTCATTGTTGTTGACCCCTCTGCTAAGGGAAATAGATCCTTCCCATCCACTATATCCTCATAATTTTATACACCTCAATAAGGTCTCCCCTCAGGCTCCTCTGGTCCAAAGAAAACAAACCCAGCCTATCCAATCTTTTGATGGTGTTGGTTGAGGGTGAATTTTGCCCAGGATAACAGGAGAACTCCCTGCACTTCTTTGATTTAAGTGCCCCAGGATCCTCCGTGCCCAGCAAGGCAGATGGATTAGGTACTCGTGTCCTGGAATGGGGCTTGAACCCACAACCTTCCGACTCAGGCGGCTGCTGTTGTCAAGTTGAACCTAGAACAGGGATCTATCTACTCTGGAAACTTCCTCGTCTGTATAGCTCAGCTAATAGCACTGCAATGTTAACTACTGGCTGTGGCAATTTATTTGAGTATTATTTTGGGGCTGATTTTTTCTCAGCATATACCTCTAGACAAAAGCTTAAATTGTATTCGATTTCTCCCACTTGCGTCTGAATTATAGTCCTAACTGATGTATGTGATTCTTCAAGTTGAGTTAAGAACATAAGAAATAAGAGCAACTTGGGCCATATGGCTCGTCAAACCTGCTCTGCCATTCATTAAGATCACGGCTGATCTTCTACCTCAGTGACGTTTTCCTGCCCTATCCCCATATTCCTTGATTCCCATAGTGTCTTGAATATACAACAACTTGCATTTATATCGTGCCTTTAACTTAGTAAAATGTCCCAAGGTGCTTCACAGGAGTATTATAAGACCAAAAATTTGACACAGCCACATAAGGAGAAATTAGGGTAGATGATCAAAAGCTTGGTGAAAGAGACAGATTTTAAGGAGCATCTTAAAGGAGGAAACAGGCGGAGAGGTTTAGGCAGGGAAATTCGGAGTTTAGGGCCCAGGCAACAGAAGGCACGGCCACCAATGGTTGAGCGATTATAAATCAGAGATGCTCTAGGGAAGAAATAGAGGAGCGCAGACATCTCTTGGAGGGAGGGGGAGTTATCCGCGACAGAACTGAAACCGCCTTTTTCCACTTCCGTAACATTGCCCGCCTCCGCCCTTCTGCTGCTGAAACCCTCATTCATGATTTTGTTACCTCTAGACTTGACTACTCCAACTCACTCCTGGCCGGCCTCCCACATTCCACACTACGTAAACTTGAGGTCATCCAAAACTCAGCAGCCCGTGTACGAACCCGCACCAAGTCAAGATTACCCATCGCCCTGTGCTTTCTGACCTACATTGGCTTCCACTTAAACAGTTGGCCTCAATTTCAAAATTCTCATCCTTGTTTACAAATCATTCCATGGCCTTGTCCTTCCTTATCTCTGTAGTGTTTTTCAGTCTCACAATCCCACAAGATGTCTGCGCTCCTCAAATTCTGGCCTCTTGAACATCCCTCATTATAACTGCTCAACCATCGGTGGCCGTGCCTGCAGCTGTTGGGCCATAAGCTCTGGAGCTCCCTCCCTAAACCTCTCTACCCTCTTTTAAGACGCTCGTTAAAACCTACCTCTTTAAACAAGCTTTTGATCATTTGCCTTAATTTTTTCTGTGGCTCAGTGTCAAATTTATCTGTTTGTCTGTAACACTGTTGTGAAGCGCCTTGGGGACGTTTTACTACGTTCAAGGTGCTATATAAATAAAAGTTATTATTAATAAATATTCTGCTCTTCTATTCTTCCTACTGAAGTGGATAATTTCACATTTCCCCACATTATACTCCATCTGCCACCATACTGCCCACTCACTTAACCTATCTGTATCTCTTTGCATCCTCCTCATGCTTACTCTCCCCCGCCCCCTCCCTCCCCCCCAGCTTTGTATCATCAGCAAACGTGGATACATTACACTTGGTTCCCTCATCCAAGTCATCAATATAGATTGATAATAGTTGAGGCCTTGTGCCACTGCACTATTTACAACCTGCTAACCCCAAAATGACCTGTTTATTCCTACTCTCTGTTTTTTGTCCATTAACCAATCCTCAATTCAAGCTAATATTACTTCCAATCCCATGAGACCTAATCTTGTGTAATAACCTTCTTCGTGGCACTTTCTCGAATGCCTTTTGAAAATCCAAATATACTACATCCACTGGTTCCCCCTCCTCTACCCTACTAGTTACACCTCAAAAAAACTTTAATTGATTTGTAAAACACAATTTCCCTTTCATAAAACCGTGTTGACTTTGACAGATACAAAATATTTATCGTCTCTGCCATTTCCTTATTCCCATTATAATTTCTCCTATCTCTGCCTCTGAGAAATTATTTACTTTTTCTACTCTTTTTACATAACTTGTAGAAGCTCTTACAATCTGTTTTTATATTTCTTGCTAGTTTACTCCTCTTCTATTTTCTCCTTCTTTATTCATTTCTTGGTCATCCTTTTCTGATTTCTAAAAACCCTCCCAACCTCAGGCTTTCTACTCTTTTTGGCAACATTGTAAGCCTTCGCTTTTAAATTCACTAGTTAGCCACGGATGGACCACTTTTCCCATGGAGTTTTTATCCCTCAAGGGAATGTATGATTATTGAGAATTATGATCTATTTCTTTAAATGTTTGCCGTGCTTATCTACCGTCATATCTTTTAATCTAATTTACCAATCTACCGTAACCTACTTCAAGTCCCACTCCAGGGACTTGAGCACATAAATTTAGGCTGACAATCTGGTGCAGTGCTGAGGGAGTGCTGCACTGTTGGAGGTGCTGGCTTTCGGATGAGATGTTAAACCGAGGCTCGGTCTGCCCTCTCAGGTGGCCATAAAAGATCTCATGGCACTATTTCGAAGAAGAGCAGAAGAGTTATCCCTCAATCAACATAACAAAAACAGAATATCTGGTCATTATCACATTGCTGTTTCTGGGAGCTTGCTGTTCGCAAGTTGGCTGCCGCATTTCCCACATTGCAACAGTGACTACACTTCAAAAGTACTTCATTGGCTGTAAAGTGCTTTGAGACGTCCGGTGGTCCTGAAAGGTGCTATATCAATACAAGTATTTTCTTTCTGTAACCAACTCGCCCCTCATACTTGCCTAATTGGCTTTGTTTGAATTAAGACCCTAGTTTTGGACTTTACCACATCACTCATATTATGATCACTCTTCCCCAGAGGATCCTTTTCTTTGAGATTCCTAATTAACCCTGTCTCATTACACAATAATAGATTAAAATAGCCTGATCCCTGGACATATTTTTCGAGAAAACTGACTCAAATGCATTCCATGAACTTGTCCTCTAAATTTGCCAATTTAGTTTGCCCGGTCTATGTGATGATTAAAGCCCCCCACAATTATTGCATTATCTTTGTTACATGCTCCTCTAATTTGCTGATTTACACTTTGACCAACACTAACTGCCATTGCGGGGGGTCTATATACTGCTCCTGCCAGTGTTTTCTGACCATTGCTATTTCTTAGCCCCACCCATACGGAGTTTCTGGGCTAAGATCCTCTCTCACTACTGTCTTTACCTCATCGTTTATTATCAGGGCTACCCTGCCCTCTTCTATTTTGCCTATCTTTTCTAAAAGTCAAGTCACTAGAATATTTAGTTCCCAAACTTGGTCACCCTGCAACTAGATCAGACCCATTTATCTCTATTTGTGTGATTAATTAACATCTATCTTGTTCTGAATGTTTCATACATTCCGATATAGTGCTTTTTAATTTTAACTTTTTCCCCCTGAAACCAGGAAATCATCATCATCATAGGCAGTCCCTCGGAATCGAGGAAAACTTGCTTCCAATCCCAAAGTGAGTTCTCTGGTGGCTGAACAGTCCAATACTAGAGCCACAGACTCTGTCACAGGTGGGACAGATATTCGTTGAGGGAAGGGGTGGGTGGGGTTGGTTTGCCGCACGCTCTTTCCGCTGCCTGCGTCTGATCTCTTCACGCTCTTTGCGCTGAGACTCGAAGAACTCAGCGCCCTCCCAGACCGCACTTTCGCCACCTCGGGCGGTCTTCGGCCAGAGTCTCCCAGGTGTCAGTGGTGATGTCGCACTTTACCAAGGAGACTTTGAGGGTGTCCTTGTAACGCTTCCGCTGCCCACCTTTAGCTCGTTTACCATGAAGGAGCTCCGCATAAAGCATTTGCTTAGGGAGTCTCGTATCTGGCATGCAAACTATGCGGCCTGCCCAGCGAAGCTGATCAAGTGTGGTCAGTGCTTCAATGCTGGGGATGTTAGCCTGGGCGTGGACACTGATGTTGGTGCGCCTGTTCTCCCAGGGAATCCGCAGGATCTTGCGGAGACATTGTTGGTGATATATTTCCAGCGACTTGAGGTGCCTTCTGTACATCGTCCATGCCTCTGATCCATACAGGAGGGCGGGTATTACTACAGCCCTGTAGACCATGAGCTTGGTGGTAGATTTGAGGGCCAGGTCTTCAAACACTCTTTTCCTCAGATGGCCGAAGGCTGCGCTGGCACACTGGAGGCGATGTTGAATCTCCGCATCAATGTCTGCCTTTGTTGATAAAAGGCTCCCGAGATAGGGAAGTGGTCCACGTTGTCGAGGGCCACGCCGTGAATCTTGATGATTGGAGTGCAGTGCTGTGCGTCAAGGACAGGCTGGTAGAGGACCTTTGTCCTACGGATGTTAAGTAAGAGCTACAGAAAGGAAGTATGAAAAGAAACTTACAAGGATATCAAAATCAACACTTTTTTAACAATTATATTAAGAAAAAGAGGTTGGTCAGCAGCATGAAGACTGATAACGGTGACTGTCAATGATAAGGAAATGGCAGACATGCTGAATAATTACTTTGCATTAGTATTTACAGTAGAGGAAGAGGATAGCATGCTGGAAAGTTTAAGATATTACGGGGAACAGATAGAGATAAACTTTCCGCTGGTTGGTGAGTCTTGGACGAGGGGACAGTCTCAAAATTTGAGTCAGACCTTTTGAGTGAAATTAGGAAACACTTTTACACAAAGGGTGGTAGAAGTTTGGAACTCTCTTCTGCAAACGGCAATTGATGCTAGATCAATTGTTAATTTTAAATCTGAGGTTGATAGATTTTCAAAGGTTTTGAGGCATATGGGGTAAAGGGTTTATGGAGTTAAGTCGCAGATCAGCCATGATCTCATTGAATGGCAGAACAGGCTCGAGGGGCTAAATGGCCTACTCCTGTTCTTAGGTGACTTTAGTCACTAATGTCCTATTGCCTTTGTTAAACCCTATGTCCCTTTCTGACACTCCTTGATTTCACCCATTTTTGTCTCTAGGATTGTACATGTCTAATGGAGGTAATGCAATAAAGGGAATAATTTGAAGAAAATAATGTTAAATACAATGCACTGCTTTATCTCCAATTTTTGTGATGCCTCATATTTGGTATTAATGCACATGACCTTCAAAAGGGACTCACCGTTGGGTTGAATTTATCCTATTTGCAGGTTTATTTTAAGAAATGATGTTGCAGTATATAAAGACCTTCAATAATAGTGTGAAGAATACAATGTTTATGATTTGTATATTTTTGTATTTCGATAGATTGGGAAAGCCATTATATAAGTGAATATGAATGAATGGAATACAAAAAAACCTTTGGAATGGGAGAAATATCTGAACAAAGAAGTGAAAGTCACTGCAGATGAAAAAAATGCATACCAGGGTTGGGTCTTCACTGTCGACCCCGTATCGGGAAGGTAAGTGAGATTTGCTGAACATTTCTTTAAACCCCACCCCATCAGCATAACCATCTGTTCCTTTATCCCTCATGTACTTATCTAACTTTCCCTTAAAGGCATCTCTGCTAGTTGCCTCAACTGCTCCCTGTGGCAGCGAGTTCCACAATCTACCCACTCTCTGGGTAAAGAATGTTTCTCCTGAATTCCTTACTGGATTTATTAATGACTTTAATATTTATGGCCCCTAGTTTTGGTCTTCCCCACAAGTGAAAACATTTTTTCTACGTGTCTCTATCTACAAGTGTGCCTTGGCTGGTGTTGCTCCAGTAAAAGAAAAGACTTACATTTATATAGCACCTTTCACGACCACCACATGTCTCAAAGCACCTTACAGCCAATGAAGTACTTTTTGGAGTGTAGTCACTGTTGTAATGTGGGAAACGCGGCAGCCAATTTGTGCACAGCAAGCTCCCACAAACAGCAATGTGATAATGACCAGATAATCTGTTTTTGTTATGTTGATTGAGGATAAATATTGGCCAGGACACTGGGGATATCTCCCCTGCTCTTCTTTGAGATAGTGCCATGGGATCTTTTGCGTCCACCTGAGAGAGCAGACGGAGCCTCGGTTTAACGTCTCATCCGAAAGACGGCACCTCCGACAGTGCAGCATTCCCTCAGTACTGCACTGTAGTGTCAGCCTGGATTACATGCTCAAGTCCCTGGAGTGGGACTTGAACCCACGACTTTCCTGACTGAGGTGAGTGTGCTGCCCATTGATCCATGGCTGATACTTAAACAAGTAAAGGGCACCCATGACTTGGTCTGACTGGGATATGCCAATAGCATTGTTTTGGGGACATGCTTGTTGTGGGAGGATTGTACTCCAGCACACTTGGGATTCCAGCATCTTGCAGTGAAAAGCTGTAGCCCTGGTGTGTGCAGTTTACACACGAGTGAGTCAGTTTTGGAGGGCATGGTGCTGGGGCAGCTGAGGCCAGCCATGATCTCTGGCATTTAACATTGATGCCCATTTGGCTGCAATCATCTGTTAGGAAGTTGTGGAGGTTTTTCATATTCAAACGTAGCAAATTTTAACTGTAGCTTTGCTGTCCGTAGTTCTCAGTGACCAACTTGATTTTACAAAATGTCTTTCAGCATTGTTCTGGTGAACTTCATAGATGAAGGGAAGGTGTCTGTCGTGACCATTATGGGCCACGCGATCCAGACAGTGGAACTGATCAATGAAGGGGAAAACAACACAACTGAGAGGCTCTCTGCTTTGTTTATGCCTGTAGCTGCCAGGGTCTACAGCAACGAGGAGCTTGAACAACGGAAATCCAGCCTTAAATCTTGGCTCGAGAAAAATCGGATTCCTGTTACAGAGCAGGGGGACCAACGCAAGGTGCTGTGTGTGGCTGGGGTATTGACAGTATCTCCACCATACAATCCAGAAGACTGCAATAGCTCCAATGAAATTATCTTATCCAGGGTGCAAAGTCTCATCAACTGTAATCCAGATGCTGATCACAAAAATGATTGAGGGATTTGGGGGGGAGATAGTTACTAATGTTAAATTATTAAATATATATTTCTTCTGGTAAATTTGGTATCCATTCTTCAACAGCATTGTTAAACATTAGCTGCACTTCCGTTCTAGGTCCCCAGCCCAGAGATGATGTGGTGGTGTCTTTATTGCTACAGTGCAGAGTAAAAAATGAAAGTTAAAGCTAATATGATCCAAATTGATGTACCATAGAATCATACAGCACCGCTATTTGGTCCATTTCGAAGTTAGTCCCACTCCCCTGTTCTTTCCCTGCAATTGTTTCTCCTGCAAATATCTATCCAATGCCATTTTTGAAAAACCTATAACAGAGTCTCAAACTAATGTTGAGATTATCTGCTGTTCCTGGAAGCTTTCATATGTATTTATCTCATGAAACAAGGTACTGTTTAACTGTGCAACTTCCATTCTGCAGTTTATAGATCCAATTTATTTGTAAAAGGATATATGGCCACAGCAGCCATTTCTATTAGTGTTATATATGGCAGAACCATACATATTTGATCTACATTGTGATGTTTGAATTACAACCGCTTCAATTGAAAAATCTGCATAATGAAAATGAGTGTTAGGGGTTTGTATTTTAAAATCATCCAAATGTGAGAATGAACATCTTCCTCCAATGGATTGGAAGAGGTTGTTCAACATATCAGCAGAGGACACATGAAATGCCTTTAAAGGAATAATGCTGTGCCTGCAGGACAAATGCAAATCTAAGATCAACAAGCTGAGACCAAACAAAAATGACCCTAAATCGAGTAACTGTACATATGAAATAAAGGGGGAAAATGATCTTATGAATCCTGCAAGGAGAAAGGGGAACTGATGAACACCGAACGTGCAATATCAAAAGGTGATCATGGGGGCAAAGTGAGACTTATCAATACATAACAATTAATTCAGTACAAGAGCAAGATGACTGTCAGAAGAGGTGAGAAAAATACAAGGTGCAAATGGACATGAAACTGAGGATGAGCACAGAATACTAAATAGTCTGAATGTTAACTTCCTCCTTGTATTCACAATGGAAGATGTGAATAACTTGCCCTTCCCAAAGAGAGAACCAGGGCAACATTCATGGCTGAATGCAAGTCCAGACAAGCTGAAATGGCTTAAAACAAATCCCATGGGGAGATGTGACTAATGAGAACATTTGTGAGACATTGACAATCATTTGAGGGAGTTGATGGACACTGGGGAGGTACCTGTAGATTGGAAACAGCCTAATATACTCATACCAAAAAAGGGTACAAAATTAGCCAAGGGCGTCTGCAAACCTATTAGTCTGTCTTGAATTCCATCTAAAATAATGGAATTACCTAATTGGCAGCTGTCAAAACCACTTTAGAAGGCGAAGATCCTGCCTGACCAACTTCCGAAAGTCATTTGACCAAGTTTGAAAGGCTACTAGCCCTAGTAGATTTGATTTTCAACATGTCCAACCAATGCATAGTAGCAATCAACAAAACCAGTGGACTGTTGAACTATAGTCAAAACTACTATACGAGTCCAGAGGAAATAGTGACCAAACTGTACAGTGACATGGTCAGATCACACCTGGAGTACTGTGGCCATTTCTGGTTAACAAGAAATATAAAAATAGATAGTAAGAGCTTCTACAGGTATATAAAAAGGAAGAGAGTAGCTAAAGTAAACGTTGGTTTTTTAGAGGATGAGATTGGGGAATTAACAATGGGGACAGGGTAAAGGCAAAGACTTCAAACAAATATTTTGTATTGGTCTTCACAGTAGAAGACACTAAAAACATCCCATAATAGATTATCAAGGGGCTATAGAGAGGGGGAACTTAAAAACGATCACCATCACTAAAGAAGTAGTATCCTGTACTCAGTAAAATAATGGGACTAAAAGGTGGACAAGTCCCTTGGATCTGATGGTCTGCATCCTAGGGACTTAAGTAGTGGATGCATTGGTTGCAATCTACCAAAATTCCCTGGATTCTGGAGGTCCCAGCGGATTGGAAAAACGCAAATGTAACGCCCCTATTTAAAAAAAAAAGAGACAGAAAGCAGGAAACTACAGACCTGTTAGTCTAACATCTGTCATTGGGAAAATGCTGGAGTCCATTATGGAAGCAGTAGCAGGACATTTGGAAAAACATATTACAGTCAGGCAGAGTTAGCATGGTTTTATGAAAGGGAAATCATGTTTGATAGATTTGCTGGAATTCTTTGAGGATGTAACGGGCAGGGTGGATAAAGGGGTACCAGTAGATGTTTGTATATTTGGATGTCCAGAAAGCATTCGATAAGGTGCCACATAAAAGGTTACTGCACAAGATAAAAGTTCACGGGTTTGGGGGTAATATATTAGCATGGATTGAGAATTGCCTAACAGAAAAAAGTCGGGATAAATGGGTCATTTTCAGGTTGGCAAACTGTAACTAGTGGGGTGCCACAGGGATCGGTGCTGGGCCTCAACTATTTACAATCTATAATAATGACTTGGATGAAGGAACCAAGTGCAATGTAGCCAAATTTGTTGACGATACAAAGATAAGTGGGAAAGCAAGTTGTGAGGAGGACGCAAAGTCTTCAAAGGGATATAGACAGGGTGAGTGGGCAAACACTTGGCAGATAGAATTGAGTGTAATATCTCCAAGTTTGCAGATGACACTAAACTGGGTGGCGGTGTGAGCTGTGAGGAGGATGCTAAGAGGCTGCAGGGCGACTTGGACAGGTTAGGTGAATGGGCAAATGCATGGCAGATGCAGTATAATGTGGATAAATGTGAAGTTATCCACTTTGGTGGCAAAAACAGGAAGGCAGAATATTATCTGAATGGTGACAGATTAGGAAAAGGGGAGATGCAACGAGACCTGGTTGTCATGGTACATCAGTCATTGAAAGTAGGCATGCAGGTACAGCAGGCAGTAAAGAAAGCAAATGGCATGTTGGTCTTCATAGTGAGAAGATTTGAGCAGGGAGGTCTTACTGCAGTTGTACAGGGCCTTGGTAAGACCACACCTTGAGTATTGTTTGCAGTTTTGGTATCCTAATCTGAGGAAGGACATTCTTGCTATTGAGGGAATGCAGCGAAGGTTCACCAGACTGATTCCCGGGATGGCAGGACTGACATAAAGAAAGACTGGATCAACTAGGCTTATATTCCCTGGAATTTAGAAGAATGAGAGGGGATCTCATAGAAGCATATAATATTCTGACGGGACTGGACAGGTTAGATGCAGGAAGAATGTTCCTGATGTTGGGGAAGTCCAAAACCAGGGGTCACAGTCTAAGGATAAGGGGTAAAGCCATATAGATGAGGAGAAACTTCTTCACTCAGAATTGTGAACCTGTGGAATTCTGTACCACAGAAAATTGTTGAGTCATGTTTGTTGGATATATTCAAAAGGGAGTTAGATGTGGCCCTTATGGCTAAAGGGATCAAGGGGTATGGAGAGAAAGCAGGAATGGGGTACTGAAATTGCATGATCAGCCATGATCATGTTGAATGGAGGTGCAGGCTCGAAAGGTCTACTCCTGCACCTATTTTCTATGTTTCTATAATGTGGGGAAATGTGAGATTATCCACTTTGGTAGGAATAGAAAAGCAAAGTATTATTTAAATGGAGACTACAGAATGCTGCGGTACAGAGGGACCTGGAGGTCCTCGTACATGAAACACAAAAAGTGAGTATGCAGGTACAGCAACTAATTAGGAAGGCAAATGGAATGTTGGCCTTTGTTGCAAGGGGGATTGAATATAAAAGTAGGCAAGTCCTGCTACAACTGTACAGGGCCTTGGTGAGACCATACCTGGAGTACTGCGTTGAGTTTTGGTCTCCGTATTTAGGGAGGGATATATTTGTATTCGAGGCAGATCAGAGAAGTTCACTCGGTTGATTCCTGAGATGAAGGGGTTGTCTTATGAGGAAAGGTTGAGCAGGTTGGGCCTATACTCATTGGCGTTTAGAAGAATGAGAGGTCATCTTTGAAACTTTTAAGATTTTGAGGGGGATTGACAGGGTGGCTGCAGAGAGGATGTTTCCCCTCATGGGGGAATCTCGAACCAGGGGGCATAGTTTCAGAATAAGGGATCGCCCATTTAAAATGGAGATGAGGAGGAATTTCTTCTCTGAGGGTGGTGAATCTTTGGAATTCTCTACCCCAGAGAGCTGTGGAGGCTGGGTGATTGAATATATTTAAGATGGAGATAGCCAGATTTTTGAACGATAAGGCAGTAAAGGGTTCAGGGGAACAGGCAGGGAAGTGGAACTGATGGTGGAGCAGGCTCGAGAGGCCTCTGGCCTACTCCTGCTCCTATTTCTTATGTTCTTCTTACAGAAGTGCTAAAAGTACTTCATTGGGGACAATAATAACCAGAGTGTGACAGGATAGGACAGAGCGTACAAACGTAAGAGTGCACCAGGAAGTAGGGACAGAGTAGGGGAAAATGGTGAAAAGAATAAATTAAAGGCTCTTTTTCTGAATGCATGCAGCATTTGTAACAAGATAGATGAATTGACGGCACAAATAGAAATAAATGGTTATAATCTGAGAGACATGATTGCAAGGTTACCAAGCCTGAGAACTGAATACTCGGGGATATTTGACAGTTCGGAAAGAAAAAGGAGGTGGGGGTAGCTTGATTAATAAAGGATGAGATCAGTACAGTAGTGAGAAATGATCTTGGCTCGGAAGATCAAGATGTAGAATCAGTTTGGGTGGAGATAAATAGTAAGGGAAATAAGTCACTGGTGGGAGTAGTCTATAGGCCCCCTAACAGTGATTGCACTGCAGGACAGAGTATAAATCAAGAAATAATGGGAGCTTATAAGAAAGGTACTGCAATAATCTTGGCCAATTTTAATCTTCATATAGATTGGACAAATCAAATTGGCAAAGGTAGCCTTGTGGACGAGTTTGGGACTTTTTTTTTTAGAACAATACGTTGTGGAACCAACCAGGGAACTGACTATTTTAGATCTGGTAAGGTGTAATAAGACAGGATTATTAAGGATCTTTCAGTAAAGGATCCTCTAGGGAAGAGCGATCATAACATGAGTTTGAGGTTGAGAAACTTGGGTCTGAAACTAGTATCTTAAATTTAAATAAAGGCAATTACAAAGGTATGAAGACAGAATTGGCTAAAGTGGACTAGGGAAATAGATTAAAAGGTAAGACGGTAGATAAACAGTGGCAGGCATTTAAGGAGATATTTCATAACTCTCAACAAAGATAATATAATATTCCAGTGAGAAGGATGAACCATCCATGGCTAACTAAGGAAGTTAAGGATGGTATCAAATTGAAAACAACGGTATACAATGTTGCCAAGATTAGGTAGGCCAGAAGATTGGGACATTTTTAGAAACCAGCAAAGGATGACTAAATAAATAAGAGGGAGAAAATAGATTGAGAGTAAACTAGCAAGAAATATAAAAACAGACAGTAAGAGCTTCTACAAATTAATAAAAATGAAGAGAGTAGCTAAAGTAAACATTGGTCCCTTAGAGGATGAGTCTGGGGAATTAATAATGGAAATGGCAGAGACTTTGTTTTATATTCCTCCCTTATATTTGTTCAATCACTATAATTAGTTCACCTAGTACTTTTTCTCTAATGGGACTAAAGGCCGACAAGTCCCCTGGACCTGATTTATTAGAGTTGAGGATGTGATGAGCAGGGTGGATAAAGGGGTACCTTTATGTACCAATAGATGCAGTGTATTTGGATTTCCAAAAGGCATTCGATAAGGTGCCACATAAAAGGTTATTGTACAAGATAAGAGCTCATGGCGTTGGGGGTAATATATTAGCACGGAGAGAGGATTGGCTAACAACAGAAAACAGAGTCGGGATAAATGGGTCATTTTTAGGGTGGCAAACTGTAACTAGTGGAGTGCCAGGGATCAGTGCTCGGGTCTCAACTATTTACAATCTATATTGATGACTTAGATGAAGGGACCGAGTGTATTGTAGTCAAATTTGTTGATGATGCAAAGATAAATGGGAAAGCAAGTTGTGAGGAGGACACAAAGTGTCTACAAAGGGATATAGGTAGGTTAAGTGAGTGGGCAAACATTTGGCAGATGGAGTATAATGTGGGACAATGTGAGGTTATCCACTTTGGTAGGAATAGAAAAGCAAAATATTATTTAAATGGGGACTACAGAATGCTGCGGTGCAGAGGGATCTGGGGGTCCTCGTACATGAAACACAAAAAGTGAGTATGCAAGTACAGCAAGTAATTAGGAAGGCAAATGGAATGTTGGCCTTTATTGTAAGGGGGTGGAGTATAAAAGCAGAGAAGTCCTGCTACAACTGTACAGGGTATTGGTGAGGCCACATCTAGAGTACTGCATACAGTTTTGGTCTCCTTATTTAGCGAGGGATATATTTGTATTGGAGGCAGTTCAGAGAAGGTTCACGAGGTTGATTCCTGAGATGAAGGGGTTGTCTTATGAGGAAAGGTTGAGCAGATTGGGCCTCTACTCTTTGGAGTTTAGAAGAATGAGAGGTGATCTTATTGAAACATATAATATTCTGAGGGGGCTTGACAGGGTAGATGCAGAGAGGATCCCCCTCGTGGGGGAAATCTAGAACTAGGCGGCATAGTTTCAGAATAAGGGGCCGCCCATTTAAGACAGAGA
This sequence comes from Pristiophorus japonicus, assembly GCF_044704955.1. Lineage (NCBI taxonomy): Eukaryota > Metazoa > Chordata > Chondrichthyes > Pristiophoridae > Pristiophorus > Pristiophorus japonicus. The sequence goes on from NC_091985.1 coordinate 166,697,779, forward strand.
TGAGGAGGAATTTCTTCTCTGAGGGTGGTGAATCTTTGAAATTTTCTACCCCAGAGAGGTGTGGAGGCTGGGTCATTGAATATATTCAAGGCAGAGATGGACAAATTCTTGAACTACTTGGGAGTTACGGGGAGCGGGCAGGGAAGTGGAGTTGAGGCCAAGTTCAGATCAGCCATGATGTTATTGCATGGCGAAGCAGGCTCGAGGGGCCGAATAGCCCACTCCTGCTCCTATTTATTATGTTCTTAAAGCACTGGGATGCCTCGAAGTCGTGAAAGGTGCAATATAAATGCAAGCCTTTCTTTCTTAAAGACAAATCCCTACTTCGACAGGTCACCAGCACCTAAATGTTTAATTTTAAGAATGTATCACATGCTTTGCTCATTCTCCCAGTGATCTGATCCAGATTCATCAGTATCTACTTAGCTCCTGCTGTAAAGTGTTTGAGCCAGAGTCCTCACCATTAAAATGGCCGTCTGCTCAGTACCCGCTGAATATTTTCCCCCTCAATCTAAAAAATATTGTCAAAGCAGCAGGCAGAAGAGAATACACGAAGTTTGTAAGAATAACACATGGGTTGCAAATATATATCTATTTTAATTAAGGACTGATGGTTTCTCATTTTATATTCCAACACACCTTAAAAGTGCAACAACTTTGGCATGGTTCATTTAGTTACTGGAGTGATAGCAGAGTCTTTTAAAGGCTGATTGATGTTTATTTCTTAGCTCCTAATTAAACTATTTCTTCATCCAATGGAGGGAAGTGTGACGGTCTCAGTCATGCACTTATTTTTTTTCTCTGTCCGATGCAAGCAGCCAATTAACTGAAATTTCGAACTGCAGCAGTAGTCACTCCAAGATGTAATAACCAATATCAGCGATGCCATTAGTTAGTCTCAAGCATTTCTCTGGGGAAAGCTACATTCTACTAAGTGGAATCTGGTTAACTTCACCTCATAGGCATGTTAAGTTTTTGCTCGGTAATAATCCACCGAGCCTGCAAGCTTCCATGTGCGTCCTATGTTGAACAGTAAATATGTGACTTCCATAACAAAGTTGTAGCAGTTCTGGGGCTGTCAGTAAAATATCCTTTACTGACAGACCCAGCAGGTTTTCGCTTGTTGCACTGATTAGAGTATTGGGTGCATACATAGTGTAGCTGGATCAAGTGGCTCAGTCACTTCCATCTTCACCTGAAGTGCTCACAGATATGCAATCTGTTGCCAGTGTTTGGGAAGGCAGTGCAAATGGGTGAGCAGATCCACCCAAGCTCTCAGTGCGTTCAAATCTTTCTCTGCAGTCGTCACTGCGTAGTTATCAGTTTCACGATCATGTCGATGATGAGCGATCCCCGTGGGCAAGTGCACAAGTCCATAGAGGGGTTCTTGATTTTATCCTCCAGTAGCTGGTCTAATTCCCAGCGCAGTTCTTTCACCAGCTCAGCGATCTGGGTGTAGTGCAAGAGGAGGAAGAAATACTGGTTAAAAAGAGGGCGCATTCCTTTTACAGCTAAATATTATATGTCGATATCTATATCTATAAAACGAACGTAGGAAAATGAGGGACAGCAAAAGACCCACGGTCTCATCTAGCCTGTCCCATACAGTTGGGATGTTCTGTGCATCACAATACAGACACTCCCCACTCACCAGAGGCCATGTAGTCTCCTGGGAGAGGAAAAATATCAGATTTTAAAACTCAGGCCAATTAGGGAGAAAAAAATATCTGGAGAATTTCTCTTCGATCTCTTGAGATTAAAACGAGTCTATGTCATTTTAAAAACCTAAACCACCTGCTTATGTTTCAGAATTGCCAAAAGAATGCATCTGAACCTGGTGTCTGTAAACCACACCAAGATAAATGCAAGAGCTTATTTTAATGCCACAGGTTAAAAAACATGAAACTGCGCAAATGTAGACTAAATGTAGTTTGCCAGATTCCTAGTTCTAAAGTCCATAGAAGAGGCCAAAGTTCAATGAGATTGATCTCTGATGATAAATATTTGCTGTGGCTCCAGTTTGTAACAGTTCTGTTTGAATATTAAACATGTTTATGGAATATTTAATTGATAAGAAAAATATAAATAGCAATTTTGACTTGATATTTAATCAAACATTGTAAGTAATGGTGATAAGCATATCTACTTCCTGTCTGTGACTTATTGTTGTAATGTGGGAAACACGGCAGCCAATTTGCGCACAGCAAGCTCCCACAAACAGCAATGGGATAATGACCAGATAATCTGTTTTTGTTATGTTGATTGAGGGATGAATATTGGCCCCAGGACACCAGAGATAACTCCCCTGCTCTTCTTCGAAATAGTGCCATGGGATCTTTTAAGTCCACCTGAGGGAGCAGACGGGGCCTTGGTTTAACGTCTCATCCGAAAAATGGCATCTCCAACAGTGCAACGCTCCCTCAGCACTGCACTGGAGTGTCAGCCTAGATTTCTGTGCCCACGTTCCTGGAGTGGGACTTGAACCCACAACCTTCTAACTCAGGCGAGTGTGCTACCCACTGAGCCACAGCTGACACTTAATAATAAATTGACATTGCAAAATGGTTAATTTCAAAGGAAAACTGGTGAAATAAATCCATCATCATTTATTTAGTTATCCAAGTCGGAATATGAATCTCCTGAGCGGCAAATAGCAAATAAGAACCAAGCCTCTCTGAAGTACTTGCGACCAGTGATACTCTCCTTGTTGAAGCTGTGGTTCTATCTGCACCAATTTTTTAAAAGTACATTTTACTACTTAGGTTGCAGAGTGCAGATGCTCCACAAAGCAGTGATCAAGAACCACTCATCAAAAATATTTATGTAGATTTTACAGCAGTTTCATTGCTTAGCAAAGTCGTTACAGCAATTGGATGACAAGAGCCCTCAAGTGGTAACGTCCGGAACAGCAAGACAACAGCATTTGTTCCCTTCCCCCTACTCGTCACTTTTTTCCCTATTCTCCCCTCCTCTGCAGAAGGCACATGCTGAGTTATGATGATATGGTTCCCCCAGTGCCACACACCAGTGAGATGAGAATGTTAAATTCGAGCCAATGTAGGTCAGCGAGCACAGGGGAGATGGGCGAGCGGGACTTGGTGCGAGTTAGGACACGGGCAGCCGAGTTTTGGATGTCCTCAAGTTTATGGAGGGTAGAACTAGGGAGGGCAGCCAGGGGAGTGTTGGAATAGTCAAGTCTAGAGGTAACAAAGGCATGGAGAAGGTTTCAACAGCAGATGAGCCGAGGCAGGAGCAGAGTCGAACGAGGTTACGGAGGTGGAAAAGGACGGTTTTAATGATTACACAGATATGTGGTCAGAAGCTCAAATATAACACCAAGGCTGCGAACAGATTTGGTCAGCCTCAGACGGTTGCCAGGGAGAGGGATGGAGTCGGTGGCAAGGGAAGGGAGTTTAACAACTCCTGTTCAGTTTTCCCCTCGGTCCACAATAATGTCAGTTTTAACATCCCAATCACTGGCCAGCTAACTCAGCACAGACGCTGATGGAACATGGGATCTTCCTGTCTATACAGGTCGGACTTACAGCCTGTAGTGACTTATCGATCGAGTCATTACTGGTGGAGCACCGCTCAATTTACACAGAGTAATCGTTTCAGAGAAACAATAAATTATCCTCAACCGATAGAAAAATAAAACCCTCCAAATTGCCCCTTTACCTGATGGGAAGCAGCGGCAAATCGAATCCATCCGTCATCGAGAGAAATGATGAACTGCCCCTTCTCGAGTTCCACACTGACCTGGCCACCCCCAAACAGCACGAGAGGGTACACAGAAATCATGCTGCAGTCTCGCAGAAACACTCTGCTGGTTTTCACCTTCTCGTGGTACACCAAATAAGGACTTTCAAAGTGTCGGACCTAGGATCCAAATATAGCAAACAATTTTATATTTATGTTCTTTATACAGGGAAGCCCGCTAGAAATCAATTAGTTAAGCAAAAAAAGGTTAATCATTAATGGGCTAGAAGGGTACTGCTTTTAATGAAGATTTTAATGGCAGTGCAATTTAAAAAAAACTTGCATTTATATAGCATCTTTCAGGATGTCCCAAAGCACTATACAGCCAATGAAGTACTTTTGAAGTGTAGTCACTGTTGTAATGTAGGAAACAGCAACCATTTTGCGTACAGCAAGCTCCCACAAACAGCAATGTAATAATGACCAGATCATCTGTTCACTTTACAACAGACACTTATTGAACTATACAATCCCAGCTGATAAAAAGCAACACTTTGTGATGTTGACTATAAACAGGAGCTGCGATTACACTCCATACTGTTCTGGGATTTAGAATCCCCGTCAAATTTAGAGTATCGTAGTAATTATTTGTACCAATTCAGTTATGTGGAGAGACTAAGTACTTGAGAAACTAATGGGATTAAAAGCTGACAAATCCCCTGGACCGGATGGCCTACATCCTAGGGTTCTAACGAGGTGGCTGTAGAGATAGTGGATGCATTGGGTGTGATCTTCCAAATTCCCTAAAATCTAGAACAGTCCCAGTGGATTGGAAGGCAGCAAATGTAACCCCGCTATTCAAGAAAGGAGGGAGAGAGAAAACAGGGAACTACAGGCCAGTTAGCCTGACATCAGTCATCAGGAAAATGCTGGAATCTTATCAAGGAAGTGGTAACTGGGCACTTAAAAAATCATAATATGATTAAGGCGGAGTCAACATGGTTTTCTGAAAGGGAAATCGTGTTTGACAAATTTATTAAGAGTTTTTGGAGGATGTAACTAGCAAGGTAGATAAGAGAACCAGTGGATGTAGTATATTTGGAGTTCCAAAAGGCATTCGATAAGGTACCACGTAAAAGGTTGTTATGCAAGATAAGGGTTCATGGGATTGGAGATAATGTATTAGCATGGATTGAGGTTTGGTTAACAGACCGAAAACAGGGAGTAGGGATAAACGGGTCATTTTCCAGTTGGCAGGCTGTAACTAGTGGGGTGCCGCAAGGATCAGTGCTTGTGCCCCAACTAATTACAATCTATACTAATTATGTAGTTGAAGGGACCAAGTGTAATGTATCCAAGTTTGTTGATGATACAAAGCTGGGTGGGAAAGTAAGATGTGAGGAGGACACAAAGAGCCTGCAAAGGGATATAAACAGGCTAAAGTGAGTAGACAATCTGGTGGAAGATGGAGGGTAATGTGGGGAAATGTGAGGTTATTCAATTTGGTAGGAAGAATATAAAAGCAGAATATTTTTAAATGGTGAGAAACTATTAAATGTTGGTGGTCACAGAGATTTAGGTGTCCTTGTACAGGAAACAGAGTTAGCATGCAATCAGGAAGGCAAATGGCATTTTGGCCTTTATTGCAAGGGGTTTGGAGTAAAAGAGGAAGGAAGTCTTACTGCAATTGTATAGAGCTTTGGTGAGACCACATCAGGAGTACTGTTCACAGTTTTGATCTCCTTATCCAAGAAAGGATATACTTGCCTTAGAGGTGGTGCAACAAAGGTTCACTAGACCGATTCCTGGGATTCCACTAAGGAAGACCTTCCGGAAATACTAGGGGACCGAAGATCTAGTGAGAAGGAGGAACTGAATGAAATCCCTATTGGTCAGGAAATTGTGTTAGGGAAATTGATGGGATTGAAGGCCGATAAATCCCCAGAGCCTGATAGTCTGCATCCCAGAGTACTTAAGGAAGTGGCCCTAGAAATAGTGGATGCATTGGTGATCATTTTCCAACATTCTATATACTCTTGATCAGTTCCTATGGATTGGAGGGTAGCTAATGTACACCACTTTTTAAAAAAGGAGGGGGAGAGAAAACAGGGAATTATAGACTGATATCGGTAATGTGGAAAATGTTGGAATCAATTATTAAAGATGTAATAGCAGCGCATTTGGAAAGCAGTGACAGGATCGATCCAAGTCAGAATGGATTTATGAAAGGGAAATCATGCTTGACAAATCTTCTAGAATTTTTTGAGGATGTAACTAGTAGAGTGGACAAGGGAGAACCAGTGGATGTGGTATATTTGGACTTTCAAAAGGCTTTTGACAAGGTCCCACACAAGAGATTGGTGTGCAAAATGAAAGCACATGGTATTGGGGGGTAATGTATTGACGTGGATAGAGGACTAGTTGGCAGACAGGAAGCAAAGAGTAGGAATAAACAGGTCCTTTTCAGAATGGCAGGCAGTGACTAGTGCGGTACTGCAAGGTTCAGTGCTGGGACCCCAGCTATTTACAATATACATAAGAACATAAGAATTAGGAACAGGAGTTGGCCATCTAGCCCCTCGAGCTTACTCCGCCATTCAATAAGATCATGGCTGATCTGGCCGTGGACTCAGCTCCACTTACCCGCCCGCTCTCCGTAACCCTTAATTCCCTTATTGGTTAAAAATCTATCTATCTGTGACTTGAATACATTCAATGAGCTAGCCTCAACTGCTTCCTTGGGCAGAGAATTCCACAGATTCACAACCATCTGGGAGAAGAAATTCCTTCTCAACTCGGTTTTAAATTGGCTCCCCCGTATTTTGAGGCTGTGCCCCCTAGTTCTAGTCTCCCCGACCAGTGGAAACAACCTCTCCGCCTCTATCTCGTCTATCCCTTTCATTATTTTAAATGTTTCTATAAGATCACCCCTCATCCTTCTGAACTCCAACGAGTAAAGACCCAGTCTACTCAATCTATCATCATAAGGTAACCAACCCCCTCATCTCCGGAATCAGCCTAGTGAATCGTCTCTGTACCCCCTCCAAAGCCAGTATATCCTTCCTTAAGTAAGGTGACCAAAACTGCACGCAGTACTCCAGGTGCGGCCTTACCAATACCCTATACAGTTGCAGCAGGACCTCCCTGCTTTTGTACTCCATCCCTCTTGCAATGAAGGCCAACATTCCATTCGCCTTCCTGATTACCTGCTGCACCTGCAAACTAACTTTTTGGGATTCATGCACAAGGACATCGGGGACTTGGCCTGGAGGGTGGTGCACGGAGCAGTGCCGTGCAACAAATTTTTAAGCCGATTCACGGACTCCCAGGCCGCCTGCAATTTCTGCGGTCTGGAAGAGTCCGTGTTCCATGTTTTTATGGAATGCACAAGGTTGCAGCCCCTGTTTTATTATTTGAAGGGGCTGCTCCTGAAATTCTGGCTGCACTTCAGTCCCACTCTCCTGATCCTTGGGCACCCTGTGCGGAGGGGAGCGGGTAGGTCCGAAGGCCTCCTCGTAGGACTGCTCCTGGGCACGGCCAAGGGTGCCATCAGCCGGTCCAGGCAGCGGGCGGTCGAGGGGGTCGTTCAACCTGACTGCCTGCCTCTCTTCCGCTCTTACATCCGGTCCAGGGTGTCCTTGGAGATGGAGCACGCGGTGTCCACCGGTACGCTCGCGGCCTTCCGCGAGAGGTGGGCACCGGAGGGACTGGAGTGCATCATCACGCCCGGCAACCAAATTTTAATTTGATTTTACGTTTTAAAGTTTATTTTGTTTTAATTGCCGGTGCTTTTAGTGTCCCCCTTCCCTTTTATAGGGGGCACTGGGGAAAAATTGTGATTTTAGTGCCCAAAAAAAAACAAAAAAAAAAACAAAAAAAAAGGGGGGGGGGGGGAAAAAGGGCCTTGTAAATGTCTGGAGTGTCACCCAGGTCGGGTGGCACCGTTTAATGTTTTTATGTTTTGCAGGTAAACTCAAAAGAGTTTCATGCACAAGGACCCCCAGGTCCCTCTGCACCGCAGCATGTTGTAATTTCTCCCCATTCAAATAATATTCCCTTTTACTGTTTTTTTTCCCCAAGGTGGATGACCTCACACTTTCCGACATTGTATTCCATCTGCCAAACCTTAGGTTAAGCGAATGGGCTATCTAAATCTCTTTGCAGCCTCTCTGTGTCCTCTATACAACCCGCTTTCCCACTAATCTTTGTGTCATCTGCAAATTTTGTTACACTACACTCTGTCCCCTCTTCCAGGTCATCTATGTATATTGTAAACAGTTGTGGTCCCAGCACCACTAACCACCGATTTCCAACCCGAAAAGGACCCATTTATCCCGACTCTCTGCTTTCTGTTCGCCAGCCAATTCTCTATCCATGCTAATACATTAATGATTTAGACGAAGGAATTGAATGTAATATCTCCAAGTTTGCAGATGACACTAAGTTGGGTGGCAGTGTGAGCTGTGAGGAGGATGCTAAGAGGCTGCAGGGTGACTTGGACAGGTTAGGTGAATGGGCAAATGTATGACAGATGCAGTATAATGTAGATAAATGTGAGGTTATCCACTTTGGTGGCAAAAACAGGAAGGCAGATTATCTGAATGGTGACAGATTAGGAAGAGGGGAGGTGCAACGAGACCTGGTTGTCATGGTACATCAGTCATTGAAAGTAGGCATGCAGGTATAGCAGACGGTGAAGGCGGCAAATGGCATGTTGGCCTTCATAGCGAGAGGATTTGAGTATAGGAGCAGGGAGGTCTTACTGCAGTTGTACAGGGCCTTGGTGAGACCACACCTTGAATATTGTGTTCAGTTTTGGTTTCCTAATCTGAGGAAGGACATTCTTGCTATTGAGGGAGTGCAGCGAAGGTTCATCAGACTGATTCCCGGGATGGCAGGACTGACATATGAAGAAAGACTTGATCGACTAAGCTTATATTCACTGGAATTTAGAAGACTGAGAAACATATAAAATTCTGATGGGACTGGACAGATTAGATGCAGGAAGAATGTTCCCGATACTGGAGAAGTCCAGAACCAGGATAAGGGGTAAACCATTTAGGACCGAGATGAGGAGAAACTTTTTCACCCAGAGAATTGTGAACCTGTGGAATTCTCTACCACAGAAAGTTGTTGAGGCCAGTTCGTTAGATATATTCAAAAGGGAGTTAGATGTGGCCCTTACAGCTAAAGGTATCAAGGGGTATGGAGAAAAAGCAGGAAAGGGGTACTGAAGTGAATGATCAGCCATGATCATATTGAATGGTGGTGCAGGCTCGAAGGGCCGAATGGCCTACTCCTGCACCTATTTTCTATATTTCTATGAGAGGGCTGTCCAATGAGGAGAGATTGAGTAGATTGGGCCTATACTCTCTGGAGTTTAGAAGAATGAGGTGTGATCTCATTGAGACATACAAGATACTGAGGGGGTTGACAGGGTAGATGCTGAGAGGTTGTTTCCCCTGGCTGTAGAGTCGAGAACCCGAGCACAGAGTCTCAGGATAAGGGGTCGGCCATTAAAATCGGAGATGAGGAGAAATTTCTTCACTCAGAGGGTTGTGAATCTTTGGAAATCTCTACCCGAAAAGGCTGTGAATGCTGAATCGTTGAGTATATTCAAGGCTGAGATAGATAAGAGTTTTGGACTCTCGGGACTCATGAGGATCGGGCGGGAAAGTGGAGTTGAGATCAAAGATCAGCCATGATGGTATTAAACGGCAGAGCAGGCTTGAGAGGCTGTATGGCCTACTCCTGCTCCTATGTTATGACTTGAGAAGCTGGGATTGTTCTCTGTACAGCAGAGAAGGCAAAGGAGATATTTAATAGAGGTGTTCAAAATTATGAAGGGTTTTAATAGAATAAATAAGGAGAAAGTGTTTTCACTGGCAAGAGGGTCGGTAACTAGAGATTGAAGATCATTGACACAAGAGCCAGAGAGGAGTTGAGGACAATGTTCCAGTTTAGCTGTGCAGCCACATGGTTTCTCAATGGAAAAGCCGCGCATGCACTGAACTTTGAATGAGCCGCAAAACCTCTTAAAGGGGCCACGTACCCAAAAAGAACATTACAGGGAGAGTAGTTGAGGATTCATTGTTTTTTTTTTTAAACGCAGTGAGTTAGAATGATCTGGAATGCACTGCCTGAAAGGGTGGAGGAAGCAGATTCAGTAGTAACTTGCAAAAGGGAGTTGGATAAATACTTGAAAAGGAAAAATTTGCAGGGCGATGGGGAGAGGGGAAACGGGACTAATTGGAGAATGGGTACAGGCACAATGGGCCCAACAGATGCCTTCTGTGCTGCAAGATTCTACGATTCAATTCAGTAGAGTTGTATGGAATTATACAAAATCTGATTCAAATAATGCCACGTTCATTTGGCTAATGGCAAACTACTCAGACAGAAGATGCAACGGTTACTAAGCCCAGTCGGACATTAACAATAACTTGTATTTATAGAGCACCTTTAATGTAGTGAAACATCCCAAGGCTATTCACAGGAGTGTTATGCAATAAAAATTTCACACCGAGCCACATAAGGAGAAATTAGCACAGGTGACCAAAAGCTTGGTCAAAGAGGTTGGTTTTAAGGAGCATCTTATAGGAGAAAAGAGAGATAGAGAGGCGGGGAGGTGTAGACAGGGAGTTCCAGAGCTTGGAGCCTAGGCAACAGAAGGCACAGGCACCGATGGTTGAGCAGTTATAATCAGGGATGCTTAGGAGCGCAGACATCTCGGTTGGGGGGGGGGGGGGGGGGGGTGGTGGTGCTGGAGGAGATTACAGAGATAGGGAGGGGAGAGGCCATGGAGGGATTTGAAAATAAGGATGAGAATTTTGAAATCGAGACATTGCTTAACTGGAAGCCAATGTAGGTCAGTGAGCACAGGGCTGATGGGTGAGCGGGACTTGGTGCAAGTTAGGACACGGGCAGCCGAGTTTTGGATCATGTCTAGTTTACATAGGGTAGAATGTGGGAGGCCAGCCAGGAGTGCATTTGAATAGTCAAGTCTAGAGGTAACAAAGGCATGGATGAGGGCTTCAGCAGCTGATGAGCTGAGGCAAGGGCGGAGACGGGCGATGTTACGGAGGTGGAAATAGACGATCTTAGTTATGCTGTGGGTGTGTGGTCGAAAGCTGATTTCAGGGTCAAATATAGCACCGAGGGTGCGAACAGTGTGGTTCAGCCTCAGACAGGAGTTGGGGAGAGGGATGGAGTCAGTGGCGAGGAAACGGAGTCTGTGGCGGGAACCGAAAACAATGGCTTCGGTCTTCCCAATATTCAATTGGAGAAAACTTCTGCTCATCCAGAACTGGGTGTCGGTCAAGCAGTCTGACAATTTAGAGGCCGTGGAGGGGTCAAGAGCAGTGGTAGTGAACAGAATTTAATATCTCCCTTGCCTGATGAATCCACACCGAAGGGCAGAGCATGGGTCTGCCTGAGCTGGCTCCCACATGACCTTCCGTTGGACAAAAAACACACAGACTGACCTGATAGTTGACTGAAGAAGGGTGGATGTGAACATTTCCATCGTTCTTTGTGATGAAGTGCAGCTCCTCTGGTTTGGGTGGCACCTTTACCGCACCGGACATCGTCAGCGTGTACTTACTCGGGGGAGCTGTCACCTGGGTACAACAAACATTAAAACTTTCACATTGATCTGTATTATAGATGCATTTCACCCCTTCCACACCGCCCTTTCGCCAATGTGCTCCCCTCCTCTACTGAGGCCACAACTCCTGTTGGGGAACGAGTCCAGAGATTTTATTTTCTCTTCAGATACATCACAAAACAGTAATCTGAAATAGAAGGATATGTTGATGGGGGGAGATGAAGTACGGTGGGAGGTGGCTCATGTGGAGCATAAACACCGGCATAGACCAGTTGGGCCGAATGGTCTGTTTCTGTGCTGTAAATACCATTGAGCGATAGAATGCAAGTTTGCACTTGCAATTCTCCACAAGACAGTTATCGATTTCCATCTCGCCATCATGACGAAGTGCACAATAGAGGCCAGGCCCTTTCCATTACCAAGGGAGCAGGGGAAATAAAACCAATTGTCCCAAGTGACTCTTGCACACCTCCTGGTGGCCAGCTATGGAACAGCAGAGGTTGGGACTCAAGCATGTCCCCCTATGCTGCCAATCAAACTGGACAAATAAAAGGTAGCTTTTGTGAAGGATGATGTGCAGTAGAAGCAGCTAGCAGCAAGTTACAAGAGGAAGATTGAGAGTTTAAGATTATCGTTTTGCAGTGTATTTGAAGAGTAAAACAAAGTGCCACACAGAATAGTAAAGTTCAAGTGTTCATTTCACCGAGGGTTTGATCGTACGGAACAGATTTCATCTGTTGAGAGTTGTATCAGCTCTCCTTTGTGCTGTAAGTTGAGAGGTCTCTATGGGAAAGCTAAGTGCTCCATTCATCTATATGTAGGAGGTTCACTGGACCGACGTCATTCTATGAACAGGAGTAGACCATTCTGCCCCTCGGGCCTGCCCGCCATTCTATTAGAGGCTTTTCCCAACAAGTCCGCTCCTGTCCCGGCTTTTCCCAATGAGTCCGCTCCCGTCCTGGCTTTTCCCAACGAGTCCGCTCTCTTCCCAGCTTTTCCTAACGAATCCGCTCCTGTCTCGGCTTTTCCTAACGAATCCGCTCCTGTCTCGGCTTTTCCTAACGAATCCGCTCCTGTCCCGGCTTTTCCCAACGAGTCCGCTCCCGTCCCGGCTTTTCCCAACGAGTCCGCTCCCGTAACAAACCGGAAGTGCGCAATGGCAGAAAGCTGTTTCCGGTTCGTTGGCAGCAAGGAGAAATCCTTGGGGAACTCCAGCGGTAACGATGTGGGAGCGGAAAGAGAAACCATTGCAAGAGATTCTCTGACTCCAACTGGATAGATAAAACAAAATAATGCAGATTATGGGGCAATATGATAGAAGTGTTTAAAATGATGCAAGGATGGGACATAGAAGCAGAGTTTTTCCGGTAGTTCAGGGGTGGAGAACGAGGTGCCATCAATGCAAGATTGAAGAGAGGAGAATTGGACCAGGGGGCTGGAGAAACGTCTTCAGACCGAGAGTTGTGAGGCTGTGGAATTCACCTCCAGGGTTAGTGGTTGAGGCAGAAACTGTGTCAACTTTCAGGATTCGATTGGACAGTTGGATGAAGGAAAAGGGGTTGAAGAGATATAGGAACAGGGTGACTCAATGTGATTCGAGGGAAAGCACCACACGGACTGGTTGGGTTGAATGGTCCGTTTCCATGTTGAAACTTCTATGTATTTCAATGTATCATGGCTTATCTGTACCCCAACTCCATTTACCCGTCATAGCTCCATAGCCCTTAATACCCTTAGCCAATAAAAATCTATGAATCTTAGTCTTGAAAGCCCTAATTGCCCCACAATCCACAGCCTTTTACATAGAAACAGGAGTAGGGCATTCAGCCTGTCAAGCCATTGAATTGGATCATAGCTGATCTGTATCTTAATTTCATCTATCTGCCTTGGTTCAGTAACCCTTATTAGTCTTGTTGAACATAAATCTTATCAATCAGTTTTGACATTTTGACCTGTGACAGAGACTGAGGCTCTCGTATTGGACTATTCAGCCACCTAAGAACTCACTTCAGGAATGGAAGCAAGTCTTCCTCGATTCCGAGGGACTGCCTATGATGATCCAGCCACAACAACGTTGAGGGAGAGAGTTCCAGATTTCTACTACTGCGTGTGTGTGTGTAAAACGTGTTTCCTGATTTCCCACCTGATTTCCAGCCCAGCTCTAATTTGAAGTTTATATCCCCTTGTTCTCGATTGCTCTCCAGAGAAAATAGTTTCTCTTTGATCAGATCACCTCAATCTCCTAAACTCAAGGGAATACAAGCCCAGACTGTGCAACCTGTCCTCATAATTTAACCCTTTTAGCCCCGGTATCATTCTGGTAAATCTGTGCTGCACGCCCTCCAGAGCCGATATATCCCTCCCTCAGGGGCGGTGCCCAGAACGAAACGCAGTACTCCAGATGGGGTCTGACCCGAGCTGTGTTCAGCTCCGCTGGGCAGGCCACATTGTTTGCATGCCTGACACGAGACTCCCAAAGCAAGCGCTCTACTTGGAACTTCTTCACAGCAAACGAGCCCCAGGTGGGCAGCGGAAACATTACAAGGACACCCTCAAAGCTTCCTTGATAAAGTGCAACATCCCCACTGACACCTGGGAGCCCCTGGCCAAAGACCACCCTAAGTGGAGGAAGTGCATCCGGGAGGGCGCTGAGCACCTTGAGTCTCATCGCCGAGAGCATGCAGAAAACAAGCGCAGGCAGCGGAAGGAGCGTGCGGCAAACCAGTCCCACCCACCCCTTCCCTCAATGACTATCTGTCCCACCTGTGACAAAGACTGTGGTTCTCGTATTGGATTGTTCAGCCACCTAAGAACTCACTTCAGGAGTGGAAGCAAGTCTTCCTTGATTCCGAGGGACTGCCTATGACGATGATGACGGCTGTAACCTAGCTTCCAGCCTCGAGATAAAGGCCAATATTCTATTAGCCCTTTGTGATTGCTTCTTGCACCGGTCTACTGGCTTTTAGTGATGTGTACTTGGTCTCCCAAATCGCAGTAGTAAGCCATTCGGCCCTTCGAGTCTGCATCGCCATTCAATATGATCATGTCTGATCCTCTATCTCACCATATTCCCGCTTTTCCCCCATACCCCTTGATGCCTTTTGTTTCTAGAAATCTATCTAAATCCACTTAGAAAATACTCCGAGACTCTGAAAAGCAACAGTCCTGTGTTGATTCCTGTCAGTTTCCTTTGTTCATGTTATACAAGTTAAATCAGTAACGACTGATATACTGAGTTAGCAAAAAATCCTGCACACTGGAAACATAAGAATTAGGAGCAGGAGTAGGCCATTCGGCCCTTCGCGCCTTTCAATGAAACTCTAATTAGCTCCTGAGAGCTCGGATCACTTGAAATGACTTCTCTGTTCAGAGCAACTCTCTGGAGTTGGAAATCAAAGGGTAGTTCAGCTTTTCTGGCATGGATTTAAAAAAAAAGAAAGTAGTTGAACTTTTACCATCCTTTTTAGCAGAATCTGAGCCCCTTTTACCTTTGGTTTCTCCCTCCCCAACCCACCCAAAAACAAAATTAAAACTTTACTCAATTACATCAGAGTCAAAATGCAAATTAAATTAAAATTCCGACCTGACCTGGACTACGTTCGGGTAGAGGGCAGCACACAACATTGCGGAAACTAACTTCATGTTTTCTGCATTGGAGTTGGCCTGGAAGAGAAGATTAAAATGAGAAAACAGAGCTAGACATAATCAGATTACTAAAAAGAGCAGTAACAAAAAAAATCTAAATCAGGATTAAGATTGATAACAGAAGAGAGATATAGACATATTATTGTGAACTCTTCACTATTAAAATAAAGGTTGAACATTTACGTTTGTATGTTATAATCAGTCCTCACATGGACTGAAAAACAGGAGAAGCTTTTCGATTTTTCTCCCCTCATCCCATTTCTACTAATAGTGGCGATTCCCGCTGGGATATGGCCTCACCGGAGACACTCCTAAGTCACTTCTCCTTGGTTAGCCTGCTGGACACCCCTGACCTCACCTGGGATCCGTAGATGCCCACTTGCAGCCGTGGTCAGTGGAAATTGATAGGGAGAATGAAGCTTGCCCGTTTCCAGTCCCCTGACTGAGTGAGTGCAATGTAGAATGTACCTGCGACCTTCCTTCAGTCTGCCCACTGTGTTCATCAACTACTGAGCCATTCAGAGCAGGTAGAGGACGGGGTAGCAACAGGAACTTAACCTATGGTTTTTCAGATTTTTCTCTCTTGGAACAAACACAGCAATAACTTGTATTTATATAGCGCCTTTAAAGTAGTGAAACCTACCAAGGCACTTCACAGAAGTATTATTAGATAGAAATTTGACACTGAGCCACATAAGTAGAAATTAGCACAGGAAAGAGGTAGGTTTTAAGGAGCGTCTTGAAGGAGACAAGTAGAGAGGCGGAGAGGTTTAGGCAGGAAGCTCCAGAGCCTGGGGCCTAGGCAGTTGAAAGCACGGCCACCAATGGCTGAGCGATTACAATCAGGGATGCCCAGGAGGGCAGAATTAGAGGAGCAAAGACATCTCGGGGGGGGGGGGGGGGGGGGTTGTGCGGTTGGAGGAGGTTACAGAAATAGGGAGGGGCAAAGCCATGAAGGGATTTGAAAATAAGGATGAGAATTTTGAAATCGAGGTCTTGCTTAACCGGGAGCCAGGGGTGATGGGTGAGCGGGACTTGGTGCGAGTTAGAATAAGGGCAGCCGAGTTTTACGTAGGTAGAATATGGGAGGCCGGCCAGGAGTACGTTGGAATAGTCAAGTCTCGAGGTAACAAAGACATGGATGAAGTCTTCAGCAGCAGATGAGCTGAGGCAAGGGCAGAGACGGGCGATGTTACGGAGGACCACGTTCAGGAAATTTAGTAGATTAGTCTGAAGTAAGTTTCAACTTGGTGTCAATGTCTAAATCTTCTCGTGATAATTATCAACAGCCCCCAATACAAGAAACAGTCAAACTACTGCAACAATGTTCTGTGCCTTACAAAAGGAGGCTAATGTCTCAATTTTACTCTTCCAGTAAAAGGTTTCATCCATAATATTTTGTTCCTGTACCCATAATGCTGAAACTCGACAAAACTCAATATTTTGCTCATCATAAATATTTCTTAAAACAAAAAAAGGTAAAATATAGGGCCCAACATTGCCCGAGCTGGTTTTTCGGTACACTGACCTGAAGCACACCGACTTTGCGCGCTGGAAAGGGCGGAAGAAAAAAGGGGCCCCATCCTAGCCGCTCTTCGGAGTCGTGGTGTGCAGACCGAAGGGGAGGAGGGCTCGGCGGAGCAACAGGCCAGCGCAGGAAACGCTGCCGGCAGCTGCGCGCATGCGCAGTGAAGTCTGCGCGCATGCTCCTGCCCTCCCAGCATGTCCTGTGGGCTGTGAGCACGACCCGATGCTCGCAGCCCCTATCCCCGGCCGAAGGGATGCCCGATCTCGTCTCACCCTATCCCCGACCGAGTGGCCTCCCGCACCGGCCGGCCCGCTGAGATCCCGGGCGAGGTAGGACTTCGGTTCTATTTTTTTATTTAGTGGTTGTGTGTGCTTGAGAGTTTTGTTTGGGGGGGGGGGGGGGGGGGGGGGGAGAGGAGGAGAGAAAGAGTGTTTTGTATACCAGCATCTCTCTCTCTCTCTGGCTAGCCCCCGCCTCCCCCCACCCCACCGTGTGACATCGCGGCCAGCAGTTCGCACTTCTCCGGTAGGATTTACTTCATTTTTTAGTATTTTAATTGTTTGAGCTTTTCCTTGCAATGTTTGGTGCTTGGTTGTTCAGGCCCTCTCCAGTTCCCTTCCCTGCCCTAATGTCTGCCGAATGTGCGCTGCTTTTTCTTCACTGCCCGCAAGGCTTTTCAGAGCTGGCCACATACGCTGACCTCAGTGGATTTGGAGTAAGTTTTAACTGGCCAAAGTGGCATAAATGGCCAAAACTGGCCTAAGTGTTTGGGAACACTCCCTTTTGAAAAAAAAACTGTCCCTAAAAAAAATTGTACCTAACTGTACTCTGGAGCCAATTTTGGGGGGAAAATGGCATTTTTTTAAACTTACGCCAGAAAAAACAACTTGCTCCCAAAAAATTGATGCAAATCATGGCCAAAATTGGGCCCTTAGTGACTATTACAGTGGAACATTCATAATCCACGCATTCTGCACTGCTGTTACCTGCCGCCCTGACTATCTGCCAGAACTTTCACAGGACGAAGCCTTATGAGAAACTCTGCCTCTGTGCTGTTTATATTTCATATTTTTCTTTGATGAATAAAATCCCGTTTCCTTCCGTTACTTGTATTGGACTTGACTTTATTCTTGTGCCTAGAATATTGCTATACCAAATGCGTGACCTGATTCTCAATTCTTCCCCAATTTCTATTATCCATTGGTTGGAAGGGGACTGAGCCTTTCTGTTATGGTATATAATCCACTGTAGATTTATTTTTAAATTTAGGGGGGTGGGGGGCTGAGAAATGAGACTTTTACTGTTTTTCTTTCCCACCTCCCCTTTTGCTGAGTCCCAGTTGCCGCACATGATTCTCGGGTGAGCAGATGTGACGAGTCATCCCGCTCCCAAAGCTTCTGTTGCTTTCAAATGGACCATCAGTGGGTGCACAAGAGCAGCCCAGAGCAATCATCTTTCATTTTTCCTCAATCCCTCCCCCTTTGCACTGGACTATCTAGCCTCTGCTTCGTGCTTTCTCATGGCAGTACAGCAGAGACTAGAGACCCAGTGTGTAGGGGTTCTATGACCTACCACTTCCTAGTTTGAAAGCTGACTACCCTAACTTGCCCAAGGGAGCATACACTGTCCAAACCCAATGCCCACTGAGGCTCCACATGTCTTCCTTCCCCCCACTAACTCCTGCCAGGGAATTGTCAGCTAGTAATTGAGTCACCCCCTCAATCTATGCACCTGAAAGTACCAAGCAGCCTGCAGTGTACCATGTAGGAACATAGGAACAAGAATAGGCTATTCAGCCCCTCGAGCCTGTTCCGACATTCACTTAGATCATGGCTGGTCTGTAACTCATTGCCTTTACTCCAAGTCAATCAACATAACAAAAAACAGATAATCTGGTCATTATCACATTGCTGTTTGTGAGAGTTTACTGGGCGCGAGTTGGCTGCCATGTTTCCCACATTACAACAGTGACTACACTCAAAGTACTTCATTGGCTGTAAAGCGCTTTGAGACGTCCTGTGGTCGTGAAAGGCGCTATATAAATTTTCAATTGACCCGCAGCCTCAACAGCTTTTTGGGGGGTCAGAGTTCGAGATTTATGTGAAGAAGTGCTTCCTGACATCACCGCCTGAATGGTCTTGCTCTAACTTTAAGGTTATGCATTATATCATGAATCTGCATTATGCCATGAATCAAAAAAGCATGCAAGAGGAGCCACTTTTCTTTAACCTCTTGGCCAGTGGCTTGAACAATTCCATCCCCTCCCTGTGAGGACATCTTTTCAATGTATCTGGCTCTCAGTCCTTCCTTCACAAACCCAATATCAGACAGCAGCTCCGCAAATTGTCTCTTCATGCTGGAAATCTCCTGCAGTGTGGAGAAACACAACAGAAAGCGATAAGAATCACTCGGACTTGTGGTGCTTTCACTACGTTCTTAAATAAAAGGGCTACCTACCTGTAGTATTCTTCCAGATAAGAAGTTTTGCCTGCAGTAATTGTACCCTGCTCGAGAGCTCTCCTTTAGGGCAACACTCCATCCCTAGATGGGTGGTTTAAATTAAAAGAAGTTAATACTTAAAAAAAAACATACACATAACATTCGTACCACACGAGTGTTGGGTAATGCCCACCTTCAACAAGAAAAGGCACCGCCACCCCCCCCTGACTTTCAATAGGGTCACCATCATCTTACTTAAGGCAGGATATACTGGCCTTGGAGGGGGTACAGAGACGATTCACTAGGCTGATTCCGGAGATGAGGGGGTTACCTTATGATGATAGATTGAGTAGACTGGGTCTTTACTCGTTGGAGTTCAGAAGGATGAGGGGTGATCTTATAGAAACATTTAAAATAATGAAAGGGATAGACAAGATAGAGGCAGAGAGGTTGTTTCCACTGGTAGGGGAGACTAGAACTAGGGGGCACAGCCTCAAAATACGGGGGAGCCAATTTAAAACCGAGTTGAGAAGGAATTTCTTCTCCCAGAGGGTTGTGAATCTGTGGAATTCTCTGCCCAAGGAAGCAGTTGAGGCTAGCTCATTGAATGTATTCAAATCACAGATAGATAGATTTTTAACCAATAAGGGAATTAAGGGTTATGGAGAGTGGGCGGGTAAGTGGAGCTGAGTCCACGGCTAGATCAGCCATGATCTTTTTGAATGGCGGAGCAGGCTCGAGGGGCTAGATGGCCTACTCCTGTTCCTAATTTTTATGTTCTTATGTTCTTATGTTCATCAGCATCCTAGGCGTCACCACAGATCAGAAACTGAATTAAGAACATAAGAAATAGGAGCAGGAGTAGGCCAATCAGCCCCTCGCGCCTGCTCTGCCATTCAGTAACATCATGGCTGATCTTCTACCTCAACTCCACTTTCCTGCACTATCCCCATATCTCTTGATTCCGTTAATATTCAAAAATCTATCGATCTCTGTCTTGAATATACTCAAAGACTGAGCCTCCACAGCCCTCTGGGGTAGAGAATTCCAAAGATTCACCACCCTCTGAATGAAGAAGTTTCTCCTTATCTCAGTCCTAAATGGCTGACCCCTTATTCTGAGAGTGTGATTCCTGGTTGTAGACTTCCCAGCCAGAGGAAACATCCTCCGTGCATCTATCCTGTCAAGCCCTGTAAGAATTTTGTGTGTTTCAATGAGATCACCTCTCATTCTTTTAAACTCGAGAGAATATAGGTCTAGTCTGTTCAATCTCTGCTCATAGGACAATCAGTCTGGTGAACATTCGTTGCACTCCCTCTATGGCAAGTATATCCTTGCTTAGGTAAGGAGACCAAAACTGTACACAGTACTCCAGGTGCGGTCTCACCACGATTGGACCAGCTACATCAACAACACGGCTACAGGAGCAGGGCAGAGGTTGGTGGTCACCTCCTGATGCTGCATCACCATCTACAAGGCTCAAGTCAGTACTTGCCACTGGCCTGGGTGGGTGCAGTCATAACAATACTCAAGAAGCTCAACACTATCTGGGACAGAGCAGTTCACGTGACTGGCAAATCTGTCACTGGACACAATGCCGACTCCTTCCGCCACAAGCACATTATGGTATTTGTGATTTACAGGCTGTATAGCAGCAACTCACCAAACATAGTTCAGACCTCCAGCACCAAAAAGGACATGAGCAGCTAGATCATGGCAACACCATCCCCTCCAGGTCACCTATCAATTTGATTTGGACATAGAACGTACTTCCTTCATCGTTGATGGGTATAAAACCCTGTCTAAAACCATTGTGGGAGCACCAGCAGCTGAAGGACTCAGTCCAAAGAGAAGGCCCATCACCACCATCTAAAGGTGCCAGTGAAATGCGGCTTTCCCTGCATTGTTCACATCCCCGGAGAACAAATAATAATTAAAAAATGACCAACCTACGGTGGGAAGAGGTGGGTTGTGAACATGAATGTTAGAGTTACTGCAGCATCTAATCCCCCCACACATCCACTTGGCACTGCCCAACGGAGATCGTGAACACACTATGTAGGGAACAATCTCGGTAGCAAATGCATCAATGTGTTGCATTGTCACAAGAGGCTGTGCAAAATAAATAAAACCAGCATTGAATAGTGGAGTTTATTGCCATTCCAAAGAAGTGTTGTGGGTTTGAAATTTGATTTTCTGGATTGATAATTTCTAATCCCCGCTGTCCTTTCATACAGTCATAAAGCACAGAAGGAGGCCATTCAACCCATTGTACCTGTGCCAGCTCTTTGAAAGAGCTATCCAATTAGCCCCACTCTTTCCCCATAACCCTGAAAATGTTCTCTGATCAAGTATATCGCCAATTCTCTTTTGAAAGCTAAGGGGAAGGTGGTGGACAAAAGACCAGATTGTTAGCCATAGGGAGCGACAATCTGTGGCCAGTTACCACAGGCTGTTCTGATACACTTGATGGGTCAAGATATTCCAGCAGGGCCCATCGAGCCCAAAGAAATAAGTTCAAGGTGTTCAGCAATCGATTAGACACAAACCTTTGCTCTTTACTGTGCACCCTGATAAATGTAATTTCTGATTTGCAAAGGAGAACTCCATCATTGGTAGAGATGAGCTATGGTGAGGACAATACAGCAGGAATGCTCAGCAGTCGGTGGTCTTACCTTGTACGCCTTGAAAAGAGCGAGATAGTCACTGTGTGCCACAGCAAATTCCAGCTTCTTCACGTTGGCTTCTTCTCTCTTGTCCCACGGAGAAACCTTTCAACGGCACAAACCATTTTATATAAAAGTATCTATTAACTAATAACTGCATTTGGTTAAAATACTTAAGGGGCCAAAATTGCCCTCCGACCGAAAGAGGGCGCACTCACTGTTTAATATTTTTCTCCGCCCCGATCCATGGGGGCAGAGAGTGGAGCGAAATTGAGCTCTTTAAATTTGTTTTCTTCTTCCGGGCGGTGTTTGGGGCGGAAGCCGGTGTAGAGCTGAGCGGACGTTGGTTGGTGCCATCAGCACCACGCTGATAAAATCAGCGCGACGCGAACGTCCCAGGTCACGCTGACGCGTACCGTCGCCCCTCCCCTTCAGTTAAAGGGGGAGGGCCACTGCGAACTCTGCAGCCACGTTAGTGGCACTCACTGGGCCGCCAGGGAGGGTTTCAGGCAGGCCAGCCGCCCGGCACCCAAGAGGGGCCGAACCTGTGGCCGCCATTGTCGGGCCGACCTCGGAGTCGGCAGACGATTAAAATAAAATGGCGGCCGCGGCAGTGCGCCCTCCCCTTTAAGAGCAGACGCACCACTTAGCCACAGGCAGCTTCCCAGAGAGAAAAGCTGTCGAGGGCACTGACCGGCAGCCACTCCGGTCCCGGGGAACAATTTCCCACGCGGGGCGGAAAGGGGGTCACTGCCGGTCGGTAAGGAATCGACGGGGCGGGTACACCGGCAGAGCGGGAATGTCCTCCGGCCCTCCCCAAAAAATGAGGGCGATGTCACGGTTATTGCCGACCCCACACCGACCGAGCGGTGAGTGCTTTCCGCACCATCACCGCCTCTTTAAAAAGGGGGCAATTCCGGTCCCTTAAAGTTGCAAGTATTTGTGTTCTTTTCTCGCGATTATATGTTTAACCGTATTTAATGCGAGTTAGCGTATGTCTGAAGGATTGATTTACTTACAAAGGGGGATTTAAAGGCCAAGCTAGCCGCAATGGTCAGAGCAGGATCAAGGCAACGGAAGATGGCGCCGAACAACATTAGTTTCCCAATGCGGACATCCACTGGCAAAAAGGCTAAGTGATACCCCAAGGGAGTGAGTGTTTCATCTGGTGTGAGGGCCCCCAGGTCTTGCAACCGATTCTTAGCTGCTTTCAAACCTTCTTCCACGGGTTGTTCGACCAGACGTGACAAAACAGACTCCAAATCATGATCTGCAAAAATGTCCAACACTTTGATCCTAGACACAAGAAAAAAAATATATAATTCAATAGCAAGATGAGGAGACCAAAATTGAACACAATATTCCAGGTGAGGCCTCACCAACGCCCTGTACAACTACAGTAAGACTTCCCTGCTCCTATACTCAAATCCCCTAGCCATGAAGGCCAACATACCATTTGCCTTCTTCACCGCCTGCTGAAACCGAGGAGACCAGATCTGGTTTGAGACTGCCTAAATTCAGTTCACGTTGGGACCTATATAGGCAGCAGAAACTGTACATACTATGTGTCAGCTGTGGCTCAGTTGGTAGCACTCTAAGTTAGAAGGTTGTGGGTTCAAGTCCCACTCCAGGTACTTGAGCACAAAATCTGGGTTAATGCTCCAGTGCAGTACTGAGGGAGTGCTGCACTGTCAGAGGTGCCGTCTTTCAGACGAGACGTTAAACCAAGGCCCCGTCTTCCCTCTTGGGTGGATGTAAAGATCCCATGACACTATCCTGAAAAAGAGCAAGGAAGTTGTCCTGGCCAACATTTATCGCTCAATCAACATCACAAAAAAAAAACATCAGATGATCAGGTCATTATCACATGATTTATGGGACCTAGCTGTATGCAAATCAGCTGCCGGGTTTCCTACGTTACAACACTTCAAAAGTACTTCAATGTATAGCGCTTTCAGACCCTGAGCTCATCAAAGACACACTAGAAATGCAAGTTCTTTCTTTTTACATTTTAACCGACTGCAAACTTGTTTTTCCAAAGTAAGTCGTTATTTTAGTGAACATGCAATTGTTGGGACGCCATGAATAGTTCTCCCAAACCTTAGACAAAGCTGTTCCAGTGGCACCCTCTTGATCTCGGGCAGCTGCAGCTCCTGGAGGTGGTGGCGGTAGCAGTGGCTGGTAAACAGGTGGAAGCAGATCCCAGAGGCCACACGCCCAGCTCGGCCCTTCCTCTGCTGGGCGTTGGCTCGCGACACCCACGTGTCCTCCAGGCTCTCCATCCCTTTACATGGGTCATACCTGCCGGTCAACAAGAACGTGGCAAATCAGACGAGGTTCATACTGCACTTCCAAACAATGTTAGGATTTTGAATGAGAGGCCCAAAGCAGATTTAAAATATCTCGTAACCCAAATGATGATGAATATATCATCAGGGGAGTGGGACTAATTGGACTGCTCTTTAAAGAGCCAGCACAGGCACGAGGGCCGAATGGCCTCCTGTGTGCTGCAAGGTTCTATGATTATATGAACATCAACTTTATTAACCTCCCAACTGTCCCTGACATATGGCTACACCACCTCCTTTTGTGTCCTCGCAACACTCCATACCGATGAATGTTAAACTGATTTCCATCCTCAGGGCTAACATCGCAGTTCTCTACTGCTACAACAATTTCCAGTTCCAGCATCTTATTACCAATGCTTCCAGCATTCATGTAGAAGTATCTTATTGGAGATTTGCCTAATTTCCTGTGTCCCAGTGTCTGCTTTTTCCTGGGCTCCGATACATATACATCTTTGGGCTTCTGTATCCACATCCACCTTTGACGACCTTCCTCGGGTGAGTACTGCCTGGAATCGGATTACTGCTCTGCCTTCCCCCTCTATCTAGTTAAAACCATTTCCAATTGCTGCCCCTATGTTCCTTACAAATCTTTCTTTCTAGTTGAATTAAGTGCAGATATCTCTCTTGTGCCAGTCCTATTTATTCATACTCCATACTCGCAATTATTTATGAAGGTTAGCATTGTTGTTTTCGTAGCACAAAAGGAGGCCATTCAGCCCATCCTGCCTGTGCCAGCTCTTTGAAAGAACTATCCAATTAGTCTCTCTCATCTGCTCTTCCCCCATAGCCCTGCAAAGTTTTCACCTTCAGTATTTATCTAATTCCCTTTTGACCATTACTACTGAACCTGCTGTGCATTCTGAGATTTATAACTTGCTATCGAAAAAAACTAAGTCTTTTCATCTCCCCTCTGGGTCTTTTGCCCTCAATTTCCTAGCCTCTCAGCTTCCCCTAACCAGAGAGCATCAGAATCCTTACAGGTCCCTGACATGATGAATTATTGTGTTGTGTCTGACACAAGTCCATTAGATTATTGATTAACACTACTCCAAACCAATCGCACGGATAACCCTTAATATAAGGTGGTCGTCTATGCCGGATTAAAGTGTTGCTGGTGAGATAAAAAGATGGCATCCGAATTCACAGTGCCCTTGTCTCCAATAATTCTTGAATTCTTTTTTTAAAAAACGATTCCCTACCTCTTTTCTTTCATTTTGCCGGAATCAATAACGTAAACAACATCATCAATGGTGACTGAAGTTTCAGCAATGTTGGTGGAGATGATGATCTTGGTCGTTCCCTCAGGAGGACGCAGGAAGACAGCTTGTTGCTCCTCACTGGACAGTGAAGAGTGCAGTGGATGGATAACACACCTGGAAGAGAAGGAGTCACTTTATTCATTGTGACGGGCGAGAGTCAATGAAGAGCATTTGTTGGCAACAGTTTGAAAATGGTAAAGTTATTTGAAATGTTTTGCTGTGAATTAATACCAGAACAGAGAAATTATAAAACAGTAGCACGAAGTTACATTTATTAGTCGTAAAAGTATAGTTTTAAAAGAGAACTAGTCTCCCTTGCCACACTAATCCTACTCAAAATGGTGTGTTTACTGGCCTCACCATTGTTGGTCTGAAACCAGTTGCTAGGAGATGCAACCCAGAGTGATTCTCTT
Source organism: Pristiophorus japonicus (assembly GCF_044704955.1). Taxonomy (NCBI): domain Eukaryota; kingdom Metazoa; phylum Chordata; class Chondrichthyes; family Pristiophoridae; genus Pristiophorus; species Pristiophorus japonicus. The sequence continues at coordinate 166,723,382 of NC_091985.1, forward strand.
GATTTTCTTTCTCCATGAGAGTGTGTTTGGACTCTGCATAGCAACTACGCATAACAATATGACTGAAAATAGAAAATTCAGCAAGTGGACTATCTCCGACCTACATCATACAGATCCTAGGCCCATATGCAAATTGCTTTTAAAAGCACATGCACATAGCTTTCACAGTCAAGTTAAATAAGAACACACTATAAAAAGTACAAAGGGAGGCTAGCTTAGGTGCAATAAAAGGAACAAAATGGAACTTCCACATTTCCTCCATTGCAAAGCTACCCCTCAGTTGCCTAATTTTGGTCAAACACTTGTTTTCTGTAGTAACTCTTAACTCTCTATTACACCCAAGTCCATCCAAGCTGTGAATACTGCTCCCATAACTGGAGAGACCCTTCTAGCAAACTTCTCACAACCCTGGATACAGGAAAAGGCTTGTGGCCCGATAGGTGATTTACCATTTACTTGTACTTCTTTCAATGTAGTATACTATATTCGCTGCTCACGATGCGGTCTCCTCTACACTGGGGAGACCGAGCGTAGATTGGGTGACTACTTTGCTGAACACCTCCGTTCAGTCCGTAAGCGTGACCTCGAGCTTCCGGTCGCCTGTCACTTTAATTCTCTGCTCCACTCCCACTCCGACATCTCCGTCCTCGGCCTCCTACACTGTTCCAATGAAGCTCAACCCAAGCTTGAGGAACAGGACCTCATCTTTCGTTTGGACACTTTACAGCCTTCTGGACTCAACATCGAGTTCAACAATTTCAGTCCGTAACCCCTGTCCATATTTGGCTCCCTTCCCCCTTCCCCCCCACCAGAGCCTGTTTCTTTCTTTTCTCTCCTTGTCTCCAATGCCAGTTGGTCATTATCCCACCATTCACACCCTACCTCGACTTATGTTTTTGTAACTCATGGCATTACCATTTGAATTTGGGCCATCATCATCATCTCTAATTTCTCTTGTATAAGGGCTGGCGCTGTTTCCTGCAGCTGTCGCGCTGCAAAGATCATGTCTGTTGTTTCCCCGTAGGGGACTAAATCCGCACTGTGACTCCGGGAGGAGCTCCTCAGCCACAGGGAGAAGACGGTTGAGGAAGACTCTAGCGACAGCTTTTTCAACCTTACAAAGGCCTTTGACACTGTCAACCGCAGGGTCTATGGAGCGTTCTCCGTTTCGGATGCCCCCAAAAGTTTGTCAACATCCTTCGCCTGCTCCACGACGACATGCAGGCCGTGATCCTTACCAACGGATCCAATCCACGTCCGGACCGGGGTCAAACAGGGCTGCGTCATCGCTCCAACCCTCTTCTCAATCTTCCTCGCTGCCATGCTCCACCTCACAGTTAACAAGCTCCCCGCTGGAGTGTAACTAAACTACAGAACCAGTGGGAAGCTGTTCAACCTTCGGCATCTCTAGGCCACGTCCAAAACCACCCCAACCTCTGTCGTCGAGCTACAGTACACAGACGATGCTTGCGTCTGCGCACATACAGAGGATGCACTCCAGGACATAGTCGACGTATTTACTGAGGCGTACGAAAGCATGGGCCTTACACTAAACATCTGTAAGACAAAGGTCCTCCACAAGCCTGTTCTCGCCGCACAGTACTGCCCCCATCATCAAAATTCACAGCGCAGCCCTGGACAATGTGGACCATTTCCCATACCTCGGGAGCCTCTTATCAACAAGTGCAGACATTGACGACGAGATCCAACACCGCCTCGGTGCGCCAGTGCAGTCTTCGGCCGTCTGAGGAAAAGAGTGTTCGAAGACTAGGCCCTCAAATCTACCACCAAGCTCATGGTCTACAGGGCTGTAGTGATACCCGCCCTCCTGTATGGTTCAGAGACACGGACCACGTACAGTAGACACCTCAAGTCGCTGGAGATATATCACCAACGATGTCTCCACAAGATCATACAAATCCCCTGGGAGGACAGGCGCACCAACATCAGCATCCGTGTCCAGGCTAACATTCCCAGCATTGAAGCACTGACCACACTTGTTCAGCTCTGCTGGGCAGGCCACATAGTTTGCATGCCAGACATGAGACTCCCAAAGCAAGTGCTCTATGCGGAGCTCCATCATGGCAAAGGTGGGCAGCGGGAACGTTACAAGGATAGTCTCAAAGCCTCTCTGATAAAGTGCGACATCTCCACTGACACCTGGGAGTCCCTGGCCAAAGACCGCCCTAAGTGGAGGAAGTGCATCCGGGAGGGCGCTGAGCACCTCGAGTCTCATCGCCGAGTGCATGCAGGAATCAAGCGTGGGCAGCAGAAGGAGGGTGCGGCAAACCAGTCCCACCCACCCTTTCCCTCAATGACTATCTGTCCCACATGTGACAGTCTGTGGCTCTTGTATTGGACTGTTCAGCCACCAAAGAACTCACTTCAGGAGTGGAAGCAAGTCTTCCTCGATTCCGAGAGACTGCCTATGATGATGATAATCTCTCCTGTCTTCCCCCCTGTCACAGACTTTCCCTTTTGTTCTTTCTTCCCCCCCCCTTTCAGTGCTGGTTAAGAATCTGTTCTTTCCGAACACTCTCCAGTTCTGACGAAGGGTCGTTGCCTGAAACGTTAACTCTGCTTCCTCTCCACAGATGCTGCCTGACCCACTGAGATTTCCAGCATTTTCTTTTTTTATTCCAGATTCCAGTGTCCGGCATATTTTGCTTTTGTATCTAGGTGATCTCTCCCTCTCCCCTCTAGCCTCTAGCCTCTGATCTCCATTTCCATCCTATTGGTTACTATTCCAAATTTACCATCCAGCATGCTCTTGCTCCTCCCTACATCTCAGCATTTAAATCAAGATTAATGACACAGCCTCTTAACTTCAAAACTGTGGAATCTTTGCTTCCTCTACAATCGGCAGGTTTTTAAAACCAAATCACTGCTATCTGATTAACCCAGTCTTTTTTTTTTAAATGTTGAACCCTTTCCCACCTTGGTAGTATCCTGCACTTACAGATTAGGTTTGGGACAAATGGCCCTGTTGTTCCTCCCCCCTCCAATGAGAATTTCAGCACAATATCAGATCATTGGACACATTCCAGTTATGGCATTGTGTAATCAGCTATTTGCAAATAAACAATAAAAAAGCTGTGAAGCTGGAGCATTTTAAGAGAGAAAATTTAACATTTACTAGCTCTCTGCACTGTTTAAATCGATTAAATGTATAGCACAGAGCGAGGCTACTGAGCCCATCATGTCCATGCCAACTCTCAGAGAGACATCTATTTTCCCTCCCTCCCCTTTTATTTTTCAAATATTCATTCATTTCCCTTTTAAAAGCTATTATGCACTCCGTTTCCACCATTATTCCTAACAACTCCCTATGCAAAAAACAATCCTGGTTTCTCCCTTCCTTCTTTCAGTGGGACCTGCAGCTATCGACTCGCTGACCAGTGGAAGGAGTTCGCCCTCTTTACATTATCAAAACTTAGTGAAAAAAGCCCCAGTTTCTCCAGTCCTTCCTCACAACTAAAGCCCCTCATACTTAGTTTCATCTTAGTGAATCCCTTGTGCATCGCTCTTCCTGACCTTGACATTCTTGTTAAAGTAGGGCACACAAAAGTGGCCCAAATAATGAGCCAAGCCTTGCTTTATTCCTTTGTTACAGACCTTTTGTCGCGCCTGTTGTTGAAGAAAGGGTTCGACTGAAGCTGCTCGTACAGCAACTTGATTTCTGCCAGACCAGGCAAGAATATTAAAACAGCACCTATTGGAATAATTACATTATTTACAAATTAAAAGAGCAACAGCCACATGAAACATGACTCTGTTATTCTCACACTTTGCGTTACCTTTGGAACTGCCGGGTAACCACAGAGACATGCATTTCTAAATTAAATTTTATTTTAAATCACTAAGTTTCCTTAATAAAAGGAAACAAGCTATCCATAGGACATACTACTAATCATCTCACTCAGGAGCAGAAGAACATAAGAATTAGGAACAGGAGTAGGCTATTTGGCCCCTCAAGCCTGCTACACCATTCAAGATCATGGCTGATCTTCTACCCCAGAAGGGAAGTTAAACCATTTCCTTATTTAATACACAACTTGGCAGGTCTTAAATTGTATTTGTAAAAATTCTGAGTAACATTTTGAATCATGGAGAGGCAGAAGACAGATAAGGAGAATTGATAGGTCACAGAGTGACCCACAAGGGCAGGCAGCTTATTCATAGCATTGTCATCATCATCATAGGCAGTCCCTCGAAATCGAGGAAGACTTGCTTCCACTCTAAAAGTGAGTTCTCAGATGGCTGACCAGTCCAATATGGGAATTACAGTCTCTATCACAAGTGGGGCAGACAGTGGTTGAAGGAAAGGGTGGGTGGGGAGTCTGGTTTGCCGCACGCTCCTTCCGCTGTCTGCGTTTGGTTTCTGCATGCTCTCGGCGACGAGACTCAAAGTGCTCAGCGCCCTCCCGGATGCTCTTCCTCCATTGTTTGCGGTCTTGGGCCAGGGATTCCCAGGTGCCGGTGGGGATATTGCACTTTACCAAGGAGGCTTTGAGGGTGTCCTTAAAACGTTTCCTCTGCCCATCTGGGGCTTGCTTGACGTGTAGGAGTTCCGAGTAGAGCGCTTGCTTTGGGAGTCTTGTGTCGGGCATACGGACGATGTGGCCCGCCCAACAGAGCTGGTCAAGTGTGGTCAGTGCTTCGATGCTGGGGACGTTGGCCTGAGCGAGAACACTGATGTAGGTGCGTCTATCCTCCCAGTGGATTTGCAGGATCTTGCGGATGCATCGCTGGTGGTACTTCTCCAGCGCTTTGAGATGTCTACTGTATATGGTTCACGTCTCAGCCATATAGGAGGGTGGGTATCACTACTGCCCTGTAGACCATAAGCTTGGTGTCAGATTTGAGGTCCTGGTCTTCAAACACTCTCTTCCTCAGGCGACCGAAGGCTGCGTTGGCACACTGGAGGCAGTGTTGGACCTAGTCATTGGTGTCTGCCCTTGCTGATAGTAGGCTCCTGAGTTATGGAAAATGGTCCACATTGTCCAAGGTTGCGCTGTGGATTTTGATAATGGGTGGGTGGGGGGCTGCTGTGTGGCGGGGTCAGGTTGGTGGAGGACCTTTGTCTTATGGATGTTTAGTGTAAGGCCTATGCTTTCGTACACCTTGGGGAAGGCGTTGACCATGGCTTGGAGTTCGTCCTCTGAGTATGCGCAGACGCAAGCGCCATCTGCGTACTGTAGTTTGATGACAGATGATGGGACAACCTTGGATCTAGTCTGGAGGAGGTGAAGGTTGAACAGGTTCCCATTGGTTCTATAGTTTAGTTCCACTCCAGCGGGGAGCTTGTTGAGAGTAAGATGGAGCATTGCAGCAAGGAAGATAGAGAAGAGCGTTGGTGTGATGATCCCAGTCCGAATGCGGAATGGGTCTGTGGTGGATCCGTTGATCAGGAGCACAGCTTGCATGTCATTGTGGAGCAGGCGGAGATGGTGACAAATTTTTGGGGCCAGCTGAAATGGAGGATGCTCCATAGTCCCTCACGGTTTACAGTGTCAAAGGCCTTTGTGAGGTCAAAGAAGGCCATGTACAAGGGTTTGTGCTGTTCCCTGCATTTCTCTTGCAGTTGTCGCGCGGTGAAGATCATGTCCGTTGTACCCGAGTGGATAGAATCCGCACTGTGACTCCGGGAGGAGCTCTTCAGCCATAGGGAGAAGACGATTGAGGAGGATCCTTGCGGTGACTTTCCCTGTGGCTGACAGCAGGGAGATTCCTCTGCAGTTACCGCAGTCGGACCTGTTCTCTTTTTTGAAGATGGTCGCGATTACGGCATCTCTGAGATCTTCCGGCATGCTCTCCTCCCTCCAGATAAGAGAGATGAGGGCATGCAATCGAGTCAATAGTGCATCTCCGCCATACTTTAGTGCCTCAGCGGGAATTCCATCTTCTAATGCCTTGTTGTTCTTGAGCTGACGGATGGCCTTTTCTACCTCGTGCAGGGCTGGGGTTTTGCTGAGATGGTGGTGGGTAGCATGCTGCGGGATGGAGTCGAGAACACTCGGGTCAAAAGCAGAGTCTCGGTTAAAGAGATCTTCGAAGTGTTCCTTCCAGTGGGTCCTGACTGCCTCGGTGTCCTTGATGAGTGTCTCCCCGTTCTTGAGAAAAATACAGCACAGGAGGTGGTCTTTGGGCCCATTGAGACTATGCCGGCTCTTTGAAAGAGCAATACAATTACTGCCACTCCCCCTGCTCTTTCCCAACAGCCCTGCAAGTTTTTCCTTTTTTGATTATATATTTAATTTCCTTGTTGAAAGTTATTATTGAATCTGGTTCCACCGCCTTTTCAGACCGTGCATTCCAGATCATAACAACTCGCTGCGTAAAAACATTTCTCTTCATCTCCCCACCAGTGGTTTTGCCATTTATCTGGAAGTAGAGGTCAACATTTAAGTGTTTAGCAGGGGTGGGGTGGGGTTGGTCAAGCTGACAGTGCACCGTGACATTTCACATTCTTACTTCAAGGATGTCCATCGCTACATGAACATAACATGAGAGGGGCGTGTGAGAGCGGTGGATGGTTATTGAGGGGAGAGCGGTGTGGGGGGAGCACAGAGGGCGAGCGTGGGGAGAGCACGGAGATCAGCGAGCGGGGGAGGGGGGCGGTGTCAAGGAGGGCGAGCGGAGGGGGTCGCAGAGTCAAGATGTCAGACGACTTGACATCAGGCACATGTTGGTCAATGGCTGCTTCATTGGCCTCTCTTAGAAATGACAGCTATAAAGAAGTAGATAGCAGCATGAATGAGGCTGCACTAACCTGGAGGGTAGTCATGTTTTCCATCCACTATCCACTCTAGTATAGCTTCTATTAAATCCAAGTTGATCTTATCCAGGTCCATACCATGCAGAGTCTTCAGTACTGACTTACCAACCCCTAAAAAGAGAAGAATCACACTTACTAAAACTGAACAAGATAGTGCAGTTACTGCCAGGAAAGGAACTTTTAATTATACTACTGCCACCTGCTGTGCTGTGCGTCCTGCACTGTATGTAAACCAGATACGCCAGAAACGCACATGTTTCCTCCCCACTCCTCCCAAGTGTTGATAGAGGCAGGTTCGGTATTATTTAAGAATAACGTGTAGTTGACGCCGATTCACTGACTTCCCTCAAGCGAGAGCTGGACCTGTGTCTGGCTGGGGTGGACATCACTTCATACAAGGGATGGGTACTGCATGGCATTATCAGAGTCAGCGTGAGCTCCTGGACTAGTTTCCATTGCTTAATGGGGTCGGAGAGGAATTTCCAAAATTTCCCCCCCAAAATTGGCCAGGGTTTCTAATCTGGTATTTCACCTCTCGCAGGAGATGATATGGTTTTGGGTGGGATGTGGAGATATATATACACAAGACATCGCAGTTGTGTGGGAGAGGTTGGATAGACCAGAGGATCTTTACCTGTCCGTATGATGGGAACGGCGAATAGTAGAATAAAATTGACCTGCAAATGTCATTATAAAGTAGGAAAGAGTAGAAAGTATCATGGTGGAGTAGGCATGTGGTTCCCTGCATGGCCACTTTTGAAGGAGCCAAGAGCTGGTAAAAATCTAAAATGATTTTTGTGTTTGTGGAGTGATATTATCAAGATTTCGGAACACAGGTGTTGTTTCAGGAACACTCACTTTGGAAAGGGACCTCTCAAATCCACCACAAATACACTTTGTTCAATTTATTAAGTAATGAGACATTTAAAGATACAAAGCAGAAAGTAATTTCCAGAATGCCTGTTTATGAAACATATACTGTTGATTAAAAGCGAGTCCATTATGAAGTTTGGTCGGTTTTTCAATATTGGAAAGCACCAAATAATAACCCTTCTAACAGTATAGAGAGCGGATAAACAAAGGCTAAGACAGTGCTACAAGACTGTACAACACTTTGGGGTTTGGATGACATTGTGAAGTACAACAGATTAATAGATTTAAACAGCCATCAAAACCTTGAGACAAGGCCTGTTCAGGATGGAATATAGATATAGGTGGGGCAAGAGCTTGAGGGAATTGGGACAAGGATTTTATAGTACGTACATATAAAGTTGGCATTTCTGGGGCAGCCCAAGATTCTATTATTTTTCTCATTCACATGTTGCCCCTTTGCGACATTATTAATAGGCATGTATATATACTGTTCTATCTATCAACCACTGGAACCCTCAGCTCCATGCCTGGAATATTAGGTCCTTCATTGAAACACCTGTGAACTCATCTCTTTTTGGCGTGGAAGCAAGTCATCCTCGATACGAGGGCCCTTTTGAGGGAGAGGCTATCTCAGTGTTGTCAGACATCAAGTCATGGATGAAACAAAAAAGAAAATGCTGGAAACACTCAACAGGTCAGGTAGCATCTGTGTAAAGAACAGATGAGTTCATATTTCAGGTGTCAGGTGTGGACTCTTGGTCATGGATAGACCAGAACTTCCTCCAGCTGAACATTGGGAAGGCTAAAGTCATCTATTCAGCTCCTGCCAAAAACTTTGCACCTTGCCTTTCTCGGATTCTGTTCTCTTCCCTGGCTGTACACCAAATTTCATGAGTGGCTTAATCTGTTCAGATGCTTGGTTCCTTTCAAACCCTCTATGTTGGCTTTGATCCTGAGCCAAGTCTCAAACCTGCACATCCTACCCGAACACACTCATCAGCTTTCTGCTGTACACAAACTCCAACTCATCCAAATCTCCATATTCTGCCCCTAGTCCCACTCACCCATCAGTCACTGGCCCTCAGTGCATTACAGGCAAAATCTTTGGGCCCAAATTTCCCTAACCTCTTTTTCTGGCACCCTCACTCGAGCTGTGTTGCTTTTGTCCGCCTCCAAGCGCGACAAAAAAAGACCTCCGTATTTTGGCCGCTCCCCAGCTTCTCCTCCATCGTGGCGCAGCGTGGCCCAATGGATTGGGGGTGGAGCCAGGTCCCGGTGCTGAAAACATTGTCGGGACCTCTGCACATGTGTGCTAGAGTCTGCGCGCATGTACAGTAGCTCCTGGCAGGCCGTTTCTGCAAACGTGCTGCAGGCTGTGTGGGGGGGGCCCAAAGCATGCCGTCCCTAGCCCTGGCCGAGTGGGCTCCCTCATCGGTGGCCCGCTGTGTTCCCGAAGGTAGGACTTCTATTTTTTATTTGTTATTTACTGATTGGTTTTGGTGCTTTAGGTGCAGGGTTCCTTCTATTTTTTTGTGTGTTATTTATTGATTGCTTATTACTTTGGTCTTGGTGCTTTAGGGGCAGGGTCCCTCCTATTTTATTTGTTAATTAATTGCTTATTACTTTTTGTGCTTTGTTTGGTGCTTATTGGTGCTTTAAATGTAGTTACTTGCGCCGATTCCTTAACTGTAAGGTCTTTCTGTGCGGATAAAAGTGCTATCACTCGCCACTCTGATAATTATGCCTTTGGATTGGAAAATTGCAAATGTCACTATTATTTAAGAAGGGAGGGAGAAACTGGGTAAATACAGACCTGTCAGTTTAACATCAATTGTGGGGATGTTACTGGAAACCATGGTCAGGGACAGAGTGACTGAGCACTTGGATAAATATCAGTTGGTCAAAGAGAGTCAACATGGATTTGTCATCTCTAACTAATTTAGCTGAACTTTTTGAGGAGGTCCTTAACATGCTGGATAGGGGAGTGTGTCTGCACAAGAGACTATTAGCAAAAATGAGGGTGCACAAAATTGGAGGTAACCTTGTGCCATGGGTCGGTAACTGGTTGGGAGATAGGAGAGAGAGTAAACTAAATTGCTCCAGGTTACTGGACACACCGGAGAGTGACCGAGGACTTCTGGTGGGTAGTTCACCGAAACAACAGCACAGTCTGCAGCAGCAATATGGAGATCTAAATGCATCTTGGGACACATAGCAAGAGGAATTCCAGAAGGCGAGGAGCATGGACACGGCAGATATCGTCTCAACAGGAATGCTGTGTACAAATCTATTAACATAGAAACATCGAAAATAGGTGCAGGAGTAGGCCATTCGGCCCTTCAAGTCTGCACCACCATTCAATAAGATCATGGCTGATCATTCACCTCGGTACCCCTTTCCTGCTTTCTCTCCATATCCCTTGATCCCTTTAGCCGCAAGGGCCATATCTAACTCCCTCTTGAATATATCTAACGAACTTGCATCAACAACTCTCTGCGGTAGAGAATTTCACAGGTTAACAACTCTGAGTGAAGAAGTTTCTCCTCATCGCGGTCCTAAATGGCTTACCCCTTATCCTTAGACTGTGACCCCTGGTTTTGGACTTCCCCAGTATCGAGAACATTCTTCCTGCCTCTAACCGTCCAATCCCATCAAAGTTTTATATGTTGCTATGAGATCCCTTCTCATTCTTCTAAACTTCAGTGAATACAGGCCCAGTTGATCCAGTCTCTCCTCATATGTCAGCCCAGCCATCCCGGGAATCAGTCTGGTGAACCTTCGCAGCACTCCTTCAATAGCATGAACATCTTTCCACAGATTAGGAGACCAAAACTGAACACAATATTCAAGGTGTGGTCTCACTAAGGCCCTGTACAACTGCAGTAAGACCTCCCTGCTCCTATACTCAAATACCCTCGCTATGAAGGCCGACATACCATTTGCCTTCTCCACCACCTGCTGTACCTGCATGCCAACTTTCAATGACTGATGTACCATAACACCCAGGTCTCGTTGCACCTCCCCTTTTCCTAACCTGTCGCCATTCAGATAATATTCTGTCTTCCTGTTTTTGCCACCAAAGTGGATAACCTCACATTTATCCACATTATACTGCACCTGCCATGCATTTGCCCACTCACCTAACCTTGCAGTCACCCTGCAGCCTCTTAGCATCCTCCCCACAGCTCACACCGCCAACCAGCTTAGTATCATCTGCAAACTTGGAGATATTACACTCAATTCCTTCATCTAAATCGTTAATGTATATTGTAAATAGCTGGGGTCCCAGCACTGAGCCCTGCGGCACTCCACTAGTCACTGCCTGCCATTCTGAAAAGGACCTGTTTATCTCGACTCTCTGCTTCCTGTCTGCCAACCAGTTCTCTATCCACGTCAAACATTACCCCCTATACCATGTGCTTTGATTTTGCAAACCAATCTCTTGTGTGGGATTTTGTCAAAAGCCTTTTGAAAGTCCAAATACACCACATCCACTGGTTCTCCCTTATCCACTCAGCTACATCCTCAAAAAATTCTGGAAGATTTGTCAAGCATGATTTCCCTTTCATAAATCCATGCTGACTTGAACCGATCCAGTCACTGCTTTCCAAATGCGCTGCTATTTCATCTTTAATAATTGATTCCAACATTTTCCCCACTACCGATGTCAGGCTAACCGGTCTATAATTCCCCGTTTTCTCTCTCCCTCCTTTTTTAAAAAGTGGCGTTACATTAGCAACCTCCAGTCCATAGGAACTGATCCAGAGTTGATAGACTGTTGGAAAATGATCACCAATGCATCCACTATTTCTAGGGCCACTTCCTTAAGTACTCTGGGATGCAGACTATCAGGCCCTGGGGATTTATCAGCCTTCAATCCCATCAATTTCCCGAACACAATTTCCTGACTAATAAGGATTTCCTTCAGTTCCTCCTTCTCGCTAGACCCTCGGTCCCCTAGTATTTCTGGAAGGTTATTTGTGTCTTCCTTCGTGAAAACAGAACCAAAGTATTTGTTCAATTGGTCTGCCATTTCCTTGTTCCCCATTATAAATTCACCTGATTCTGACTGCAAGGGACCTACATTTGTCTTCACGAATCTTTTTCTTTTCACAGAAGCTTTTGCAGTCAGTTTTTATGTTCCCAGCAAGCTTCCTCTCATACTCTATTTCCCCCCTCCTAATTAAACCCTTTGTCCTCCTCTGCTGAATTCTAAATTTCTCCCAGTCCCTGCTTTTTCTGGCCAATTTATATGCTTCTTCCTTGGATTTAATACTATCCCTAATTTCCCTTGTTAGCCACGGTTGAGCCACCTTCCCCATTTTATTTTTACTCCAGTCAGGGATGTACAATTGTTGAAGTTCATCCATGTGATCTTTAAATGTCTGCCATTGCCTATCCACCCTCAACCCTTTAAATATCATTCGCCAGTCTATTCTAGCCAATTCACGTCTCATACCATCGAAGTTGCCTTTCCTTAAGTTCAGGACCCTAGTCTCTGAATTAAGTGTCGCTCTCCACCTTAATAAAGAATTCTACCATATTATGGTCACTCTTTCCCAAGGGGCCTTGCACAACAAGATTGCTAATTAGTCCTTTCTCATTACACATCACCCAGTCTAGGATGGCCAGCCCTCCCGTTGGTTCCTCGACATATTGGTCGAGAAAACCATCCCTAATGCACTCCAGGAAATCCTCCTCCACCGTATTGCTACCAGTTTGGTTAGCCCAATCTAGATGTAGATTAAAGTCGCCCATGATAACTGCTGTACCTTTATTGCACGCAATTCTAATTTCTTGTTTAATGCTGTCCCCAACCTCACTACTACTGTTTGGTGGTCTGTACACAACTCCCACTAGCGTTTTCTGCCCTTTGGTATTCCGCAGCTCTACCCATACAGATTCCACATCATCCAGGCTAATGTCCTTCCTTACTATTGCGTTAATTTCATCTTTAACCAGCAACCTCCTTTTCCTTTCTGTCTGTCTGTCCTTCCTGAATATTGAATACCGCTGGATGTTGAGTTCCCAGCCTTGGTCACCCTGGAGCCATGTCTCCGTAATCCCAATTATATCATATTAGTTAATAGCTGTCTGCGCAGTTAATTCGTCCACCTTATTACGAATACTCCTCGCATTGAGGCACAGAGCCTTCAGGCTCTTCTTTTTAACACACTTTGTCCCTTTAGAATTTTGCTGTAATGTGGCCCTTTTTGATTTTTGCCTTGGGTTTCTCTGCCCTCCACTTTTACTTTTCTTCTTTCTATCTTTTGCTTCTGCTCTCATTTTACTTCCCTCTGTCTCCCTGCATAGGTTCCCATCCCCCTGCCATATTAGTTTAATCCCTCCCCAACAGCACTAGCAAACACTCCACCTAGGACATTGGTTCCGGTCCTGCCCAAGTGCTAACCGTCCGGTTTGTACTGGTCCCACCTCGATCAAATTAAAATTTGGTTGCCGGGGGTGATGATGCACTCCAGTCCCTCTGGCGCCCACCTCTCGCGGAAAGCCGCGAGCGTACCGGTGGACACCGCATGATCCACCTCCAGGGACACCCTGGCTTGACCGTAACTGCGGAAGAGAGGCAGGCAGTCTGCTGAATGACCCCCTCAAATGCCCGCTGCCTGGACCGGTTAATGCCCCCTTGGCCATGCCCAGGAGCAGTCCTACGAGGAGGCCTTCCGACCTGCCCGCTCTCCTCCGCACAGGGTGCCCAAAGATCAGGAGCGTGGGACTGAAGTGCAACCAGAAATTGAGGAGCAGCCTCTTCAAATATTGGAGCAGAGGCTGCAACCTTACACATTCAACATAAACATGGAACACGGACTCTTCCAGACTGCAGAAATTGCAGGCGGCCTGGGAGCACGTGAACCGACTTAAAAACTTATTGTACGGAACTGCTCCGTGCAACACCCTCCAGGCCAAGTCCCCAATAAATAGAGGGAGGACTCCCACGTAGAGTGCACTCTATTGGGGACCCCCGCCTCCTCCAGACGGCAAGATGGTGCGCCATGGCGTGTCCGGATGGCAAGATGGAGAAAGTGCAAGTGCAACCCGTACAGGAATCTCCTCCGCGCAGAATAGAAAGGCACGGAGGGGATTTCCCGGAGGAGGCTCAAGTTGTGAGGCGCCAGCTCCCGAGGGAGGTTTTAGGCCAACAGCTCTACAACTATTTGAAGTTGTGATCAGTAATCAAGTGCCCCCTGATTAAAGGGGGGAGGGGTGGGAGGAAACACTCCAAAAACATTTCCAAGTGCCCCCTTGTTTTTTTTTTTTTTGAGGGCACTAAAACATAAATTATACAAGTGTCCCCTGGCTAAAAGCGGGGCAGGGGTGGGCACTAAAACCAGCACAATAAACAAATTAAACTTTGGACAAAAACATCAAATTAAAATTTGGTTGCCGGGGGTGATGATGCACTCCAGTCCCTCCGGCACCCACCTCTCACGGAAGGCCACGAGCGTACCGGTCGACACTGCGTGCTCCATCTCTAAGGACACCCTGGCCCGGATGTAGGCACGGAAGAGAGGCAGGCAGTCGGGCTGAATGACCCCCTCAACCACCCGCTGCCTGGACCGGCTGATGGCCCCCTTGGCCAGGCCCAGGAGCAGCCTTCCGACCTGCCCGCTCCCCTCCGCACAGGGTGCCCAAAGATCAGGAGTGTGGGTCTGAAGTGCAGCCAGAAATTGAGGAGTAGCCCCTTCAAATAATGGAACAGGGGCTGCAACCTTGTACATTCCATAAAAACATGGAACATGGAACACGGACTCTTCCAGACAGCAGAAATTGCAGGCAGCCTGGGAGCCCGTGAACTGACTTAAAAATTTATTGCACGGGACTGCTCCGTGCACCACCCTCCAGACCAAGTCCCCAATAAGTAGAGGGAGGACTCCCACATAGAGTACTCCATTGGGGACCCCCGCTTCCTCCAGACGGCAAGGTGGTGCGCCATGGCATGACTGGACAGCAGACGAGGATAGCAAAGTGGAGAGTGTGCAAGAGCAGCCCGTACAGGAATCCCCTCCACGCAGAACTGAAAGGCACGGAGGGGATTTCCCCGAGGAGGCTCCGGCTCCCGAGGGAGGTTTTGGATCAACAGCTCTACAAACCTGTGAGTATACTCACAGGTGCCTACATTACAACCTGTAATGCTGTGAACCCTAAGTAACTGATAAGTAAGTACACGGTTTCTCTAATAGAGTAGATAAATTGAACATGGGAGAAAGCCCAACAATATGTTCAAAATTGACAACATCAAAAACCAGGGAACATTAGTGCTTAGAAGAGGGAGGATGCACAGATAGTTTGAACTACTTTATGCAAATAATAATAAAGATGTGGAATGGATTGTTTAAGGAGGCAGATAGTGAGGAAATATTTACAGGTGAATTGCCAAATATTTGAGGGAATGGGCAAGTTTGTGGGACTAGTTTTCTGTGTTCTTTCGGAACAAGAAATGGTACACCAGCCTTTTTGTAAAGGGGATTTTTACAGGGAGCCATACAGAATTTCTGAAGGGATGAATGGTACACTTTACTCAGGCTGCGTGAACACGGTGATTAGACCAGAGGACACTATGTTGGACTGTTAGAGAAGTGGAACTGTACACCCTCAGCTGTTTTACCAAATATTTCTCAACAAGTCTAAACATATTTTCTCAACAGAACAGAGTTTAAAGAAAAACAGCTGGCTTTGATCGAGCAGCTTTAACACAATCAAGGGCTTCAGACGGCATCAAGCTGCTTTTGCGATTTGCACAGTCAGCACTTTCTTGTGTTCCAACTTTGTTGCACGAAATTCACATCAGCTGCTCTGTGTAATACAGCAGATACAACTGTTCGTTCTACGTGAGCATTTAAGTCAAACTTAATGAATGTGCCCGAGCTGGCCTTCTGCCAGTGTCACTCTCTAACTGCTGCAGCTGGTGCACAAGAGTGATTCTGCCTGCAACCTCTTCCTCATTCCTGTTGAGCAGAATCCTAGCCTTTGCTTGGTGCTCTCCCAAGACAGCACAGCAGAGACTCAAAACGTGTTGTAGTAGAATAAGATGCAAGCACACAAATGCACTGCCCCAGTGACATGCCCTTACAACCTTTACAACATTAGCATTCAGAAGACTAGCAATACTTGACAAGAGGAGAAAGATTTATTTCACTTGGTACTAATATTATGTTGAACATACGACCCTCGAGCCAGTTGGCTGACCCAAGCTCTACCTTGTCCTAACAATTCGCCTTAACTCCAACACCTGATCTGTGCATTAACAACTTGCATTTATATTGCGCCTTTAATGTAGTAAAACGTCCCAAGGGCTTCACTGGAGCATAATCAAAGTATGACACAGAGCCACATAAGGAGATATTAGGACAGGTGACCAACAGCTTGGTGAAAGTTCAAGGAGGAGAGAGGCGGAGAGGTTTAGGGAGGGATTCCAGAGCTGAGGCCCTAGGCAGCTGAAGACATGGCCGCCAATGGGGGGATGTGGGGGGGGGCGAAGGAAATCAGGCATGCACAAGAGATCGGAATTGGAGGAACGCAGAGTTCTCAGGGTAGGACTGGAGGAGGTTACAGAGTACGACATTTCCATTTCTCACAGCATCTATCCCTATGGGTCTCTAAGACTGCAACCTGTTTTGTGATGTCATGTACTCACTTGCAACTGGGCCAAGAATGGCCAAACTAGTTTGATCAAAGATGCCAACAACACACGAGGGAGTGTAATTATAATGGCTGGATTCAAACCCAATTCCTAAAGCTGTAAGGACAGTGAGTTTAATCACTTTCTTACTCGTTCCTGTAACAGTCGCGCAAAAAAACCCTGTGCTTTTTTTCTGTACAGAAGCCTACCTTTGTATCGGATCATCAGTTGATTAACAGTCAGGTGCTGGTCTGGGATGCTGTCTTTGATGGATGGTTGATCTTGTAGATGTAAAGACCGTAGCTGCCCCTCAACCAGTTCCACAGAGTTATTTTTACCTTTAGCTCCCCAAGATTCATCATGCTGGTTCAGCTTCCCAGTTCGCGCATAGGGGCTTCTATCTTCCAAAACATACCTAGAATAAATGTCACGGGAGTTTACATCAGAGGACAAGAATTTGTTTCCCTCCTCTACACTCGTCTCTCTGCGAGAGGCTTCATTGCAGCCGAGAGGACAGGTGTACACTGCTAGGCCTTCCCCCATGCTGATGCAAAACAAAGATGCTTGAGAGCAGGCCGTGCGTTTTCCCCTCCCTGTAAAAAAAAGCCTATAAGAATATAAGAAATAGGAACAGGAGTAGGCCCTATGGCCCCTCGAGCCTGCTCCGCCATTCAATAAGATCATGGCTGATCTGATCATGGACTCAGCTCCACTTCCCCTCCTGCTCCCCATAACCCCTTATTCCCTTATCATTTAAGAAACTATCTATTTGTGTCTTAAATTTATTCAATGTCCCAGCTTCCACAGGTCTCTGAGGCAGCGAATTCCACAGATTTACAACCCTCAGACGAAATTTCTCCTCATCTGTTTTAAAATGGGCGACCCCTTATTCTAAGATTATGCCCTCTAGTTCTAGTCTCCCCTATCAGTGGAAACATCCTCTCTGCATCCACCTTGTCAAGCCCCCTCATAATCTTATACGTTTCGATAAGATCACCTCTCATTCTTCTTAATTCCAATGAGTAGGGGCCCAACCTACTCAACCTTTCCTCATAAGTCAACCCCTTCATCTCCGGAATCAATCTAGTGAACCTTCTCTGAACCTTCTCCAAAGCAAGTATATCCTTTCGTAAATATGGAAACCAAAACTGCACGCAGTATTCCAGGTGTGGCCTCACCAATACCTTGTATAACTGTAGCAAGACTTCCCTGCTTTTATACTCCATCCCCTTTGCAATAAAGGCCAAGATTCCAGTGACCTTCCTGATCACATGCTGTACCTGCATGGCTCATGGTGGGAAGAGCAGCAAACCAGCATTGAGCATATCTTGGCATAAACCTAAAACCCAAATCCCATCCCGCTGATATTCAGTACACTACATTACCATGACACAGAAGTAAAAGCTTTCGCTGTGAAAGTAAAATACAAGCATGATTTCTTCATTATGGCAAAACAACTTAATTATACAAGAAGTCGAAGAAAAGGGGTGCAGAAATCAGAAAATATTGCAAGACAAGCAAAAATTATATTCAAAGGCAAAACAGAAGTTCAAGTGGCTGAGGACTTGAGCAGAAAGATAGACTTGTATTTATACAGCACCTTTTATGACCTCAGGATGTTCCAAACACTTTACAACCTAGGGAGTACTTTTGAATTGTAGTCATTGTTGTAATGCAGAAAATTTTGGCAGTCAATTTGCTCACAGCAAGCCCACTAACATCAATGAGATAATGATCAGACAATCTGTTTTAATTATGTTCATTGAGGGATAAATATCGGTCAGGACACCAGAGAAAACTCCCCAACTCTTCTTCGCAATAGTGCTATGAGATCTTTTACGTCCACCCGAGAGGGAAGAATGGACCCCGGTTTAATGTCTCATCCGAAAGATGCACCTGATAGCGCAGTGCACCCTAGGTACTGTCCTGGAGTGTCAGCCTAGATTTTGTGCTGAAGTCCCTGGATAGTATCTGACACCAACACTTAAAATGACTTCCTTCGGTTGACAGTTCCCAGCCTGCTCAACAAAGGGCAAAAAATACTGCCTCGCTTGTGCAACTTAAATCATGTTTCCTGACCAATGTTCTACTCTCCTGGATGGAAGAGAATAAATGCAAACAGACAAAACTCGTCTTAACGTTTCTAGGCAAAAACAAGTGAATGAAATAACACACACCAGATGATTAGGGGAATCCTGGTCCAGGAGGCCACTGAAACATATTGAATTAGTTACTTAGGTGACCAGCTGAAACTTGCTTAGAGAGGTCAAGGTTGGCCAGACATTTACCTGTAGCTGTCCTCCAATTATAAATACAAGTGTACTCTATATCATTAATAAGGAGCATTCCCCAGGGAAGATTGACATCAATTTAGAGGCTGTACACTGTAAATACAGACTCCACCACTGATAGCGGGCGATTTGCCCACAATACACAGCGGCTGGTATAACCAAAGCATGTTTAAAGGAGTTCTCTATAGATCTAAGCATTCACAAGCTGGCACGAAGGGTTCACAGGAGTTCTGGAGGCCACGCGGTTGACTAAAGGTGGTGGGACTAGACTATCTGACTGCTTCCTGCAGCTATTAACAGAACGAACAACTGATGGAGACTTTGGGCAGCTTCAATCAACTGTTAACAGTTAACAACTAAAGGAGGTAATGAGATCAAGTCAACCTTTGCGACAATGTCTTGATTCTATTTATGTTTCTGTGGTTCTGTTTATGACTATTAATGTTGCAGAGTGAGATGTTGATTGAATGCAGCCATTAAAAGTACATATATATATATTTTTTAAAAGCTTTTAAAATTTGGCACTAAATAGCCCGTGCGCTTAATACATTTTAAATAATGCATATGTAATTGAGGCCCTGGTGATGGCAAACGGTTAGTGCCCAATATAGGCTGCTGTCTGGGATAAGAGAGGACAGAGTAAGTGGGTGGGGAGAGGGGGAACTTTAGTGCCACTACATCCAATCTGTAGTATACATTAAACATCACAGGGGAAGTGACTATATATAGACACATGCAACATTTGGAGTTCATGCAGCAATAGGAGAACAAAGAGCTTGTCATGTAAATGTGACAGTTGTAATTAACCCAGCAGCAGTGCAGAGTTGAGTACTGAGCCCTGACTTCACGATAACTTCTGTAACTCCTCTCCAATAAAAATAACACAGAGTGTTCAGTGTGTGTGGCTCCCTTCCCTGGCTACATATGCATTCAATTTAGTTACTAGCCAGAGGGACTTGGGTTTAC
Source organism: Pristiophorus japonicus (assembly GCF_044704955.1). NCBI lineage: Eukaryota > Metazoa > Chordata > Chondrichthyes > Pristiophoridae > Pristiophorus > Pristiophorus japonicus. Next base: position 166,742,928 of record NC_091985.1, read on the forward strand.
ACCAGCATCTAGGTTCAGGCAGTCACGGTGTTGGCTCTGGATGTTACACTGGAGACTGGACAACACTAATATAGAGTCACAAAGAACCTTTCACCTCGATCCTAATCTTCTGAGGGTCCAACAGGAAGCACAATTTGGGGATACTTTGGCTCAAAGCAATAAATCATTACATTGCATCAGTGCTGTCCAGTAAGTTAGCCACTAACCACACGTGGCTAACTGGGAATCCAGATGTGGCTAATTACTTTTCTGATTGGTAAATCAAAAATGAGGACCCGTGATCTCAATACTCATCGTCGCACAGTGTATATACATGTACTTTAGCCTTTTATGCGTATGTTAGTAAAATAGCATGAAAAAAAGCAAAGTGCGAGTGGTTTTTTGAGTGCTTTACATTCTTGGTTACTGAAGGATGTAAATATATACAAAGTACATTTACCTGCATTGTGCGAATGAGTGCAAGGTGTTTTCTACTAAAATTAGTGCATGTGTCACCGTAGCCACTCAGCGATTTCAACACAACATTTCAACACTGATCCAGCAGCTTGGTGAGAGATTTATGCTAAATTGAGAGTGCAGCATAAAAGCAGATTAGGAACTATAAATCGGTATTAATTAGGTTTAAACATTCAAGGGTTCTCAACAGAGTCACCTCCTTGACCATACACACTTCTCTAAAGGAAAGGGAAATGTAATAAACGTGTTTATTTTTCATTTTTAAATGGGCACTATAGTAAAGAGGTTGTGTCAAATTGACTTTAATTTTTAATTTAGCAATCGCTATTTGTTCCTGACCTCTCTACCACTTCATAAAGGTGCTTCCTCACATTCGCCCTTAATGCTGGCTTGATATACCCTCTAATTGTTTTACCTACATCTCTCTTTTTCCATCCAACTCTCGTCTGCCCCAGAAAATGAAATCAATGCCAGGCCATCACACTGAAGTACACACGCACTTGTCCAAGCTTCAAAACTTCAACAGCAGAATGAGGTCAAGAAACTGGGGTTTTGGCAACATTTGAAATGAATAATTTTTTGTGGAGATACGCAGAGTTCGGTGACCTGCAAACAGGCCAAAGTCTAGTTACTCTTTTTGTTAAATTGGAAAGGTTCTTGTTACAACAGAGTCTGCTTGATACAGTTGTGGTGATCCCACTCTGAAACCAGAGCTGTGTGGGCAGAGTCTGTTGTTACTCCTTCCTGATTGGTACAGCTCAGCTGGGGAAACCACCACAGGTACAATTGTAGATGCATTAATATGCAATATTAAGTGTACATTATTTATCAGACATAATCCTCGATTTCTACAAAATCAATGCCTTTAATTGGATAGCTTGAGGAAAGGAAAGTGCCGAATTGGTGCAGCCCAGCAGATTGTGAATGCCCCCTACTGCCTGAATCAGGAGATGGCTGCACTGTAACTGTGCTGTATGTACAACAATATGACCGCAGTGAGATCAGGTCACAGATCTAGCTGGCAAAATACCATTTATCTGAAATCAGAAATTAGTCAACTACCGGGGGAAAAAAGTGACCCGCTCAGTGTGTATGGAAAGTGTAAAACCAGCTCGGTAATGGTGAGAACCATTTGCCTTTCAAGGACCCCAGCGCTGTTTCACAAAACTGTAATAGGATCACAATTTTGTGTTAGGAGAGAGGGAAAGAGGAAAGGACGGATGTAGGGAGGGACGGAGGGATGGACAGACGGAGGGAGAGCTGTAGGCACAGAATGGAATGAAGATATATAGATAGATATCTATATAGATAGATATCTTATATAGATAGATATCTTATATAGATAGCTATATATCTCTTTACATTACATTAACCATTTGAGTGATGAGACTTTTTTTCCCCTGATATACAAGGGAGAAAAAAAAGTCTCATCACTCAAATGATTAATGTAACGTGTGTAATGCTGAAGCTAGCCTTAAAGAGTGGTCATAGAAACATAGAAAATAGGTGCAGGAGTAGGCCATTCGGCCCTTCGAGCCTGCACCGCCATTCAATGAGTTTATTGCTGAACATGCAACTTCAGTACCCTATTCCTGCTTTCTCGCTATACCCCTTGATCCCCCTAGTTGTAAGGACTACATCTAACTCCTTTTTGAATATATTTAGTGAATTGCCCTCAACAACTTTCTGGTCAGGTCATGGTCGACCTGCTCTGGGCTAAAACTACAGCAGTGATGTGATATGGCCAAGAAAAACAGCAAGCGGTGGTTTGACCAGAAAGGTCCCCACATCCCAGCAGCCGGGATCATTACTGCTCCCGTGTGCACTCTGCAAATGGTACAGTCCATAATGTTCTCAACCAGCAACTTGCTTTGCAGAGGACAAGAGGAAAATCAGATAAGAACGCTGCTGCTAATACACTTCATTAAAGCTGCCCCACATTCACTTATTGTGAATGTTTTTGTTATTTAAGGCTTTGAGAATTTAGCACGTCGCTTATGCAGAATGGTTTGAAAGATATGACCCCCCCACCCCCCCCCACCTTTGACATCTCACAATCTGTTTCTGGAAAGACAAAACATTAAAAAAACACAAGCACAAGGCACACAAGGAATAATAGAAACAACAGGCAGCCAAAATGTTTTGTTAGTGTGTTGCCAAATTCTTCGGCAGCATCTCCCAAACCCACGACCTCCACCAGCTAGAAGGAAAAGGGCAGCAGGTGCATAGGAACGCTATCACCTCCAAGTCATCTCGACACACCTCCATTCCTTCAATGTCGCTTGGTCAAAATCCTGGAACTCCCTACCTAACCGTGCTGTGGGAGCACCTTCACCACACGGATTGTAGCTACTTCTCAAGGACAGCTAGGGATGGGCAATACATTACCGGTAAGCTTGCCGTGCAGTAATCTGAAAGGTCCTGGATACGCCACTCACCGGCTTTTACATTGTAAATATCGCGCAGGTGCAGAAATTTAAAGGAACCCCGTATTAAAGAAACAGGCCACACAGAACTAAGCGCAGTTTACAGGTAACATTGCATGGCACTATTTCGAAGAAGAGCAGGTGCTTTCTCCCCAGTGTCCTGGCCAATATTCATTCCTCAACTAACATCACTAAAAAAAACAGATTATCTGGTCATTATCACTTTGCTGTGTGTGGGGTCTTAATGTGTGCAAATTGGCTGTCGTGTTTGCTGCAACAGTAACTACATTTCGAAACAATGTCATTGGCTGTAAAGCACTTTGGGATGCTCAGAGGTTGTAAAAGGCGTTATATAAGTGTAAGTTCGTTCTTTCTTTATACTGCTTTGTCCTACAAGCTGAATTTAGGGAACTAGGAGTTAAATTAAAAAGTAGGACCTCAAAAGGTAGTAATCTCAGGATTGCTACCAGTGCCAAGTGCTAGTCAGAGTAGGAATAGCAGGATAGCTCAGATGAATACGTGGCTTGAGGAATGGTGCAAGAGGGAGGGATTCAAATTCCTGGGACATTGGAACCGGTTCTGGGGGAGGTGGGATCAGTACAAACCGGACGGTCTGCATCTGGACAGGACCGGAACCAATGTCCTAGGCGGAGTGTTTAAACTAATATGGCAGGGGGATGGGAATCTATGCAGGGAGGCAGAGGGAAGTAAAAAGGGGGCAGAAGCAAAAGATAGGAAGGAGAAAAACAAGAGTGGAGGGCAGAGAAATCAAGGGCAAAAATCAAAAAGGGCCACATTAAAACATAATTCTAAAAGGACAAAGAGCGTTAAAAAAATAAGCCTGAAGGCTCTGAGACTCAATGCGAGGAGCATTCGTAATGAGGTGGATGAATTAACTGCGCAGACAGCTGTTAATGGATATGATGTAATTGGGATTACGGAGATATGGCTCCAGGGTAACCAAGGCTGGGAACTCAATATCCAGGGATATTTAATATTCAGGAAGGATAGACAGTAAGGAAAAGGAAGTGGGGTAGCGTTACTGGTTAAAGAGGAGATTAACGCAATAGTAAGGAAGGACATTAGCTTGGATGATGGGGAATCTATATGGATAGAGCTGCGGAACACCAAAGGACAGAAAACGTTAGTGGAAGTTGTGTACAGACCACCAAACAGTAGTAGTGAGGTTGGGGATGGCATCAAACAGGAAATCAGGGGTGCATGCAATAAGCAGTTATCATGGGTGACTTTAATCTACATATAGATTGGGCTAACCAAACTGGTAGCAATACTGTGGAGGAGGATTTCCTGGAGTGTATAAGGGGTGGTTTTCTAGACCAATATGTCGAGGAACCAACTAGAGAGCAGGCCATCCTAGACTGGGTCTTGTGTAATGAGAGAGGATTAATTAGCAATCTCATTTTGCGAGGCCCCTTGGGGAAGAGTGACCATAATATGGTAGAATTCTTCATTAAGATGGAGAGTGACACAGTTAATTCAGAGGCTAGGGCCCTTAACTTAAAGAAATGTAACTTCAATGGGTATGAGACGTGAATTGGCTAGGATAGACTGGTGAATGATAATTAAAGGGTAGACGGTGGATAGGCAATGGCAGACATTTAAAGATCACATGGATAAACTACAACAATTGTACATCCCTCTCTGGTGTAAAATTAAAACGGGGAAGGTGGCTCAACCGTGGCTAACGAGGGAAATTCGGGATAGTGTTAGATCCAAGGAAGAGGCATATAAATTGGCCAGAAAAAGCAGCAAACCTGAGGACTGGGAGAAATTTAGAATTCAGCAGAGGAGGACTAAGGGTTTAATTAGGAGGGGGAAAATAGAGTATGAGAGGAAGCTTGCAAGGAACATAAAAACTGACGGCAAAAGCTTCTCTCGATATGTGAAGAGAAAAAGATTAGTGAAGACTAATGTAGCTCTCTTACAGTCAGAATCAGGCGAATTTATAATGGGGAACAAAGAAATGGCAGACCAATTGAACAAGTACTTTGCTTCTGTCTTCACTAAGGAAGCCACGAATAACCCCCCCGAAAGTAATAAGGGATCGAGGAACTAGCGAGAAGGAGGAACTGAAGGAAATCCTTATTAGTCAGGAAATTGTGTTAGGGAAATTGATGGGATTGAAGGCCTATAAATCCCCAGGGCCTGATAGTCTGCATCCCAGAGTACTTAAGGAAGTGGCCCTAGAAATAGTGGATGCATTGGTGATCATTTTCCAACAGTCTATAGACTCTGGATCAGTTCCCATGGATTGGAGGGTAGCTAATGTAATCCCACTTTTTAAAAAGGAGGGAGAGCGAAAACAGGGAATTATAGACCAGTTAGCCTGACATTGGTAGTGGGGAAAATGTTGGAATCAATTATTAAAGATGTAATAGCAGCACATTTGGAAATAAGTGACAGGATGGATTTATGAAAGAGAAATCATGCTTGACAAATCTTCTAGAATTTTTTGAGGATGCAGCTAGTAGAGCGGATAAGGGAGAACCAGTGGATATGGTGTATCTGGACATTCAAAAGGCTTTTGACAAGATCCCACACAAGAGATTGGTGTGCAAAATTAAAGAACATGGTATTGGGGGTAATGTATTGACGTGGATAGAGAACTGGTTGTCAGATACGAAGCAAAGAGTAGGAATAAACGGGTCCTTTTCAGAATGTCAGGCAGTGATTAATGGGGTACCGCAAGGTTCAGTGATGGGACCCCAGCTATTTACAATATACATAAATGATTTAGACGAAGAAATTGAATGTAATATTTCCAAGTTTGCAGATGACACTTAGCTGGGTGGCAGTGTGTGCTGTGAGGAGGATGCTAAGAGGCTGCAGGGTGACTTGGACAGGTTAGGTGAGTGGGCAAATGCATGGCAGATGCAGTATAATGTAGATAAATGTAAGGTTATCCACTTTGGTGGCAAAAACAGGAAGGCGAAATATTATCTGAATGGTGACAGATTAGGAAAAGGGGAGGTGCAACGAGACCTGGGTGTCATGGTACATTAGTCATTGAAAGGTGGCATGCAGGTACAGCAGGTGGTGAAGAAGGCAAATGGCATGCCTTCATAGCAAGAGGATTTGAGTATAGGAGCAGGGAGGTCTTACTGCAGTTGGTGAGGCCACACCTTGAATATTGTGTACAGTTTTGGTCTCCTAATCTGAGGAAGGACGTTCTTGCTATTGAGGGAGTGCAGCGAAGGTTCACCAGACTGATTCCCGGGATGGCAGGACTGACATATGAAGAAAGACTGGATCGACTAGGCTTATATTCACTGGAATTTAGAAGAATGAGAGGGGGTCTCATAGAAACATATAAAATTCTGACGGAATTGGACAAGTTAGATGCAGGAAGAATGTTCCCGATGTTGGGGAAGTTCAGAACCAGGGGATACAGTCTAAGGATAAGGGGTAAGCCATTTAGGACAGAGATGAGGAGAAACTTCTTCACTCAGAGAATTATGAACCTGTGGAATTCTCTACCACAGAAGGTTGTTGAGGCCAGTTCGTTAGATATATTCAAAAGGGAGTTAGATGTGGCCCTTACGGCTAAAGGGATCAAAGGGTATGGAGAGAAAGCAGGAATGGGGTACTGAAGTTGCATGATCAGCCATGATCATATTGAATGGTGGTGCAGGCTCGAAGGGCCGAATGGCCTACACCTGCACCTATTTTCTATGTTTCCATGTTTTCATTTTTGTGAAAAAACAGTAGTCCTCGTGGAGGAGTGAATGCACCGATTACATTGTTAAATGTCCAAAATGGTCGGTTTTCATCCATTCCTCGGGGTTTGGGAGGGTATGAGCGTTCTTTGTACATTTGTGCAAAAGGAATACAATCACAAATGAAAAAGACTTAACATTAACACAATGCTACTGCAGGTAGGCAGGCGGCAAGGTCAGATCTTTCCCCAGGCAAAGACGGCATCCACAGTAGATACACAGGCAAAATGGTTGAATGACCTGCCTGAATCCTGTGATCACATCCTGATTAACTAAAATTACAGCTAAATTCCTTCAAATTAAATTTGTGCGTACAGTCCGTGATAATGCTTTAGAAGAAAATAGTTCACAATCAGTTGAAAGTAGTTTAGTAGTCACTTATTCCATGTTCTGATATAATGTAAATGATGCTTACCTAGTCATTGTAAGTGCATCTTCCAGGAAATATTGATCCACTGGAAAGGTATGTCCTAAAACACCAAAATGACAAAATTAAGTACATTTACTTTCACCTGGTTATCAAGGCGCTGCATTTTATTGCCCCCCACTTAATGTTACGGAAGCGATGAACCCAAATTTTTGAAATATTATTTGAAGCAATAGTCCAGGAAAGGCTTGTATCTGTCAGACACAACTTCATATCTACAGATTTAAAAAATAAGTATAAAAGGACTGCCCTCACTATACTCAGATTTTATCTGCAGTTAGCAGCACTCCCTCAATACTGCACTGGAGTGCCAGCCAGGATTTTGTGCTCAAGCCCACAAAGTGTGACTTGAATATTCTGACTCACAGAGGCGTGTGATACAGCTGACATTTCAATGTTGGATTCTTTGTCCAGCGCTCAGTCATCCTGTGTTATTGCTAGGCACCATAGTGCTCTGAAAATCACGTGCACGAAGCATCAGGAGAAGTGGAAGTAACAAAATAAATTGTCTAGTTTATATTTATTTTGTACTAAAGAATTTATACCCTAAGGTACTGGATATATTTTTGAAAAAATTCCTTTAAAAACTCATTTGAATCCAATTCCTCTGCAGTTGTAATTCTATCTGTTGCGTAGAACTTGGAAGCAGGATATTTGGCCCACCCAGGTCATGTTGGTGTTTTTCCATGAGCCTCTAATCCCATGTGCCTATACTGTTCTCATATCCATGTATTCCCCTTTCCTTCAACCACCTATCTAACCTATTCTTAAATGTTGTCATGCTCTCGGCTTTAATCTCGAACTCTGATAGTGTATGCCACAGTCTCGCAGCCCTCTATGTAACAACATTCCTTCTGCTCTCCTTCCTAAATCTCTTGTATTTAATCTTATACCAATGTTCCCTTATTCTAAACCCCCTCAACCACTGGAATGTCTGTTTCCATCAGTCCTATTCCATCCCTTTATAATCTGAAACAGCATCATCAGATCACCCAGTAATCTCCTCTTTTCTAATGAAAAGAGCCCTAATTTAAGAGTCTTTCTTCATATTTCTATTTCCTGACACAAGGCAGCAACCTAGTGAACCTGCGCTGTACTCTCTCTATTGCCTCAGCATCTGAAATTGGATATGAAATTGGCCAAGTGACAGGAGACAGAGAGTAGTGGTGAACGGTTGTTTTTCGGACTGGAGGAAGGTATACAGGGGTGTTCCCCAGGGGTCGGTACTGGGACCACTGCTTTTCTTGATATATATTAGTGACTTAGACTTGGGTGTACAGGGTACAATTTCAAAATTTGCAGATGAAACAAAACTTGGAAGTATAGTGAACAGTGAGGAGGATAGTGATAGACTTCAAGAGGACATAGACAGGCTGGTGGAATGGGCGGGCACGTGGCAGATGAAATTTAACACAGAAAAGTGCAAAATGATACATTTTGGTAGGAAGAACGAGGAGAAGCAATATAAACTAAAGGATACAATTCTACAGGGGGTGCAGGAACAGAGACCTCGGGGTATGTGTGCACAAATCGCTAAAGGTGGCAGGGCAGATTGAGAAAGCGGTTAAAAAGAAGCATACAGGATCCTGGACTTCATAAATAGAGGCATAGATTACAAAAGCAAGGAAGTTATGATGAATCTTTATAAAACACTGGTTCGGCCTCGACTGGAGTATTGTGTCCAATTCTGGGCACCGCACTTTAGGAAGGATGTGAAGGCCTTAGAGAGGGTGCAGAAAAGATTTACAAGAATGGTTCCAGGGATGAGGGACTTCAGTTCCATGGATAGACTGGAGAAGCTGGGATTGTTTTCCTTGGAGCAGAGAAGGTTAAGAGGAGATTTGATCGAGGTGTTCAAAATCACGAGGGGTCTGTACAGAGTAGACAGAGAGAAAATGTTCCCATTGGCAGAAGGGTTGAGAACCAGAGGTCACAAATTTAAGGTGATTGGCAGAAGAACCAAAGGCGACATCAGGAAAAACTATTTTACGCAGGGAGTGGTTAGGATCTGGAATGCGCTGCCTGAAAAGGTGGTGGAGGCAGACTCAATGATGGCTTTCAAACGGGAATCGAATAAGTACCTGAAGGAAAAAAAAAATGCAGGGTTATGGGGAAAGGACAGGGGAGTGGGATTAGCTGAAGTGCTCTTGCAGAGAGCCGACACGGGCTCGATGGGCTGAATGGCCTCCTCCTGTGGTGTAACCATTCTATGATCGTTCCTAGTGTGGAGCCAAAAACTCCACAGTACTCTAACTGTAGTCTTACTAAGGTGTTATGCTGTTGATAATTATAGTAACATGCTATGTTGGTATTGTATAAATGATAAAAATAAAATATGATTTATAAACAGAATTACTTTTCATTTTCAGTACTTGCCTTTCATCGAATGAACTGACCGCATTTGTAAGACACTTGGAGAATCAATGTTGAGCTGAAAACAATTTTCTTTTAAACTTTATTTTTGTGAATTAAGTTTTCATCAGGGTGATGGGTGTTGGTGCTGGGGAATGCGATACTTTCCATTGCAGATCCTCATTACAGCATCAAATGCTCCTGGTCAGGAATAACACTGGTGCAGAGTAAAGCTCCCTCTACTCTGCTCCACAAAGAACCCCGCCCCAACCTCAGAACACAACCTTCCACTGAAATCAATATGAAATGTTTCCATTTCCCACATCATCTATCATGTGATCTACCACAGTGAAATTGCCAACTTAGTGCCAGTTGTGTGTTGTGGCCCAATGGCAACGAGGAACTGCATTGAGACAGTTCAAATTTATGTCACTTAGGATATGTCACTCAAGCTTAGGATAAAAACTTTCAGCCGATCAACATGGGCCTGATTTGAACCTAGGTCCTACTCATCTATCACCCCTGTCCTCACCAATCTCCAGTGTCTCCTAATCCTCCCCAGTGCATGGATTTCAAAATCCTCATCCTCTTCTATAAATCTCGTCTTAGATTTGCCCCATCTTACCTCTGCAACTTTCTCCAGCCCTTTGTTCCAGTGTGCATCCTCCACCCTGCAGAATCTAGTTTTGTGTGAACAACACGTCCCATTAGTGGCAGAGACTAGTCATCACGCCCCAGCGCTCAAGATCTGCTGTTCTAAAAGCCCATTATCTTTTCCCATCCACCTCCACTTTCAAAAGCTTCCTCTTAACCTTGCCTCATCTCCCCCAACTCTCCACCCAAAATCATGTTCAGTGTCTGATCCCAATTTGTAAAGCAATAAAGTATTAGCACAAGTAGATGTTGCAATGAATTTGGATCTCCAGGGTAACAAATATTCCAATGTATTATCTATGCATCTTTCAATTTAAAATGAGCCTATAGTTTCTTATCCACATTTGTGCAATAAAAGTAGTTTGTAATAACCATTTGCGGTTTGATCTATGCATTTTTCAGCCGTATATGGCCGGCTCTGAGGCCTTCGGCAATGCCAATGATGCTGTAAATGGTCGAGATGATGCACGAGAGCACATGGGATGACTTGCTTTTCACCCTCCTGTCCCATCTCTGCTTTTTTTGGTGAGTTGGTGCAATTTTTTGTTGCTCACAGTGCAGGGGGGGGTGGGGTGTTAAGTCTTCTGGAAATGGAATATACATCTTGCTTACATTGCGAGCATCAAGCGCGCCTGCGTCAAACATAGATGCAGGGCAGACAGGGTCAACAATATGTTTCAACCCCAGCCATAGAAGTGCATCCCATATCACAGTGGCCCGCCAATTCTAACAACCATTCTTTTAACCTCTCAAAGTGACTGCCAGTATGAAAACAGTCAACAACAAATTCTGAACTTGTAATAAAAAACAGAACGAGAAGACTTAGATACCTGGAACATGCCTATTTACAGCACACCCTTAAAGTGAACAAATATTTCACATGTTGTGCTCCTGTAACCATCAACGGGCTAATAGATGTAACTTTAAAGCAAATGTTTACATTACATCGATCAAATCCTACCTGGGATATGAATACTGGGGCACGAATTGAAGTACTCGGTGAACAGCTTTGCATTCAGAGTTGCGCTCATCAGGACAATGTGCAGATCGTGCCGAGACATTATCAGATCCTTCAGCACCAACAGCAAGAAGTCACTGTGTCAATAAATCCAATGCAGATTCAAGTTCAGATTCAAATACGTATGTATATATAAATGTATATTGTGCACACAAAAATTGAACAGTGATAGTTGACTTTGAAAACAGCAGAACATAAATGTGTGAATAATTGACATAATAGCCAATTCTCTCTGCAGTCATGGAGAGTCCATCTTCTTAGCCCCTTAACAAGTGCTATAATCTAGTGCCGAAAAGAGAGATTGCTATTTCAATCACTTTACAGTTACTTCAATAGTCTATAGATAACAAGACATGCTGATGAATTATGAAAGCATTTTGCAGGTCAGTATTTGAGAATATCTTTTCATATCTCTCTTTCTCATATGTTCCTATTTTGTGACATAACGATAGCATATACAGTAATAGACATAAGAAATACGATATACATCCATGTTACTCTGTGCTATTTCTAAAAAAGCACTTAACTATAAAATGTAGTAATATTGTGAACAGGAAGAGGCCATTCAACCCCTCGGGTCTGTTTCACCATTCAGTTAGAATATGGCTGATCTGTACTTTAACTCCATTTACCTGCCTTTGTTCAATATCCCTCGATACCGTTACCTAAAAAAATATCGACTGATCTCAGTTATGAAAGCTCCAATTATCCCAGAGGGAGGGGGGGGGGGGGGGAGGGGCGGCGGGAAGAGAGAGAGTTCCAAATTTCTACACCCTTTTGTGAAAATATGCTTCCTGATTTCCCCTCTGAAGGGCTGGCTCTAATTCTAAGACCCTGTCCCCTTTGTTCTCAATTTCCCCACCAGAGGAAATCGTTTCTCCCTATCTACCCCATCAAATCCTTTTAACATTTTAAGCACCTTGATCAGATCACACATCAATCTCCTATACTAAGGGGAATACAGGCCATGTTTATGCAAACTGTCATCATAATTTAACCCTCTAAGCCACGGTATCATTCGACACACCTTCCAAAACCAATATAACCTTCCTGAGGTGCAGTGCCCAAAACTGAACGCAGTACTTCAGATCAGGCCTGGCCAAGGCTCCATAGTATAAATTATCCAAGTATAAATATAAAGGCATATTAAATTCTATCTGAACATTAAAAAAATGTATCTGAATACATGTAGTTTAGTTGGTGGAAACAAGGATGGCCGAACATGCTTTTTATCTCTACCCTGTGGAAATATTGAAAAGAAATACAGAGATTGTGTGTCATTGGGTTCAGCCTGAATAACAGCCAGGGAGAGATGCGACCATAGGCAAGGGTGCAGAGTTTGTGGCAGGAGCCAAATAGGATAGCTTTGATCTGGTTAATGTTAAGTTGGAGAAAGTTCTTCTTGCTTAACAACTTGATGCAGAGGTGGAGCTGGGTGTCATTACCATACATACGCCATGCGAAGGTCAATAAGGAACACTCCTGAGGTGACTGCATGAGGGGGCAGGCGAATGCAGCGTTACTGGCTGTGTTGGGACAGGTAGGAGTGGAACCAAGTAAGGATCATGCTACGGAGATAGACAACAGAGGAGAGGCCATAAAGGAGCATGGCGTGGTCGACTGTGTCAAGACCATTGAACAATTGCATAGGATAGGAGGGAGAGGTGCATTAAGGTCAACGTGGTAACTTAAAGGATGTCTCTAAGTCAACCAGCTTTCAAAAGCTCTTCATGGTTGATCACTGGAAGATTCTGTCAAAGCAGAGCACTACCTCACCTGTGGGAATTAACAGGGTTCAGCCCAATCTCCAAACATGAAGTGACATTAACAGCTTCCATGAACAAGCTCACAGAGGAAGTGAAGAAAAAATAGAAAATAGAAAACCAAGCACTAGGATTTATTTCTCGAGGTATAGAATTGAAAAGTACAGATGTTGTGCTAAACCTGTATTGAACCTTGGTTAGACCACACCGTGCAGTTCTGGTCGCCAGATTATAAACAGGGTAGAGAGGCACTGGAGACAGTGCAGAGAAGATTTACAAGGATGATACCAGAAATGCGAGGGTATACCTATCAGGAAAGGATGAACAGGCTGGGTCTCTTTTCTCTTGAAAAGAGAAGGCTGAGGAGTGACCTAATAGAGGACTTTAAAACGATGAAAGGTTTTGATAGAGTGGATACGAGAGAATGTTTCCACTTGTGGGGAAGAGCAAATCTAGAGGCCATCAATACAAGATAGTCACCAAGAAATCCAATAGGGAATTCAGAAGGAACTTCTTTGCCCAGAGAGTGGTGAGAATGTGGAACTCACTACCACAGGGAGTGGTTGAAGCGAATAGTAGAGATGCATTTAAGGGGGGCTAGACAAACATATGGGGGAGTAGGGAATAGAGTTATGCTGATAGATTTAGATGAGGAAAGATGGGAGGAGGCTCGAGTGGAGCATAAACACCGGTATGGACTGGCTGGGCCGAATAGTTTGGATCCAGTTGATAATGCACAAAAGTTTTTTTTATTGCCTCCACAGGGTGGAGATAAAGAGCTTTGTCATGAACCGATTTTCCTGTTCTTTTGTGAATAGGATCATTTCATCTAAAGCATAAAAAACAATCAATATTTTGGCAATTTCACCTCTTTATTCTGCCACTCCCAACTGCATCCATTACACAGTTAGCTCCAAAATAATGTTCCCAGTTGATCCAAGATTGCTGTCACTCGTTCTGGTTTTGGTTCCTTGGGGGAAATGGGGTGGGGGGTGGGGGGGAGGTATGAGCTGGGGGATGTGTCCATCCTTCATTCTGCACCCAACATTCTAGCTAAGGTCAGGAGCTTTCCATTTTCCTGGGAAACACATACGTGAATGTCAGGAAAGCTAGAGGGAGAATAACCAAGGTTGTTATACACAAGTCATTATTGCAAGGAGCCTGATGAAAGAGCCAATGGCCTTGTACTGTATCACCATCCCTGTAGCTGTGTCCCAATGACCCTTTCCAGCTAGAGATACTAAAGGAGGCATTACAAGGCAATTCAGGTAGAAACCTCCTCCTTGATGGGCAGTGGAGTAATGTGAACCATATGCTACATTTATCTGTCTGAATTGTCCCAATGAGTTAATCTGATCAATTATGAGACCTTGCCCTTGAAGCATTCTGCTCCAATGTATCAAATTACTGTCCTACGCACAAAAACTTTCAAAGATTAAAATCAAGTTGTTTCCTTAGCGTCTAACTGAATCACTGCAGTTAGCAGTGGCTTCGACACTGGCACCACTGGAGTATCACAGGATGATTCCCCACACTGTCAGCTCCCAACCTTACAGCCAGAGCAGGTAGTAACCGGGCAATGAGAGACATTCTCCGACAGAGAACAAAGAAAAGTGTAGAGAGTCTATGAAGTAGAATTGTCGGGGCTCTGATTCCAGGACTTCAGCCTCTCTTCTCACACTGACCGGAAAGTGCATGACACAGGATGGGGAAAAAACTGAAGAGAAATCACCAAAAAAACAGGGTAGCATATGGGTTCAATCACTGGGTTCCTGTTCATACTTGTACTGCTGCAGCAAGGTATGGACGCGGATCAGGATCTTCTCCCAAGAGAGAAGGTAAAACTGGAAGGTAAAAGCTCCGGGTGCTTTTACACCAGGTCACATGGTCCTCCTGCCACTGTCATACTGGACCCAGAACCACATCGTTGAACAGTACTGGGACATCTGGGAGCTACTGCAACAGACGCAGGTCATGGAGAACTGGGAGGAAGCAGGTTGCTCAGGCTGAGAGGCAGCCACGCGGTGGGGAAGGTGGGGGCTCCTTTGAAGCCTGGGTCTGCCACAACTGCTGGGGTTAGAAGAAAACAGGAACAGCAGAGTTTGGGGCCAGGACTAGAGTTGAGGGGGGGGGGGTTGGGGGGCGCCTGGGGCTGCCGCTGGAGAGAAGGAGGAGCAGTCAAACTGGATCCTGAGTCCTTTGACCGTTGCTGGTTGGGAATGATAACGCGATGGCCCAGGTGAGGGTTGCCACTGGGGATGGGGAGGCTTGGGTCTGGAGCTGGGAAGCCAAGACTGGCGCTGCCACTGGGGTTAGGAGGGAGCAGGGACAGGACAGCCTTAGGACAAGACAAGAGTGGGGAGGCAGAGTCTAGGACTCTTACTGGGGATTGGGAGAAGCACCGGCAAAGCAGGAGGAAACTCATACAATGAGAAGGCTGGGTGGGAAGAGGCCTGATGCAAGTGAATCCCTGCTGCCATCTCCCACTTACCATGGCACAGATGGCCCTTCACTGAGGCTACCTAGACAGGAGAGAGGCTGGGGATGGGTGGGCAAGGAGAGATGCTACAGATAGCTATGCATTTTAGGGCCAAGGACTGGAGATGGGCTGGAAGCAGGGGGTTTGGAATGGTAACCATGTAACCCAGGATACAATGACAATCATATGATTACACTAGACTAAAGAAATGTCTGAAAACCTTGGATGTGGGTGGATGGTTGAGAAATGAAATATAGATATTAGCTGTTTTGGTCTATAAACGGTTGTTATTTTGGAGAGAGTTTGGTAGCGTAGCATCAGACTATGTTAAAATGTTGTTCGAATTATACAGTATTTACTGCTCAGAAACAGGCCATTCAGCCCAACTGGTCCATGCCGGCGTTTGTGCTCCACAAGAGCCTCTTCCCACCCCTTTTCATATTACCTTAATAGTATGTCCTTCTATTCCTTTCTCCCTCATGTGCATATCCAATTTCCCCTTAAAAGTATCTACACTATTCGCCTCGACTACTCCCTGTGGTAGCGATTTCCACATTCTCACTACTCTGGGTAAAGTTTCTCCTGAATTCCTTATTGGATTTATTGGCAATTGTCTTGCATCTATGGCCCCTAGTTTTGGTTTCTCCCACAAGTAGAAACATCTTCTCTACATCTTGTTGCCTGGACTGGAGAATTTTGGCTATGAGGAAAGATTGGATAGGCTGGGGTCGTTTTCTTTGGAACAGAGGAGGCTGAGGGGAGACCTTACTGAGGTGTATAAAATTATAAGAGGCCTGGTTAGAGTGGATAGGAAGGGCCTATTTCCCTTGGCAGAGGGATCAATAACCAGGGGCATAGATTTATAGTAATTGGGGGGAGGTTTAGAGGAGATTTGAGGGAAAATGTATTCACCCAGAGGGTGGAGGGGGTCTGGAACTCACTGCCTGAAAGGGTGGTAGAGGCAGAAACCCTCACCACATTTAAAAAGTACTTGGACGCGCACTTGAAGTGCCGTAACCTACAAGGCTACGGACCAAGAGCTGGAAAGTGGGATTAGGCTGGAGAGCTCTTTGGTGGCCGGCGCGGACATGATGAGCCGAAATGGCCTCCTTCTGTGCTGTAAACTTCTATGATTCTATGGTCTAAGCCTCTAAGCTCTCGGTTTGTCGCCATCTGTTGCAACTGTTCTCGTCGCTCCTTATTCTACCATCACTACTATGGTCAAGACTCCTCTGAACTTCCCTCTCCTGTTCTTGCTAAATTCCAAATATGTTCTCCTGCACATTCTTGCTCCTCCCTACATCACCACTGTCTTGAAATCAAGACTCATTTCCGTTGCACTTTAATCTTTCCCAGGACTTCAAACTGGAACCCCTCACCTTCTCTCAGTCTATCCTTCTTCCCACAAGCACTGTTGTTTTAAAACCACTGCTGAATGATCTCCTTTTCTACTTTGGTGAGTTCCTCCACTAATACTGTACTGAAACCAACAATGAGCTGGTCGGAGGTGAAAAACAGAATTACCTTTCCTCTGTTCTTTCGTGAACTTCATCTACAATAACATGGGACACGCCTTGGAGATCTGGGTCTGCCTCCAGTCGTCTGAGTAGCACTCCTGTAGTGCAGTAAAGCAACCTGGTCGAGGAGGACTGAAAATATAATCACATTAAATTAGTTTGGAAGATACACCAGGCTTATTCAGGATCAAAGAGTAGAAATCCCGAGTATATAGACATTTAAAAACACAAATTCAAAGGAATGAGGGAATAACTAGAAGAAATTAACTGGGAAATATTGGTGACAAGCATTTCCATTGAGGAAAAATAGAACACTTTGAAAACAATAATGGTGATTATGCAGAATTAGTACGTACCCAAGCAAAATAAACATCAATTCAATAAGCAATCTCCAAAATGGGCGAATAGGGAATTTACAATGGGAATAGAGAAACAAAAACAGGCAAAAAGGATGGAGCAAGGAGTACAAGCATTTACTAAAAGAGATTGAAAAGGATCTTAGGAGTGCAAAGAGAACACTAGAGATGAAATAAGTAAGGG
Source organism: Pristiophorus japonicus (assembly GCF_044704955.1). Classification (NCBI taxonomy): domain Eukaryota; kingdom Metazoa; phylum Chordata; class Chondrichthyes; family Pristiophoridae; genus Pristiophorus; species Pristiophorus japonicus. Next base: position 166,760,297 of record NC_091985.1, read on the forward strand.
TATGAAGAGGGAAATGAATTAATTCTTTAAAAACATTGCGCCATTTTGAAACTAAGCTAAACTTATTCTAAAATGGAACCTTGTTGGCAAAGTGTGGGAACATTCCTAGGAGAAGCAAAAAGTTCTAGTTCTCAGACCAAAAAGACTTGGGGGGCAAAGTGAAGAGAGATAACATAGAAACTGCATGAACAAGATATGGGTAGAATAAAAATGAAAACTATATCAATTGTCTGGAATGATCATTTAAGGCATATGGAAGCCAGACTGGAGGAAGCGCTGTCAATCATCATATATTAATTGTAACTTGCATAATTATGTAATGACCTGATCTGAAATTGTATAAAGGAAGATGCCTCCAGCCACTTCTTTGAGTGTTCCTTATGGAAGAGCTCCCCTGCTAGCTTGTAATTAATAAAACTGCATTTACTTTAAGGTTAACGGATTCCGAGTGGCAGTTTGAAGTTAACCCTTACAGGGTATTAAGTATAGTATTAAAAGGCTCCTCTGTAATCACAACAGTAAAAGAAAGGCTTGTATTTATATAGCGCCTTTCACGACCTCAGGATGTCCCAAAGCGCTTTACAGCCAGTTAGAAAGGAAATTAGAACTCAAAGATAGAAGAAGCAATGAAGATACAAGTGGCAATGAAGATGAAGCACAATATAAAATAGCTGAACTATTAAGTGGATGTTTTCCAAAACCATTCACTAGATACTAGACTACTAACTTGCTGCAATTTCTGTACTAAACCCAGGAGTCGAGAGGGTTTTTTTGAAGTTAGAGGCAGTTCAGCAAATTTAAGACTAGCACAGTCCTTGGGCCAGAAAGAAAGACAGACTTGCATTTATATAGCATCTTTCATGACCACCAGACATCTCAAAGCACTTTACAGCTAATCAAGTACTTTTGGGGTGTAGTTACTGTTGTAATGTGGGAGAGAAGGTATGTACAGAGGAAGCGGCAGCAAGCAGGGAAGAAACTAGCAGGCACTGGCTACAGTTACCGACAAATGGCTCAACGCTATTCACACTTTGCAGGACTAGTGAAAGAATAAATTTATTACTTATATTTTTAAAAGAATTTAAAAATTGCCCAAGATAGTTACCTGCTGAGTAGGCCATCATCAATAAATGGTAAAATAATGAAATCTATTTTCAGGGGCAGGCTGGAGGAATATCTTTATTGCAATAATGTAACAAAAAAACAGCTTTAAATGGAGACGATCCTGTCTGACAAACCTCTTTGACTTCTTTGAAGACATTACAGATAAAGTAGACACTGGTACTCCCTATAATATATTTTAGACTTTCGCAAAACTTTTGTTCAAAGTTCCACATGAGAGACTTCTAGCTAAAATAAAACCCACAGGAATCCAGGAAAGAATTGTTGAAATGGTTAAGAAACTGGCTAAAGTAAACAGAAAGTACTCATAAAGGGCTCAATTTTCCCCAGTGATTTGCACCGTTTTTTTAGCACGTGACGCTTTTTTTAGCCTAAGCTAAAAAAATATAAGTTTCCCCGATTAATGTGCGCCAGCGTAACTCAGTTAGTTATGATATTTTTAGGTTAGTTTTTTTTGTGCCACTCGCACCAATTCTGGCCAGAAAAGCAAGTTTGGCCAGCTCCGATTTACCCCAATTCTTCTTAGGACGGCATATGTGGCCTCTGTGGGAAAACCCTTCTGGTGAGCTAAGACAATCGGCGCAGGTAAGTAAATCAGTGCAGCAGATGCCCGGACAGCAGCAGCAGAGAGGTGAGAGAGAGGGGGAGGAAGCCTTTCGCGCATAGTTAGGTGCGGGGACCGGGAAGGGAGGGTGGGGAGGCCGTTCGACCGGGGATAGGTGCAGGGACCGGTGTCGGGAGGCCATTCGGCCAGGGATAGGTGCAGGGACCGGCATTGGGAGGCTGTTCGACCTGGGATAGGAGCGGGGACCGGGAGGGAGGAGGCCATTTGGCCAGGAATAGATGCACGGACTGCAACCGGCATCAGTGGGGGGGGGGGGGGGGGGGGGGGCAAACGTGGGATAGACTTTTGTCATTACATTTTAATAATGTAATGGAGGTAAGTTGCTGTAATGTTTAATGTGCTGGGTAAGTTGCTGCAATGTTTAATGTGCTGGGTAAGTTGCTGTAATGTTTATTGTGCTGGGTAAGTTGCTGTAATGTTTATTGTGCTGGGTAAGTTGCTGTAATGTTTAATGTGCTGGGTAAGTTGCTGTAATGTTTATTGTGCTGGGTAAGTTGCTGTAATGTTTATTGTGCTGGGTAAGTTGCTGTAATGTTTATTGTGCTGGGTAAGTTGCTGTAATGTTTATTGTGCTGGGTAAGTTGCTGTAATGTGCTTGAGCAGGTTGCTGTGAGCTGGCTAGATGTTTCACTTTCCAGCCTCAGTCCGCATTGTGTCCCTAGTTACCGTGGCAATCCATGTTTTTGGCGCAGATCTTGGGCTCCACCCCCAAAACTAGACGACAGGCTAGGCGGTGGCAAAATGAAGAATTCAAACGGGGAAACTTGGATGATTTTTTTTTGGAGTACCTGGGACGTAACTCTTCAAAAAACAGCTTTGGGGAAAATTGAGCCCATGATGTGTAATGTCAGAAGTGAAAAGCAAATTTGGAACACGTATAGCAGTAAATAGCTTTTTTATTCAAAGATTGATAAATGTCTGGAATAGTCAGCCAACTAAGACTAACAGATGTAAAATAGTTGGGGTTACTCAAAGTACAATTAGATAGTGTGCTGAGAGAGTTCATGTACAAGAGGGACACACTTCAATTGGGTAGATGACCATTTACCATGTTTTAAGACTCGGTGGTACAACAATTACTGTAATATGGAGAACTCCAAGAATATACATATTAATCCACACCAAACAGATTGAAAAAATAATAGAATGGCAAATAATCAATGTTTGTTAGCACCAGAGTAATTTGCATAAATATGGAACAGTTTACGAATAGTTTGTACTAACATTCCTGGCAATATGAATTATATGAGTGCTTTATCAAAAATAGTATGCAAGGCACAGACTGATAAGACATGAGCGTGAGCAACTGATCTCCCACACACTGAAGGTGCCAATCGGAAGGAGCGAGGAGAAATCAGAAATGGCGTCAGTCCTAGTCCAATCTCATAGATCTCTCAGGGAACAGGTCCATCACCTGCCCCCTCAGTCACAGGGGTTGCATGGAGATCAAGAAGGGTAGTGGAAGTCTGGCTTTTACTAACACGTACACAATTATAGGTTTAGCAAATTCCTTGATCATAGGCAAGTCTGTCAGGTCAGAAACATTAATCGAGTCTGTGACAATTTAGTGCATCCCAATACGATCTGAATCATTGATTCTGTATGTACCTTTAATGCAGGATATATCTTTAAATATTAATTTGTTCAAACACTGTATCTACACTTCACACTAAAAATGCAGCCTGGCTTAGTAGCTCTCCAGCTCGGAGTGCTGAACAACCATCTAAAAGATCTAAGTATTTCCGTACATTTTTTCACCATCAAATACAAAATATGGCAAAACATTAAGCGGTGCAGGAATAATTTCTACAGCACAGTCAACATTTACAAGACATGGCAGTTGTACAAAATACTGGAATCATTATCGAAGTCACATCAAACTCAACATCGAACTCTCCTCCCAACAAACTTACCAAAAGGAGCTATGAGGAGGAGAGGTGCACAGAACTATCGTTGTCTTTAGACACGTGGATTGGAGTACGTCAGTGGGGAGGGGACGAGAGAAACTAGGCAGATGAGACAGCAAGAGAGGCGCCTGGTAGAATGCAAGGAAACGGGGAGGGTGTTGGCTAAAATCAGACAGATCACCGGGGAGCACAAGTCTGAAATTGAGCCGACACTGAGACTCGCCTGAATTGACTGAACGTTTGACCAACTCCCAGCTGGGTGGTGACACAAGGCGTTGTGCAATTATGCGGAAGACACACTGGCCAGAAGGCGAATGCCTCCTGTTTGTCAGTGAGCAGCAGTGCCCAGTCTAGAAAAGATCACGAGCCACAATGCCACCTAGCCAAAGAAAAACGTGAAAGAATCGGCATTTAACCTGCGCACCGCACATTAAGAGCTAACTGATATTCTTGCAACAAAATTCTAAAAATACATGGGATGGTATAGAAAATATGACTTATTTGGTAAATATATACTAACCTTCATACTTTCAAGTCTAATTTGGTATCCTACACTTCCTCCGAGCCTCTCGGTCCGTTCTTTGGCTACACGCTCAGCTACAGAAATGGCAGAGATCCTTCGAGGCTGAGTACAGATGATATTTGCAACTGCCCCAGGAGGACCATTGAGAGAGTCATCCAGGATAAACTGAGGAATCTGAGTCGTCTTTCCACACCTGAGGAATTTCACAAAAAAATTGTCTGTCAAACTTACCAATACAAATAAATCCCCTCCTTTTTATACTTGAACAACGGAATAAGGGTTTAAGAAACTGGGAACCATTAATCCATTGCTTGAAGGAATATCTGAGGTAAAATATTCTAACATCTACATTTTTGAGAATTTTTGGGCAAATACCACTCTGTCAAAAAGCAAAAGTAGTTTTCTAACTCCGGATAATTCATTATTATCTAATATCTAATATTTCAATATTCAGCCTCAGCTCCAACATTCCCCATTGCTTAACTAAAAGCAGAGAGCACTGGGGAAGGGAATTAGTAACAGAGGCTGACTCCTGAAACATAAATACAGGATGCAGATGTTTTGCTATAAACACTTGGTGATGACGCCATTATCTGATCTATTCTCAAGTACTCCTTTAATGTTGCATTGGCCCACAGTTGCATGCAGTTAATATTTTCCCTGCCATCTAGTTAGGAACTAAAACTGGGCACCATCTCTCATTAAGATTTTTTTTAAAATTAATTTCTTTGGATATGGGCATCACTAGCAAGGCCAGCATTTATCATCCATCCCTAGTTGTCCTCGATAAGGTGGTGGTGAGCCCACTTCTTGACCTGCTGCAGTCCGTGTGGTGAACAGTGCCATTAGGATTTTGACCCAGCGACGATGAAAGAACGGCGATATATGTCCCAAGTCAGGATGGTGTGTGTGACCTGGATGGGATCTTGGAGGTGGTGGTGTTCCCATGCACCTATTGCCCATGTCCTTCTAGGTGCTAGAGGTCACGGGTTTGGGAGGTGCTGGGAAGAAGCCTTGGCGAGTTGCTGCAGAGCATCCTGTGGATAGTACACACTGCAGCCACGGTACACTGGGTGGAGGGAGTGGATGTTTAAAGTGGTGGATGAGTTACCGATCAAGCGGGCTGCTTTGTCCTAGATGGTGGTGAGCTTCTTCAGAATTGCTGTAGCTGCACTCATCCAGACAAGTCGAACATATTCAATCACACTATGAAATATTTAAGGTATGTTCAAGTTTTTCCAGTAGAGCTCAATTTAAATCACACCCTTTTGTGCGGTCAAATTATGGACCTCCAGGCTATGATCTGCATAACATAAAACGTACAGCACAGAATGCTTCACACGAGCCTACTGCTATAGCCAATGGACAATATTACTATTCCTACTCAGCATTTTCTGGCGGTTCAATTACTGAAACACTCAAATCATTAAGCGTATTAATTTGCCAGCAGTAGCACTTTCTGTCGACTCCAATGCCTACTTCTCCTGAACTTACCCTGTCATTCCACTCACTACCAGCACCTGGGCCTTGTCCAGCAAATCCAAGATTGTGCCTCTTTCATGAAACGCTGGGAGTTTCTTCCTCTCCTGCAACATTGACTGGTAGCGCCTGGAAGACTGAAATAACAACATCTTTCAGAGAAAAAAAGACATGACTTGGGACTCAAGGAGAACAGACATCTGCCTCAGGCAACTTATCTTAATGATGATACGTAGAAATACATAGAAGTTATAACACAGAAATGGACCATTCAACTCAACCAGTCCGTGTGGTGCTTTCCCTCTAAGGGAGCAATTTGTTCTAATAACATTGAGCCACCCTGTTCCCATATCCCTTCAACCCCTTTTCCTTCATCCAACTGTCCAATCGAATCCTGAAAGTTGACACAGTTTCTGCCTCAACCACTAACCCTAGACGTGAATTCCACAGCCTCACAACTCTCGGTCTGAAGACGTTTCTCCAGCCCCTTGGTCCAATTCTCCTCTCTTCAATCTTGCATTGATGGCACCTCGTTCTCCACCCCTGAACTACCGGAAAAACTCTACTTCGATCTAGGCCGCGACTGTTACCAACGAACTGAAAGCTGCGATCTGCGCTTCCGGTTCGTTATGGGAGCAGGCTCGTTAGAGAAGCGGGGAAGGGAGCAGGCTGGATAGCAAAAGCTGGGAAGGGAGCAGGCTCATTTTTTTAAAAAAAAAGCAGAAACATCATGCTTCCGGTCGCTGGAGCTTTCAGATTAATGCACAATATACTTCTGTGCAGCTTCCAGTTGTTGGCAGCAGTCGCTCCATTTATCCTTAGCCCCCTCCCATTTCTCATCCAATTGCTGGGCCTTGGCGCCATCACCCGAACAGGTTCCACATGTACGCTAAACACACACAACTCTACATCACTACCACCTCTCTCGAACCCTCCACTGTCTCTGATGTGTCACGCGGTTCGTCCAACATTCAGTATTGGATGAGCAGAAATTTCTTTCAATTGAATATCGGGAAGACCAAAGCCATTGTCTTCGGTGCCCGCAAAAATCTCCATTCACTAACCACCGATTCCATCCCGCTCCCTTGCCACTGCCCTTGGTTGAACCAGACCGTTCACAAACTGGGCGTCCTATTTGACCCTGGACTGAGCTTCCAAGATCCATATCCTCTACATCACCGCCTACTTCTACCTTGGTAATATCGCCCATCTCCACCCCTGCCTCAGCTCATAGATCATGAATCTTTCAGCACAGGAAGCCATTTAGCCTGTCATGCCTGTGCCGGCTCTTTGAAAGAGCTATCCAATTTAGTCCTACACCCCAGCCTTTTCCCCCATAACCCTGCACATCCTCTTCAAGTACATATCCAATTGCCTTCTAAAAGTTCCTAGAGAATCTGATGCCACCACCGTTTCAGGTGGTGCTGTCTAGATCTTCCATATTGCATAGAATATACGGCACAGAAAAAGGTCATTCGGCCCAACCAGTCCATGCCGCCGTTTATGTTCCACTCGAGCCTCCTCCCGTCTTTCCTCATCTAACGCGGTCAGTATAACTCTCTATTCCCTTCTCCTCCATATGCTTATCTAGTTTCTCCTTAAATGCATCTATACTATTCGCCTCAACAACTCCCTGTGGTAACTTAACAAACCTCTGAAGAAATTTCTCCTCCCCCCATTTCCCATCTAGTTTTTTTGCCAATTATTTTAAATCTAGGACCTCTGGTTACTAACCCACTTGCCAGAGAAAACAATTTCTCCCTACTTGCTCTATCAAAACCCCTCATAAATTTTGAATACCTTTATTAGGTCTCCCCTTAATCTTCTTTGCTCTAAGGAGAATAATCCCAGCTTCTCCAGCCTCTCCACATAACTGAACTCCCACATCCCTGGTATCATACTGGTAAGCCTCCTCTGTACCCTCTCCAGGGCCTGGACATCCTTCTTAAAAGTCTGGTGCCCAGAATTGTATACAATACTCCAGCTGATGCCTAACCAGTGCTTTGTAAAGTTCAGCAAGACTTCATTTTTCTTGCATTCAATGCCCCTATTTACAAAGACAAGTATCCCATATGCTTTCCTAATTGCTGTATCAACTTGCCCTGCCACCTTCAAAGTTTTTGAATATGCACCCCCAGGAATCTCTGTTCTTGCATTCCTCCCCCACCTCTCACAGTAGTACCATTTAGATTATACTGCCTCTCCATTTTATTTCTCCCAAAGTGCATCATTTCACACTAATCCGCATTAAATAGCACCTGCCACGTGTGTGTCCTTTTCACCAGTCTGTCTGTGTCCTCCTCAAGTCTGCAACTATCCTGTTCACTATTTACTATGTTTTGCATCGTCTGCAAACTTTGAAATTGTACTTCCTATACCCAAGTTCACGGTGTTAATATACATCAAAAACAGCGGAGGTCCTAATATCAACCACTGGGGGAGTCCTCTGCATACTTCCCTTTGGTCAGATAAACATCCGTTCATCACTACCCTCTGCCTCGTATCCCTGATCCAATTTTGCATCTAAGTTCCCACCGTCCCATTAATACCACGTGCTTCTATTTTCCAAATAAGTCTATTATGCGGAACTTTATCAAATGCCTTTTGGAAGTCCATATATACAACATCGGCTGCACAATCTTCATCAAACTTCTCTGTTACTTCATCAAAGAACTCACTAAGGTTAGTCAGATGTTATATTTAATTCACAAGTCCATGCTGGCTGTCCATTATAACCCATGTTTCTCCAAGTGAGAATTAATTTTGTCATCTGTTGCAAAAACGCTCATTCATGCCTTTGTTACATCCGGACTCGACTATTCCAATGCTCTCCTGGCCAGCCTCCCACCTTGCACCCACCGTAAATTTGAACTAATCAAAAATTCTGCTGCCCATATCCTAAAGCATCACCCATCACCCCTTGCTTGCGCTGAGTTACATTGGCTCCTGATCCAGCAATGCATCGATTTTAAAATTCTCATCCTTGTTTTCAAACCTGCTCTACCATGACATCGCCCCTCCCTATCTCTATAACCTCCTCCAGCCCTACAAACTTGCACGAACTCTGCACTCCTCCAATTCTGGCCTCTTGCGCATCCTCGATTTTCATCGCTCCACCAGCCTTCAGCTGCCTGGGCCCTAAGCTCTGGAATTCCCTCCCTAAACCTCAAAACCTCTTACTTCTCTCTCCTCTTCCAAGACGCTCCTTACAACCTCTCTCTTTGCTCTTTGACCCTCCTAACATGGCTCGGTGTCAAATTCTGTTTGAAAACGCTCCTGTGAAGCGCCTTCGGATGTTTTAATACACTGATGCCGTTATAGTTGAAAGAAGTCCTAATTTTTCAGAATAGGAACAGAAGTAGGCCATTTAGCCCGTCGAGTCTGTTCCGCCATTTAATGAGATCACGGCTGATCTGTGACCCAACTCCATATACCCGCCTCTGCCGCATATCCCTTAATATCTTTGGTTAACAAAATCTAACAATAACATATTTAAAATTAATTGATCTCGCATCAATAGCCATTTGCGGAAGAGTTTTCCAAACTCCTACCACCCTTTGTGGGTAGAATTGTTGCCTAATTTCTCTCTTGAAAGGTCTGCCTCTTTAGACCTTTCCCCCTAGTCCTAGACTCGCCAACCGGCACAGAAGATATTTTAATGATCTCTCTTCCCCTCTTTCCTCCTCCCTCCCCCCCGAAGTCTTTGGATCTCCACCGTTTTAAAGCTTTTCCATGTCTTTCTTTGTATTTCCTCATACCATGATATCAGACGCCTTAACTTTCAACTGTAAATTATTGATATAATTTTAAAAAGTCATCTCACAACAGGATCTTCCATCTAACTGGAACCCTGCGTTTCTAAAGGACAGATCTTTGCTGAGCAGAAAGTACTCCGCAACAAAATTCACCGTACGAATGTTCAGTGCTTAACACTTGGGGAAACAGTAAAAAACATGTCTCTATTAACCATCATATACCATACACACCGCCCCCCCACCCACCCCCCAACCTTGAATAAAATTGGAGCATGTATGAAGTTACCCATTTGGCTTGAAATTGTTTACAAAGTTTTTGGTTTTCCTTAAATACGTTCTCCACTTTCCAGTCAAACTTCTTCAACTGCCTCTTCTTCAGATGTACGTAACTCTCAGTTTCCATAACCACGGCCTCAGGCTCTTCCTCCTGCAAGTCGTCATCTTCCTCCTCCTCCCGAGCATCGTCTTTCACTGCAACTACAACACATCAACCATGTTGGCTATGAAATGACAGACAATGGCTGATATACGACGAAAACCATACCAAAACCAAGTGTCAGCCCTGGCTCAGTGGGTAGCACCCTCGCTTCGGAGTCAGAGGGCTGTGGGTTCAAGTCCCACACCAGAGACTTGAGCGGTCAAGCCCAGTCCGGTGCTGAGGGAGTGCTGCCCTGCCGGATGAGATGTTAAACTGAGGCCCCCGTCTGCCCTCTCAGGTGGGCATAAAAGATCCCATGGCCTTATCCAAAGATGACATGGGGAGCTGTCCCCGGTGTCGTTACCAACATTTCTCCCTCAACCAACATCACTAAAACAGATGATCTAGTCATTTATTTCATTGTTGTTTGTGGGAGCTTGCTGTGCACAGGTTGGCTGCTGCGTTTCCTTTATTACAACAGTGACTGCGCTTCAAAAGTACTTCATTGGGTCGTCCTGAGGTTGTGAAAGGCGCTATGTAAATGCAAGTCATTCTTTTTTATTATTATTACCTAAAATAAAATGTGAATAGGCCCACCTAGCATCTCCCCACCCTCCCACAATTAGATCCAGGTACAAGATCTGCTCCCTTCGGTTGTGCTCACAAATCTGTAAACCTCAGCTCCCTGGAATGTTCCCATTTAAAAAAAAAATGCTTCAACTAAATCTACATTCACTGCCGTTAAGTACCTGGTTATTCCATGGGTTAACTCCTCCAAGACTCAAGTAGTTACTCCATAAAACTCAGACTTATTTTTGCTCCAGAGCAAGCTCTTTCAGGTACAAAGGGTACCACACCAAGGGTCCGAAATTATCCTCAGCAAGAAATTGGGGAGTGCACTTTGAATTAGCCGGAAAGTTACCACCCGGCAGGAATCGGAGGGAAGAGCAGGAAAATGTGGCTCTTTTGCTCTGAAACCGCCTCTCAGTGCAATATCGGGGCAGGAAAGGGTCAGTGTCCATCACCACCGCGCTGACCATGCCAGTGGATGTGGTGTATTTGGACTTCCAGAAGGCATTTGACAAGGTGCCACATAAAAGGTTATTGCACAAGATAAAAGTTCACGGGGTTGGGGGTAATATATTAGCATGGATAGAGGATTGGTTAACTAACAGAGAGTAGAGAGTCGGGATTAATGGTTCATTCTTTGGTTGGCAACCAGTAACTAGTGGGGTGCCGCAGGGATCGGTGCTGGGACCCCAACTATTTACAATCTATATTAACGACTTGGAAGAAGGGACTGAGTGTAACGTCAAGTTTGCTGACGCTACAAGGATGGGAGGAAAAGCAATGTGTGATGAGGACACAAAAAATCTGCAAGAGGACATAGACAGGCTCAGTGAGTGGGCAACAATTTGGCAGATGGAGTATAATGTCGGAAAGTGTGACGTCATGCACTTTGGCAGAAATAAAAATCAAAGAGCAAGTTATTATTTATATGGAGAATGATTGCAAAGTGCCGCAGTACAGCAGGACCTGGGGGTACTTGTGCATGAAACACAAAAGGATAGTATGCAGGTACAGCAAGTGATCAGGAAGGCCAATGGTATCTTGGCCTTTATTGCAAAGGGGATGGAGTATAAAAGCAGGGAAGTCTTGCTACAGCTATACAGGGTATTGGTGAGGCCACACCTGGAATACTGCGTGCAGTTTTGGTTTCCATATTTACGAAAGGATATACTTGCTTTGGAAGCAGTTCAGAAAAGGTTCACAAGGTTGATTCCGGGGATGAGGGGGTTGACTTATGAGGAAATATTGAGTAGGTTGGGCCTCTACTCATTGGAATTCAGAAGAATGAGAGGTGATCTTATCGAAACGTATAAGATTATGAAGAGGCTTGACAAGGTGGATGTGGAGAGGATGTTTCCACTGATGGGGGAGACTAGAACTAGGGGGCATGATCTTAGAATAAGGGGCCGCCCATTTAAAACTGAGATGAGGAGAAATTTCTTCTCTCAGGAGGGTTGTAAATCTGTGGAATTCGCTGCCTCAGAGAGCTGTGAAAGCTGGGACATTGAATAAATTTAAGACAGAAATAGACAGTTTCTTAAACGATAAGAGGTTATGGGGAGCGGGCAGGGAAGTGGAGCTGAGTCCATGATCAGATCAGCCATGAATGGCAGAGCAGGCTCGAGAGGCCGTATGGCCTACTCCTGTTTCTATTTCTTATGTTCTTATGATGTCAACGAGGCCTAGTGAGGCCTCCATGGAGCCCACTGGGCCACCAGGGAGGGGTTTGCCCAGGCCAGCGGCCAAAGAGGGGGTGCCAGGCTGCCAGTCCGGTCGAACCAGTGGCCTCCATTGTCAGGTCGACTCAGGAGTCGTCCCGACAATTAAAACAAAATGGCTGCCGCGGCAGTGCCCCTTCCCCTTTAAGGGCGGCGGCACCGCCCAGCCACTGGCAGCTTCCTGCCTTGCGAAGCCGTCAGGGGCACCGACCGGCAGCGGCCGTGCTCCTGCGGGGCAATTTCCCGCACAGGGTGCAAAAGGGGTCGCCCCCGGGCATGGCGGAAACACAGGGCGCGGCGGAAACTCCAGCCCAGGGGCGATTGCAGATGGGTCGGAAAGACCGTATGCCTCTCAGAGGCGATAACAGGCCTTTTTCTGAAGGGCAGTTTCCCCCCCAAATCTCAAGGGCCCCTGGTTTACATCGTACCTGCAAGCTGCCGATCGAGCGGAGAGTTGCGATATTGTTCACCGTTAGTTTGTTCAGTCGAGACAGAGAGCAGAACAGGAGGCATGCTGTATTTATGGGTGGTTTCAAGGAGTAGTTCGCTCATTTTCACTTCATCTTCCAGGCACATGATCAAAGTGTGGACCACTGGTTCATTTGTTTCTGCTGCTAACAAGGCCTCTCCGTAGAGATGTTCGGCTATATGCAAACGGCAAGCTTGAGGCAGACTGTCATTGATAGAAGAAAAGGCTAAAAGTGGGACTTGGTATGGATATTTATTATCAGGTGGAAAACGGATCTCGAGTGTGTACAGCAGTGCATTGCGGTCACAACGCAAATGACTGTCCTCTTTCCTGTCTTCCTTTGAAGGAAGCTCATGTCTTAACTTGCATCTTGACCCAAAGTGGCAACTGCCCTTGAGGTAATATTGACAAACGCCTTTCAAAGATTTTGTTGCCGAGTCTTTCATCTCACACCTTCCCGATATATCAAGCTTCTGCGTCAGAAACCCGAGTGGCAGTTCAATGCTCCAGACCCGGTTTCGAATCCTTTCGGAGAATTTGTCCTCGTATATGGAGCTGAGAGCAAGTGCTTCTTCTTGCCTCCGCTCCTCACACTCCTCCATGCTGATGTTACCAGATTTGGGAGAGGCCTTGATCGCATCTCTGGAATTTTCCATGAAGCACTGTTGCAACAGATGTTCCAAAGATGATCCTACATCCCCATCAAACATTTTGAGTGCCAATATGCAATGATCTGCATGAAAACCATACCTGAAGTAGAAATATGTATGTTATTTTTGCATACCATCACGATTCACCAACTGAATTCAATGTAATATGTAAAATTCCTCTACGACACAATGCAACATTAACCATAGATATAGGCAATAGTTATCCTTCTCAAGTGCAATCGGAATAACAGATTATGGGCTGTTTACCTTCCATGGGTAAGTTGCGATGGCAAACGTACAGAGAAATTGAGCTAAAACTATTTATATAACAGTTAACTTTAAACTTATCTCCAAATGACCTAGAACTATTTACAGCTTCTACAAACCTGTAGGTTGTTCAAAACTTGTGCCATTTACAAACAAAGACACATTTCTGACACATAGACCTACTGACAAACAATAAGATTTGAAGAGGGCGGGAAAAGTACAGGGTAAACTTTGCACAGGGACTCGCTCCCACTCCCACTCCCGTTCCCATTCCCTTCAATGCATGAGGGACACACCAGTGTATGCCACCACTTCTACTTCACACAAAAGGCAACACATGGAGTGCATGCATTTTTTATTCTATTCCACATTTAAAAATAAACAGGATGTGTTCAAACTGCACAGCATTTTGTGATTTTGGCCAAACTAGGGAGAAGGCACGGCTTATTAACTGGACTCGGTCCCAAAACATTGTGTAGTGCACTAATCAATCTAATCTGATACCTCTGCCAGGAAGGGACTAACTGTTTGATATGCAAGCAAAACAGGATAAGTTATCAATAAGAATTAGATAAAAGTATAGATTTGCATTTTATTTTCTTAATAAGGGAATTGCACGTTGGAGTTGAACTAACAATTATAATTGGGGTAAGTATGAGGCCTGAAATAATGTAGAGACGGGTATATTCAAAAAGGAGTTAGATGTAGTCCTTACTACTGGGGGAATCAAGGGGTATGGCGAGAAAGCAGGAATGGGGTACTGAAGTTGCATGTTCAGCCATGAACTCATTGAATGGCCAACTCCTGCACCTATTTTCTATGTTTCTATGTTTCTCCTTCTCCGTAGCCATAGAAACTGAGTTATCAGTAAATCCACTATCTAGACACCAGGAGGATAAATTTTCAGTGTCCTTATTTATTGAATGCATACTTCATCTGCATCATAATATGGTCATCCAAAAGGAACCCATTTTGTCTGGGGAAGGTCTGTGATAGGAAGGAGGGCAGGTGAGATTAAATGAGCAAAGGGGAAATGATGCAAGGCAAATGGGAGTGGTAATGTGACAAGTACAGACACAAAAGATGGGTCTAGAGGAGCTGTAAATGGTAACAGCGGAACCATTACTAGCATCTGCTGTCCGATAAAATGGGAGCGGTGGTTATGATATAAAGTTGTTGAATTCAATGTTTAAGCTGGAAGGCTGTAAAGTGTCTAATCCAAAGATGAGGTGCTGTTCATCGAGCTTGCGTTGAGCTTCATTGGAACAGTGTAGGAGGCCAAGGAAATTAGAAGCAAAGTTGATGAAATGTTCCAGTTCAGGCAAAGCAGTAAGCTGCACCAACACAGTAATCAACGTACCAGAAAAAGAGGTGCAGGAGGGGCCATACGCAGAACTGGAACAAACAATTTTCACATATTCCACAAAAGGGCAGTCATAGCTGAAACCCATACGGGTTCCAATACCAACTCCTTTTATTTGGAAGAAGTGAGTGAAGAAGTTGTTCAATGGAAGAATAAGTTCAGCCAGGCGGAGGAGGGTGGTGATCGGGCCTCCATTCAAAGAAGCAGCAGGCCACCCTGGTGGGGGATGGCGATGCAGAGGGTCTGGCGTCCATGATGAAAAGGAGATGATTAGAGCTCGGAAACTGGAAGTGGTTAAAGTGGCAGAAGGCATTGGAGAGTTGTGGATGTAGATCGGAAGAGCCTGGACAAGGGGAGAAAAAAAAGGAGTTGAGATAGGAAGAAATCAGTTCCGGGGGCAAGAACAGGCTGAAACGATGGGTCTACCAGAGCAGTCCTGATTGTGGAAGGAGGTTGAAGCGGGCTGTGCGGGGTTGAGGGACTATGAAGCTGGAGGTCGTGACGGGGGGGGGAATCGGAAAGATCTCCAGAGGCGATGAGGCCAGTGGCGGTCTGGGAAACAATGGCTTGATGTGCGGTGGTGGGATCATGGTCTGGGGGAGGTAGGAGGAGGTGTAAGAGAGTTGGTGTTCAGCCTCCACAAAGTAGAGATGAGTTTGCCGAAAAACACCACCACCACCACCACCACCACCACGTCCCTTGTCAGCAGGTTTAATGACAATGTCAGGGGTGAACCGGAGAGAATGGAGTGCTGCAAATTCAGGAGGGCGGAACAGGCTGGTGAAATGTGAAGGCACATGGCAGATGAAATTTAACACAGAAAAGTGTGAAGTGATGCTTTTTGGTAGGAAGAATCAGGAGAGGCAATATAAACGACGTGATACAATTTTAAAGGGGGGGGGGTAGTAACAGAGACAACTGGGGGTGTATGTACACAAAACTTTGAAGGAGGCAGGACAAGTTGTGAAGGCTGTTAAAAAAGCATAGGGAATCCTTAGCTTTACAAACAGGCATAGAGTACAAAAGCAAGGAAGTTATGCTAAACCTTTATAAATCACTGATTAGGCCCTAGCTGGAGTAGGGTGTTAAATTCTGGGCACCACACTAGGAACAATGTCAAAGCCTTAGAGACAGTGCGGAGGAGATCCCAGAATGGTACCAGGGATGCGGGACTTCAGTTAGGTGAAGAGACTGGAGAAGCTGAGGCTGTTCTCCTTAGAGGCGAGAAGATTCAGAGATTAAATAGGTGTTCAAACTTATGAACACTTTATTGATAGAGTAAGGAGAAACTGTTCAATGGCAGGAGGGTCGGTAACCAAAGGACACAGACTTTTTTGAGGTCATTGGCAAAAGAACCAGAGGCAAAATTAGGAGATTTTTTTTTTAAATGTAGCCCGTTATCATCTGGAATTCGCTGCCTGAAAAGGTGGTGGAAGAAAATTCAACAACTTTCAGAAGGGAATTGGATAAATACTTGAAGAGGAAAAATTTGCAAGGCTATGAGGAAAGGGCAGGGGAGTGAGACTAAGTGGATAGCTCTTTGAAAGAGCTGGCACAGGCCGATGGGTGGAATGGCCTCATTCTGTGCTGTAGAATGTGCATCATTCTAATGATTCTCTGAGGAAGAAATGTGCAACTGCCCATAATACATATTGATTAAGCTGAACTCCTATTGGTTTCTAAATCCAGTATAACACGCACTCTCCACCCCCAGTTGTGGTCCAGCTGAAGCTAATCAAACAGCTTTAGTAAAATTTCACAGTCTGAGTACGAAGACTCAACCCAACTTGGGAAGATGCTTTTTTATTTGTTCTTGTACATTTGTAATCGCCAATTCTTCACAAACAGAATGATTGCTGAGCAAGATATGCGTGGTCAAAACTACAAAGGTACTGTAACAGGTACAACGTCCCGAATCCGCAATTCTAAAAACCGGAATTGTCCGAAAACCGGACATTGTGCAGATTGCAGGAGTCGTCGTCCGGAATCCTGAAATATTTCCCGAAAACCGGACTTTTAACCTGTACATACCTTTTTCAAACACAAATCCAAAAAAATACGCAAACCGTCGCGGCCCAGCCCCGAGGTTGCCGGATTCGGGAAGTCGGATTTTCTTCTCTGAAATCCAGAAATACCCAAAACTTGACTCAGGGGTTTCCGGATTTGGGAAGTCGGATTTCTTCTCTGAAATCCGGAAAAACCCAAAAACCAGAATGACCGTGGTCCTGAGACATTGTACCTGTATTAGCAAAATAACTAATTCTGTTCCCTCAAGTACGTTTCATAACAGCGTAGAATGGATTGAAGTTCCAAACAAATATTGTGAGTGGTTCAAGCATTTGGCATCTGTAGCTGCAAATGCATTAATCTTTTACATAGAATCTACAGCACAGAAACAGGTCATTCGGCTCAACAAGTCTATGTTTACACATGAGCTTCCTCCCACTCTATTTACTTCATCTCACCCTATCAACGACTCCTTTCTCCCTCACGTACTTATTTAACTTCCCCTTAAAACGCATCTATGCTGTTCACTCAATCACTCTTAGTGGCAGCCAGTTCCACATTCGCATCGCTAACCTGCAGCTTTACAATGCAATTAAGCAACACATCTAACGTAGGCCCAACAAAAGTCTACACCAACAAACCTAGCCAGCTTCCGAACAGCAAATGAAGAGATCTCAGACTGCTCAAAATTGGTATATTGTTCGACAGGAGCATACACGACGGAAATATCTTCAGCCACTGCCAAACCCTCCTCCTTCGTGGCCCAGTACTGATCTTCAGCTCTGTAATCCAGGTCATCATATTCTTCCTTCAGTTCACACTCCTCGTCAGAATCCTCATTTCTATAGAATAATGGGGAAAGGGGCAAACAAACGGGAACAAAAAAGTGTTAATACAACAAACAAATTAACTTAGTGGCCAAAGTACAATCAAACACCAGGAATATCAACTTGGATTTGTCAATGGTCAAGTTTCACATAGAATTTACAGCACAGAAACAGGCTATTCGGCCCAAGTAGTCTGTGTCTGTGTTTATGCTCCACACGAGCCTCCTCCCACCCTATCCTCCTATTCGTTTCTCCCTCATGTGCTTATCTAGCTTCCCTTTAAATGCAAGTTTATCTAACCTTCTGAAAAGCTGAAGGCATTTTGTGACTAATGTTTCACAGCACTTGTGAAGAAACAACAGCAGAAATATTTTCTTTTAATGATCGCAAAGCAACAGCCGAGTTTTGCAAACTCTACATGTTTTGAAAATGATAATTTTGTCAGTTGAAAAATTAAATTACTTGAAATAAAATATATTACATCAATGCTTGAAGCAACCCTAACGCAACAGGCCAGTCTCAATTATGGAGATGGTCTTTGGAAAGTGCGAGATTACAGTACAATCGCACACTACACACAAGCAAATATGGACAATATACGTATAAGCAGGAGTGGTGAGCATTCTTTTACTGTTCCAAATCATGGTGGGATTTTCCCCTCAATAATAAAAAACAGTTTATTAGCCCGTGTGTGAAGACAAACAGTTTACTGTGCTTCTTTCATTCTTCTCGAACATATCCCACTGAGGACCACAGAGTGAGTGAGCATGCAAGAATTAGATATTTCCCATCTGCTCCCAAAATTCTTCTCGTAGGATTCCAAGATAAGTGAGGGGCGCTAGTTTGCACTAACTCGTGTGCAATGCTGAATATAGGACGTTTTTTTGCCCTCGTTACAGAAATATCTTTCTAAATGGTCATAACCTTATCGCTAATCACTACAGGCACATAAGATTTCCTGAAATTGAAAAATAACGTTTCATTCTATTTGAAGGGAAATAGGTTTGCAATATTACGGTAAAAGAAATGTATTGTATGCACCAAAACAACAGGCACACTGGGGACATAATGATAAATGGGAAAAACTGCCAAAATAAACCCCAGGATGTACTGTAGCAATAATATTTGACAAAGAAAATACATTGAACATGAAGAAAAGTTCACACTTTTTAACCATGATGGAAACAATATTATCATATTTACCGTGTACACAATATACAAGACTCTTTCACTGAAATTGGGTTTCTGCCAATACATAAACTAACATAAAAAAAGTACTTCTACAGTTAAGGATTCTCATCCTTGTGTTCAAATCTCTCCCTGGCCTCGCCCGTCATTATCTATACTCATTGGAGTTTAGAAGAATGAGAGGCCATCTCATTGAAACATAGAAGATACTGAGGGGGCTCGACAAGGTAGATGCAGAGAGGATGTTTCCCCTCATGGGGGAATCTAGAACTAGGGGGCATAGTTTCAGAATAAGAGTGAAGGGTTATGGGGAGCGGGGCAGGGAAATGGAGCTGAGCCCAAGATCAGATCAGCCATGATCTTATTGAATGGCGGAGCAGGCTCGAGGGGCAAAATGGCCTATTCCTGGTCCTATTACTAATGTTCTTATCTGTAACCTCCAGCCTTACAAACCTGCAAGAACTCTGCGTTCCTCTAATTTTGGTCTCCTGTGCATCCCCCCAGTTCTTTCACTCCACCACTGGTGGCCATGCCTTCCGCTGTCTAGGCCATAAGCTCTGGCATTGCCTTCTTAACCCTCTCCACACTTTCTCCTCCTTTAAGACACTCCTTAAAACCTACCTCTTCACCTGTCCTAAGATCTCCTTCGTGGCTCAGTGCCAGATTTTGTCTGATAACACTCTTATGAAGCGCCTTGGGACATTCTACTACATTAAATGCGCTATATAATTGCAAGTTGTTGAAGTAAAGTACTCACAATGATGGTCATAGAATCATACAGCACAGGCCATTCGGCCCATCGTGCCTCTGCCGACTGTTTGAAACAGCTAGCCAATTAGTCCCACTCCCCTGCTCTCTCCCCATTGCCCTGTAAACGTTTCCCCTTCAAGTATTTATCCAATTCCCTTTAGAAAGTTACTATTGAATCTGCTTCCATCACCCTCTCAGGCCATGCATTCCAGATCAAAACAACTCGCTGCGTACATGTTTTTCCCTCATGTCGCCTCTGGTTCTTTTGCCAATTGTCTTAACTCTGTGCCCTCTGGTTACCGACCCTGCTGCCACTGGAAACCGTTTCTCCATATTTACTCTCTCAAAACCATTCGTGATTTTGAACACCTCTATCAAATCTCCTCTTAGTCTCTGCTCTAAAGGAGAACAACCCCAGTCTATCCACATAACTGAAGTCCCTCATCCCTGGTACCATTCTAGTAAATCTCTTCTGCATCCTCTCCAAGGCCGTGACATTTTAGGAGGAATGTGGTGTAAGGATTGAACACAATACTCTGGCTGAGGCTTAAAAATTATACAGGTTTAGCATAACCTCCTTGCTTTTGTACTCTATGACTATTAATAAAAAAGCATATGGGATCCTTGGCTTTAACAGCCTTCTCAACTTGTCATGCCATCTTCAAAGATTTGTGTACATACACCCCTAGTTGTCCCTGTTCCTGCACCCCTTTTAAAATTGCAGTTCATATTGCCTCTCCTCATTCTTCTGACCAAAATGTATCACTTCACACTTCTCTGCATTAAATTTCATCAGTCTGTCTATGTCCTCCTAAGGTCTCTTACTATCCTGCTCACTTTTTACTACATTTCCGAGTTTTGTGTCATCTGCAAACTTTGAAATTACGCTCTGTATACGCAAGTGCAGGTCATTAATATATATATCAAAAGCAGCGGACGTCCTTATATCGACTGCTAGGGGAACACCACTGTGTATTTCCCTTCAGTCTGAGAAACAACCGTTCACCACTACTCTCTACCTTCTGTCCCGTAGCCAATTTTGTATCCACGCCGCTGCTATCTCTTTAATCCCATGGGCTTCGATTTTGCGAGCAAGTCGATTATGTGGTACCTTATCAAACACCTTTTGAAAGTCCATATACATAACATCAACCACACTACCCTCATCAACCCTCTCCATTATTTCATCAAAAAACTCAATCAAGTTAGTCAAACATGATTTGCCTTTAACAAATCCGTGCTGTCATTTATTAGCCCATACATATCCAAATGCCAATGAATTTTGTCCCAGATTACTGCCTCTGAAAGTATTCCCATCGCCAACGTTAGGCTGATGGGCCTGTACTTGCTGGGTTCATCTCTCTCCCTTTTTAAAAAAAAACAGGGATGTAACATTTGCAATCCACCACCATATCTAAGGTGGATTGAAAGACTGTGGCCAGAGCCTCTGCAATTTCCACCCTTACTTCCCTCAGTAACCTAGGATGCATTCCAACTGGACCAGGTGACTTTTCTACTTGTTCAGCCAAACCTTTTATTTACCTCCTCTTTATCTATTTTTATTCTATCAAATATCGCTATCACCTCCTCCTTTACAGCTACATTGGCAGCATCCTCTCCTCTAGTGAAGACTAATGCAAAGTACTCATTAGTATCTCAGCCACACCCTCTGCCTCCACAGGACGATCTCCTTTTTGGTCCCTAATCGGCCCCACCCTTCCTCTGACTGCCCTTTTACTGTTGATATGTTTAGACCACTCTCTGGGAAACATCTTTAACCAGAGAATGGTGTGAATGTGAACTTGCTATCATAGGGAATAGTTGAGGTGAATAGTAGATGCATAGTAGGTGAATAAGGAAATCTAGATAAGCATATGAGGGCGAAGGGAAGAGTGAGTTATGCTGATAGAGTTAGATGAGGAAGAATAGGAGGAGGCTGGAGTGGAAGTCACCTGGTCTGGCATGGACTGGTTGGACCGAATGGCCCGTTTCTGTGCTGTATATCCTACGTAATTTACATAAAAAGATTTTCGCTTCACTTTTATGCCACTAATCTATTCAATTACTCCCTCTTTGCCCCTCTTACTCCCTGGGGACATATCTGGGGCAGAAAATTCCACAGATTTACGACCCTCAGAAGAAATTCCTCCTCATCTCAGTTCTAAATGGGCGACCCCTTATTCTTAAACTATGCCCCTAGTTCTAGATTCCCCCACGAGGGGAAATATCCTCTGCATCTACCCGGGGTAAGGGCAGGGGGTGGTGGGTTCGGGTGGCCAGAGGTCGGGCGGCCGAGGAGGGTAACAATTATATTCAAAGTAATGTCACCTACAAATGCACTGAGAATCTTTATTACAACCACTGCTAGAAAATGAAAACTAAGATGAAGCTACACTTCTACAGCTTTTTTATTTTGGGGGGGGGGGGGGGGGGGGGGCCATACTCCCCCTGCATCTACCTTGCCGAGCTTGTGGTGTCCCTGCACCTTGCTACTGAATCACACGAGGCATGTACTGCAGACACGGTCACTGCGTGACCTTCCTTTATTCCTAGGACCAAGAAGTGATGACCCTCTGTGGGACCTCCCTTTAAATGCCTGAGTGCCCAGGTGAGGAGTGTCTCCCACAAGTTCACCCCCTGTGGTCAAGGTGTGCATTTCCAGGGCATATATACAGTGTACAGTGTGGTTGCATGAGGGTTACAGTTACGTGAAGGTTACAGTTGTATGAAGGTTGCATACATGACATCACCTCCCCCCTCATGTCTTTTTGTGTCAAAGGTTAAGTCTTTCAGATGGTCGACGCTCTCTCGTGGAGCGCCGCAGTTGGGGCTCTGGTGGCTGAGCCTTGGCATGCATCTCTGTCACCTGAGGTGATTCCGGCCTGTCCGGGTTGGCCGCAGGGACTGTGCATGTTGGTGAATGTCCTTGTTGCTCGTCCACTGGCAGTGGTGTGGGTAACATCTCATGCTCTTCCTCGGGTTCCTCAGTGTCTATGCTGAACCTTTTCTTTACTTGGTCCAAGTGTTTGCGGCATATCTGCCCATTGTTGAGTCTGACCACTATGACCCTATTCCCCTCTTTGCCAATTACGGTGCCCTCAAGCCACTTGGGTCCCAAAGCATGGTTAAGAACAAATACCACGTCATCAATTTCTATACACCTCCCCCTTGAGTTTCGATCATGGAGCTCGGTTTGGGACTGGCGCTTGCCCTCAACAATATCTGCCAGGGCTGGATGAATGAGGGACAGCCGCGTTTTAAGCGTGCGTTTCATGAGTAATTCCACTGGCAGGACTCCCGAGAGCGAATGCGGGCGGGACCTGCAGGCCAGCAGGAGGCATGATAGGCGGTACTGAAGGGAGGGTCCTTGGAAACGAAGCATGCCCTGTTTTATGACTTGGACCGCACGTTCCGCCTGGCCATTGGAAGCCGGCTTGAACGGTTCTGTCCAGACGTGTTTGATGCCATTACCCGACATAAACTCCTGAAATTCATGGCTGGTGAAACACAGGCCATTGTCGCTGACCAGATTGTCCGGCAAGCCATGGGTCGCGAAAACCGTACGAAGACTCTCCACTGTGATGGATGTCATGCACGAGTTTAATATGATGCACTCGATCCATTTCGAGTATGCATCGACAACGATCAGGAAAATTTTTCCCATGAACGGACCCGCGTAGTCTACGTGAATACGTGACCATGGCCTGGTGGGCCAGGGCCAAGGACTGAGTGGGGCCTCCCTGGGGGCATTGCCCAGTTAGGCACACATCGTGCACCTGCGAACCCAGTGTTCCAGGTCTGAGTCAATTCCCGGCTACCATACATGTGACCGGGCAATGGCCTTCGTTAGCACGATACCAGGATGCTCGCTGTGGAGTTCCGTGATGAATGCTTCCTTTCCTTTCTGGGGCATGACTACCCGGTTGCCCTATAGCAGGCAGTCGGCTTGGATGGAGAGCTCATCCACCCTTCTGTGAAACGGTCTGACCTCCTCGGGGCACGCCCTGTGTGCGGGCGCCCAATCCCCAGTCAGAACACATTTCTTTATCACGGACAGGGGGTCTCTGTTGGTCCAGATTTTGATCTGGCGGGCTGTGATAGGGGGAGCCTGCGTCGTCAAAAGCCTCAACAGCCATGACCATCTCAGCGTTTTACTCCGACGCCCCCTCAGTGGTGGCCAGTGGGAGCCTGCTGAGCGCGTCAGCGTAATTCTCAGTGCCTGGCCGGTGTCTGGCGTATGGTGTAGTCATACGCAGCCAGCGTGAGAGCCCATCGCTGTATGCGAGCTGACGCATTGGCATCGACAGCCTTGCTGTCGGACAACAGGGATGTTAACGGCTTGTGGTCCGTTACTAGCTCGAACCGCCTACCGCAAAAGGTACTGGTGCATCTTTTTCACCCCGTAAACACAAGCGAGTGCTTCCTTTTCGACCGTGCTGTATCCACGCTCTGCCTGGGAGAGCGACCTGGAGGCATAAGCCACCGGTTGGAGTCGGCTGTCATCATTACCCTGCTGCAACACACACCCAACCCCATAGGATGATGCATCACACGTTAAAACCAGTTTTTTTACAGGGGTCATACAAGGTCAACAGCTTGTGAGAACAAAGCAGGTTCCGTGCCCTATTGAAAGCCCGTTCTTGATCATCCCCCCAAAACCATTCACAACCTTTACGCAAGAGCACATGTAACGGCTCCAACAATGTGCTTAAGTTCGGCAGAAAGTTCCCGAAATAGTTCAAAAGTCCCAGCAACGATCGCAACTCCGATGTGTTGCCGGACTTGGGCGTCCGGCGGATCGCTTCCGTTTTAGCTTCGGTGGGCCGGATCCCGTCTGCGGCAACCCTCCTGCCCAAAAACTCTACCTCTGGGGCCAAAAACACACACTTGGGCTTTTTCAACCGCAAGCCTACCCGGTCCAGTCGGCGTAGCACCTCCCCCAGGTTTTGGAGGTGTTCCTCGGTGTCTCGACCCGTTATAAGGATGTCGTCTTGGAATACGATTGTTCCAGGAATGGATTTAAGCAAGCTTTCCATGTTCCTCTGAAAGATAGCGGCCGCCGAACGAATGCCAAACGGACACCTATTGTAGATAAATAGCCCCTTCTGCGTCGTCAGAAGCTTGGATTCTTCAGCCAGTTCCTGAGTCCTTTAGGCCGAAGTGAGGTCCAACTTGGTGAACAGCTTGCCACCTGCCAGCATGGCAAAAAGGTCCTCCGCTCTCGGAAGCGGGTATTGGTCCTGCAGTGTCACTCGGTTGATGGCCTTGTAGTCGCCACAAATCCTGACCGAGCCATCCGCTTTGAGACCAGGAACGATGGGGCTTGCCCAGTCACTGAATTCAACGGTCGAAATTATGCCCTATTTGAGCAGCCTATCCAATTCAGTTTCAATTTTCTCACGCATCACATACGGCACCGCTCTGGCTTTGTGGTGCACTGGTCTGGCGTCCGGGGTGATGCGTATCACTACTTTGGTGCCCTTGAAAGTCCTGACACCGCGTTGAAACAGTGCCCCGAATGGACCTGTGAGCATGAGCTTCGCTCCACAGATGAAATGGCATGCATATCCCCCCCATTTCCAGTTCATCTCGACTAGCCAGCTCCCCCCCCCAAAAGTGCGGGGCCATTTCCCGGGACAATCCAGAGTGGCAGCTGGTTCTCTGATCCATTACGTGTTACCACCAAGTTTGCATTGCCTAGCACTGGGATGATCTCTTTGGTGTACGTCCGTAGCTGCGTGTCAATGCGTTCCAGTTTTGGCCTGCTAGAAACATAGAAAATAGGTGCAGGAGTAGGCCATTCGGCCCTTCGAGCCTGCACCGCCATTCAATGAGTTCATGGCTGAACATGCAACTTCAGTACCCCATTCCTGCTTTCTCGCCATACCCCTTGATCCCCGAGTAGTAAGGACTACATCTAACTCCTTTTTGAATATATTTAGTGAATTGGCCTCAACAACTTTCTGTGATAGAGAATTCCACAGGTTTACCACTCTCTGGGTGAAGAAGTTTCTCCTCATCTCGGTCCTAAATGGCTTACCCCTTATCCTTAGACTGTGACCCCAGGTTCTGGACTTCCCCAACATTGGGAACATTCTTCCTGCATCTAAACTGTCTAAACCCATCAGCTCTGTGTGACCATGGTCTCTCAAATTGTTGGCCGCTCATAAGGGACTGGCTGGCTCCTGTGTCCAGCTCCATGTGCACCATCGGGATGCCATTCAATAAAACTTTCATCATCATGGGTGGCGTTTTGGTATATGAGCTGTGGACGTCAGCCACATGAACCCGCTGAACTTCAGCATCCATGGCTTTGCCCCAAGCATCATTCTGCATCATCCCTCGTCTGGTTCCTCTGTCTCGTAGATTAGCCTTGCTACTGCCTTTCTGCACATTCTGGCCAAGTGTCCACTGATGTTGCAATTCCTACAGATAAATTCTGGAACCTGCAGCTTTTCGCAGTATGTCTAGCTCCACACCTCCAGCATGAGTTGAGGTTGTTGTTAACAAAAGGACTGTTACCAGGCATTCCTCTCTGATTGTCCCTTTAGTTGTTTCTGAGCGCTCTGATGGTGGGTGTCAATGGTCCCATCATGGGACGCATTGTTCCTCGAGATGGCGTGAATTGCCGATCCCCTTTCCATTGTCCCTGTTGCGGGCCCACCCTAGAGTCTGTTGCTGCCTGGCCGGTTTCGAAATGCCCTTGCCTGCCTGCGGGGTCCTGAGCTGCGTTCACAATGTTAACTCCCTGGTCCATCGCCACGTTGGAACCAGGGCTGCGCGCGTAAATTAGCTTGGTCTCCTCTTCCCCTGCCATGAAGGTCTGAGCTATCAACGCCGCCCTTTCTAAAATCAAGTCCTTGGTCTCTATGAGCTTCCTGAAAATCCCGGCATGACTAATGCCCTCAATGAAGAAATCCCTTAACATCTCCCCCCTGCAGGCGTCTGTGAACTTAGAGACTGGCCAAGCGCCGCAGGTCCGCAACTAAGCCCGAGATATGTTTTGTCCCTCCCGATGCCGGTGTGTAGAACCGGTGCCGGGCCATGTGTACGCAACTCGCCGGTTTGAGATGCTCACTGATCAGCTGGCTGAGCTCTTCGAAGGACTTGTCCGCCGGCTTCTCGTGTGCGAGCAGGTCCTTCTTTGGTCCACAGCTGGTCAGTAGATGCGCCCTCTGCTTGTCAGCCGCTGCTGCTCCCAGCCAGTCCTTCATGACGAAACTCTGCTGGAGTCTCTCAACGAAGTCGTCCCAGTCCTCACCCACACAGTAACGTTCCTCTGTGCTACCGGTGGCCATCCTCGTGGTTCGGTGATTCCCGTTTATCGTCGCCAAATGTGGTGTCTCTACACCTTGCTGCTGAATCACACGAGGCATGTACTGCAGACACGGTCACTGCGTGACCTTAACCTTTATTCCCCAGGACCAAGAAGTGATGACCCTGCGTGGGACCTCCTTTTAAATACCCAGGTGAGGAGTGTCTCCCACAAGTTCACCCCCTGTGGTCAAGGTGTGCATTTCCAGGACATATATACAGTGTACAGTGTGGTTGCATGAAGGTTAGTTACATGAAGGTTACAGTTGTATGAAGGTTGCATACATGACAGAGCTCCCTCAGTAACTTATATATTTCAATAAGATCCCCTCTCATTCTGCTAAGCTCCAATGAGTAAAGGCCCAAGCTACTCAACCTTTCTTCATAAGTTAACTCCCTCATCTCAGGAATCAACCTAGTGAACCTTCTCTGAACTGCCTCCAATGCAAGTATATCCCTCCTTAAATAAGGAGACCAAAACTGTACGCAGTACTCTAGGTGTGGCCTCACTAATACCCTGTACAGTTGTAGTAGGACTTATCTGCTTTTATACTCCATCCCCTTTGCAATAAAGGCCAACATTCCATTTGCCTTCCTGATCACTTGCTGTACCTTTGTACTGCAGCATTTTGTAATCTCTCTCCATTTAAATAATAATTTGCTTTTTTATTTTTCCAGCCAAAGTTGATAACCTCACTTTCCCACATTATACTCCATCTGCCAAATGTTTGCCCATTCACTGTCTATATTCCTTTGCAGTTTCTTTGTGTCCTCCTCCCAATTTGCTTTCCCACTCATCTGTGTATCATCAGCAAACTTGGCTACATTACACTCAGTCCCTTCATCCAAGACATTAATATAGATTATAAATAGTTGAGGACCCAGCACCGATCCCTGTGGCACCCCACTAGCCACCGTTTGCCAACCGGAAATGGCCCATTTATCCCAACTCTCTGGGGACAGGTGTCACTCGATAGTGAGAAGGACTGGGGACACTGGTCAGTGACCAAGGTGCACTGAGACCAAGTGTTTACCAACATTTGCCACCTAGCCGAGATCAGTTAACGCAGCACAGAACCCAGGACTTACTGCTCTGTGTGGCTCATCCAATAACTGGATAAACTCACCCCACTTTAGATGGAGTTCCTTTCCCTTTTCTATTGGTCTCCACTTCCTACTTCGAGCCTGGCAACCAAAAAGGCAACCTACTTGCAGGCCTCCTGTGCATCTCCCCCTCAATTCACTCACCACTGGCAGCCATGCCTTCAGCTGACTAAGCCGTAAGCTCTGGAATTTCCTTCCCAAACCTCTCCACCTCTCTCTCCTCCTTTTAGATGCTCCTTAAAACCTACCTCTTTGACCAAGCTTTTAGTCACCTGTCCTAATATTGCCTTCGTCTCAGTGAACAATTTATGTCTGATAACGCTCCTGCGAAGTGGCTTGGGACGTTTTACTATATTAAAGACGCTATATAAATACAAGTTGTTGTTGTCGCTATCTCCCTAGATACGCATCCAGAGGTGTTTGAGACTTCCTCGTTGATTTCCGCTCTCTCCCTGCGGGGAAGTGCTTAGAGTCTCCTCAGCATCTCTCCGTGGCAGGAAAGCTGAGTTGAGTAATTTGTGGTGGCCAATCATAAGTGGGCCACTACTCTATGGTTCAGCATGTTGAAGCTCCAGTGGGCTACCCTGAACATACACTCAGATTGTGGCTCCGCCACTGTGAATACCTATCAAGAGTATCGTTCTTTCAGACAAATGAACCATGCTTTCTACTATATCCATCTACATGAGTCTACTCATTTGAGTATTTGTTGAATTCCCATCTTGCTGCTGTTAGGAACATAGGAACGGGAGTAGAACATTCAGCCCTCGAGCCTGCTCCGCCATTCAATGAGATCATGGCTGATCTGCGACCTAATTCTATATACCCGCCTTTGCTCCATACCCCCTAATACCTTACGTCAACAAAAATCTATCAATCTCAAACTTAAAATTAATTGATCTAGCATCAATTGCTGCTTGCGGAAGAGTGTTTCAAACTTCTACATTCAAAGGTTGGTAGCAGTTTGGAACTCTCTTCTGCAAACAGCAACTGATGTGTAGAAGCGTTTCCTAATTTCCTGAAAGGTCTGGCTCTAATTTTTAGACAATGCCCCGAGTCCTAGAATCCCCACCATAACATAAGGTACAGGGAGAGCCATCACTGAATCACATTTTCTTTTTAAAACACACCATTTTTGAGGGGATTTACTGCTCAAGGTGAGGGATGGTAATGCCGGAGAATGGAAAGGCAACCATGCATTCGATTGAGGCGGAACAAATGCATCACACAGGACGACTCCCGTCCCCGCAGTCTGAGCTTGGTGTAATTTAAGGTATCAGTGGACAGGTGCACCAACATCAGCGACCTCATTCAGGCCAACATCCCCGGCATTGAAGCACTGACCCCACTCGATCAGCTCTGCTAGGCAGGCCACATTGTCCGCATGCCAGACACCGAGACTCCTAAAGCAAGCGCTCCACTCGGAGCTCCTTCATGGCAAACGAGCCAAAGGTGGGCAGCGGAAATGCTACAAGGACACCCTCAAAGCCTCCCTGATAAAATGCAATATCCCCACTGACACCTGGCAGTCCCTGGCCCAAGACCGCCCTAAGTGGAGGAAGTGCATCCGAGAGGGCGCTGAGCACCTCGAGTCTCATCGCCGAGAGCATGCAAAAAACAAGCACAGACAGTGGCAAGAGCGTGCGGCAAACCAGTCCCACCCACCCCTTCCCTCAACGACTATCTTCCCCACCTGTGACAGAGTCTGTGGCTCTCATATTGGACTGTTTAGCCACTAGAGAACTCACTTCAGGAGTGGAAGCAAGTTTTCCTCGATTCCGAGGGACTGCCTATGATGAAGTTGAAATGGGCCAGAATCTAAAGCACTGCCCCCCCCCAACCTGGCCCAGAAATAAATTGCAATATTGAAAAGGGTCGTACTTTTAGCTTTCATTCTGTCAATATAATGAAAACAGAAAGCTCGAGAGGGAAGAAACAGAACACGAGATGAGCTTACTCTGCTGCAGCCTCCTTTTCTAAAATTTGCAGCTCTCGGAGAAGTTGCTTAACTTCCCTCTGGTTTTCGGTGGTCATGTGTATCGTTTGCAGAGGCACTCGCTGTTCAGGTTTGGATTTAAATCTGCCTCCCCTTTGGCTATCAGAGTTTGACCTGCGGCGAGAGAAATGAGCAAAATGTCAACAGAACCAATGCAGCAGCATTTAACTTTCCCGTCAAAGGCATCCGTCCAAAATCTGCGCAGTACCGGAATGGGACAGGTTCCTCTTTGCACCGAGTCACTATGTGACATCAATCACATCAGCCGATGTTTGAGATACAGCGTCAGTTTACTGCATCCAACAGTGCCCAGGAATGGCACAGGGCAACAGAAAGACAGGTGGGATGAAAGTGGTCTCCGTCAGTAGCAGGAAACAGGCTCACAGCAAATCGGCAGCCTGGTTTACAACACACTATTGGTTTTTTCCATTGAGGTGAATGGAAAAGAAAATGGGGATCGGTGTAATAAAGGTTGCCGATTCAGTACATAGAAATATAGAAAATAGGTGCAGGAGTAGGCCATTCGGCCCTTTGAACCTGCACCACCATTCAATATGATCATGGCTGATCATTCACCTCCGTACCCCTTTCCTGCTTTCTCTCCATACCCCTTGATCCCTTTAGCCGTAAGGGCCACATCTAACTCCCTCTTGAATATATCTATCGCAACAACTTTCTGTGGCAGAGAATTCCACAGGTTCACAATTCTCTGAGTGAAGAAGCTTCTCCTCATCTCGGTCCTAAATGGCTTATCCCTTATCCTTAGACTGTGACCCCTGGTTCTGAACGAGCCCGGCTCCTGCTAGATACAGAGACCAATTTCATTCCCAGGGCTTTCTGCCGATTCAGTGGACAGCAAAGCACACCCAGATCGATAATCCACATCTGATGCACCTGACAAAGCAGTGAAAAGGCTCCTTTGGTCTTTTTATCTTTAGTGAGACGAACATTTCTTTCCTCTGCCTTATACAGAACTTCTGTCCACTAACAGCCATTATGTAGTGATTACATTTTTAAACCGTCGCTTGTTTTAAAACACTTATTTTAAAAAAAAATTTCCTCTTGGTTTACTGTCCTAAAGCACCATTTTGCAACAAACAGATGACTTGCTCACTTCAAATGTCACTTTCTTTGCAACTGCTGGAAGCAGCCCGAGAATCACTTGGGTTAAATTATTTTGGGTTTCCCCCTTCACCCTGGGGTGAATTATCCGACCTCTATGGAACGGTTCTTCCGTCAGACAGCGGAGATCAGCAACGTAGGGAGTCACAGGTCAAACATATTCGCTAAAAAATCATTTATGACTTAAGCAGAAAGGTTAAAATGATGAGTGTAGCTGGCACATTAATCCGTGTTGGTCAGGTTCTGCACCTACCTTTGTGATTTGACCAGATTACCGAATAAGTTGAACTCTCCACGCTCCTTCAACACTTCGTCAGGGAATTTCCTACTTTCAGCTCCAGTTCTGCTTCCGGCTCCAAATCTAGTTCCAGCTCTGGCTCTACTTCCGGTGTTACCTCGACTGCCGGTTCCGGCTCTACCCCTACCCCGAGGCCTGGTCGGGGCAGCTGGCTTTCGGGAGAAACTGAAATCGTCCCCATCGTCCCATGCTTTGCCCGAGCCTTTCCTACTTCCTCCTCCTCCTCCACTTGTACTTCCTCCGCCTCCTCCTCTTCCTCCTCCGCCGCCGCCTCTGCCTCCTCCTCCTCCACGAGGCTTATTAAACTTTCCTCCTCCTCGGTTTGGCCTCTTTCCAAAATTCATTTTCTGTGATCACTGTTCAAAAGATGAACCACTTGTTACATATTATAGATTTCAATTACAACCAAATAGTTAGCAATATTGGACATTTATAATACATTGCAAGTGAGTTCTGCCGGGTGAGCTGGCCAATATTTATCCCTCAACCAACATCACTACAAAAGACAGATTATCTGGTCATTATCTCATTGTTGTTTATTTGCCAACTCCCCTTACTGTGCTGCTGCCTTTCCAACATTACAACAGTGACCACACTTCCAAAGGCACAAAGTGCCTTCTCTCCACTTGTCCAAACTTTTTATGGTGATGAATGTAGCAGAACAAAATAAGTATTTCACTCACAATCAATTTGGAAGCTTTCCAAGACAGACCATGAGTGGATGATTTCATTATTCCATGTTCTGTGGTTGTTCAAACTGTGCAAGGTGGTTTATTTCACTCAATCTGATTCGTACTCTGTTGGGGAAGGTCGAAGGCAAAGGAGACTAACTTAGAACATAATTAGTAACATCAACCACAATGAAAATGGAAGCCTTATATTTTAGCAAATATTTACAAATTCAACCTTCGCATTAAAAAAAAATCACTTGAATTACTTGTAAAGATTGTTGCTGAATGACCTGCTGCGTACAGTCAACTCCCCTTAATTCAAAGTAACTTGAATTAAATGATCTGTTATTTTCAGCAATAAACTCCCACTTTGCTGTTATTTATATTTCTTAATTCAAATTATTGCATAATTCAAATTTGAAGCATGAATATAGGAAGTTGCTAGATGTAAAAAAGACCAAGGTCCATCTAGTTCGCCTTCCATCATCCCGGTATGATGATGATGATGATGAGTCACACAATACGATGATAATGGAGCTGTTGACTAACCAAAGCAATCAATCTCAATCAATTAGTTTACAACAGATCCAGACAAACCTCCATGCTGGGAGTTTTGGGAACTATAGATCCAGTCACCTGTTCCTCCTACTTATGCTACACTTACCACAAGTCATGTCTCAAATTACTCATATACTGTATCCCAACGTGTTATTTTCTGAAAGAAATCTATCTAAATTTCTTTAAATGAATCAACACTGACTGCTTCCACCGTCTCCCGAGCCTGTTCTATAGATTGGCCACTCAAGTCACTGAAATATTGTTCCCAGATACATTTTGAATTTACCCCGCAAGTGCAGGCTGTGTCCAGCGGTGCGACTGTTCTGGACGAGGTGAAACAGCTCGTCATGGGTTACAGTATCAAGTCCCTTCAGAATCCTGAAAACAGCAAACATATCAGCAGAAAAAAATGACTTTAAATGATCAGAAATTTCCATGATTTTCTGATTTTTAACTTCTGATTTCCAATATTTTCAGTTTAATATTCTAATACCTGGAGCTATGTTATCTGCAAGGGTGACAGATACCAACACAGGTCTTATTTTAAAGCCAAAATGAGCGACTATTGCAGAGTAGCAGTCAACATTAACATGGGAACATCATTAGTCTTATGGATGTCACACCTGCCACTCTCATAGAAACATAGAAAATAGGTGCAGGATTAGGCTATTCGGCCCTTCGAGCCTGCACCACCATTCAATGAGTTCATGGCTGAACATGCAACTTCAGTACCCCATTCCTGCTTTCACCATGGTGTCAGCCATGACTCGGTGATAGCACTCTCGCCTGAGTCCCACTCCAGAGACTTGAGCATAAAATCGAGACTGACACTCGAGTGCAGTACCGAGAGACAATCTTCCCCCTAAAGTTTTATTTTCGGCGCGTGGTATCTTTAAATTGGCCGCGGTGAGCAGGCTGCGCGGGACCCCCGGGTCGCTGCGCAGTCGCGCGCGCAACTTAGGGGAAAACCCTGCTGAGGGAGCGCTGCACTGTCGGAGGCGCCGTCAACCGGATGAGACGTTAAACCCCAGGCCCCGTCTGCCCTCAGGTGATCGTAAAAGGTCCCAGGGGCTACTATTTGGAAGGAGAGTGGGGAAGTTACCCCTGGGGCCAATATTTATCCCTCAATCCATATAACAAAAACAGATTGTCTGGGTCATTATCACAGTGCTGTGTGTGGGAGCTTGCTGTGCGAAAATTGAGCTGCTGCGTTTCTCCAAATTACATCAGTGCCTGCATTGAAGTGCTTCATGGGCTGTAAAGCGTGCTGGCGTTGTGCAAGGCGCTATATAAACGCAATGGGGCGGGGAATCGCCTCCATTCTATAGCTAATAACATGGAAAGGGCGATCACCTACCGTGTGTGGAAGCAGGCAGCGCATCTCCGAGCCCAGCGCTAGGCCGCTCTCACCGGCCGGCTTCTCATTGACAAAGCTCTGGCCGGCTGGGGGCGCGCGTTACCCGGAAGGCATCGTGCGGCCACTTCCGGGTCAAGGCGGCGCTGGTAACCGTGGAGACGGTGTGGCCTACGGCATCCACCGCGGACAGCAGCCTGGTCCCGGGAGCTCGGACCGTCTAGCCATTACCATCCTCGGGCTCAGCAACATGCCGGGTGAGTGGCGCACGGTGCCCCCCTCCCCCACACTCTGCCCACCTATGCACCCACACACTGTGCCTCTCCCCCGCACTGTGTCCCCCTCCCCCACACACTGTGCCCCCCTCCCCCACACTCTGCCCCTCCCCCACATACTGAGCCCCCCCCCTCCCACACACACTGTGCCCCCTCCCCCACACACTGTGCCTCCCTCCCCCGCACTGTGCCCGCCCGCTCCCCCTCCCCCCCCACACTGTGCCCCCTCCCCCACACTGTTCCCCCCTCCCCCACACTGTGCCCCCCCTCCCCACACACTGTGCCTCCCTCCCCAGCGTGTGCCCGCCCGCTCCCCCTCCCCCCACACTGTGCCCCCCTCCCCCGCACTGTGCCCCTGCACTGTGCCCCCTCCCCCCGCACTCTGCCCCCCTCCCCCTCACTGTGCCCCCCTCCCCCACACTGTGCCCCCCTCCCCCACACTCTGCCCCTCCCCCACATACTGAGCCCCTCCCACACACACTGTGCCCCCTCCCCCACACACTGTGCCTCCCTCCCCCGCACTGTGCCCGCCCGCTCCCCCTCCCCCCCCACACTGTGCCCCCCTCCCCCACACTGTTCCCCCCTCCCCCACACTGTGCCCCCCCTCCCCACACACTGTGCCTCCCTCCCCAGCGTGTGCCCGCCCGCTCCCCCTCCCCCCACACTGTGCCCCCCTCCCCCCGCACTGTGCCCCTGCACTGTGCCCCCTCCCCCCGCACTGTGCCCCCTCCCCCCGCACTCTGCCCCCCTCCCCCTCACTGTGCCCCCCTCCCCCTCACTGTGCCCCCCTCCCCCACACTGTGCCCCCCTCCCCCACACTGTGCCCCCCTCCCCCACACTGTGCCCCCCACCCCCACCCCACACACTGCCCCCTCCCCCACACTGCCCCCCTCCCCCACCCCACACTCCTCCCCCACCCCACACTCTGCCCCCCTCCCCCACCCCACACTCTGCCCCCCTCCCCCACCCCACCCTCCCCCACCCCACACTCTGCCCCCCTCCCCCACACTCTGCCCCCTCCCCCACCCCACACTCTGCCCCCCTCCCCCACCCCACACTCTGCCCCCCTCCCCCACACTCTGCCCCCCTCTCCCCCACTGTGCCCCCCTCCCCCGCGCTGTGCCCCCTCCCCCGCGCTCTGCCCCCTCCTCCCCCACGCTCTGCCCCCTCCTCCCCCACGCTCTGCCCCCTCCTCCCCCACACTCTGCCCCCTCCTCCCCCACACTCTGCCTGCTCCCCCACACTCTGCCTGCTCCCCCACACTGTGCCTCCCTCTTCCACACTGTGCCCACCCGCTCCCCCTCCCCAACACACTGTGCCCCCTCCCCCGCACTGTGCCCCCCTCAGATCAGACCCTCAAACCTACCACCAAGCTCATGGTCCACAGGGCTGTAGTAATACCCGCCCTCCTGTATGGATCAGAGGCATGGACGACTTACAGAAGACACATCAAGTCGCTGGAGATATCTCGATGACAACAATGTCTCCGCAAGATCCTGCAAATCCCCTGGGAGGACAGACGCACCAACATCAGTGTCCTCGCCCACGCTAACATCCCCAGCATTGAAGCACTAACCACACTGGATCAGCTTCGCTGGGCTGGCCACTTAGTTCGCATGCCAGATACGAGATTCCCTAAGCAATTGCGGAGCTCCTTCACGGCAAACGAGCCAAAGGTGGGCAGCGGAAACGTTACAAGGACACCCTCAAAGTCTCCTGGTAAAGTGCTACATCACCACTGACACCTGGGAAGACCGCCCAAGGTGGAGAAAATGCATCTGGGAGGGTACTGAGCTCTTCGAATCTGAACTCTGCGAGCGTGAAGAGGTCAGGCGCAGGCAGTGGAAGGAGCGTGTGGCAAATCGGTCCCACCCTTCCCTCGACGAATATCTGTCCCACCTGTGACAGGGTTTGTGGTTCTCGTATTGGACTGTTCAAACACCAGAGAACTCACTTTAGGAGTGGGAGCAAGTCTTCCTCGATTCCGAGGGATTGCCTATGATGATGATATAGAACTTGTATAAAAAGGAAACATTCACCCATCCGTTTATTTCAAAATTGTAACGAATATACATTCCCTCAAGAAATAAAAACTCAGCTAAAAAAAGTGGTACAGCCATGGCTAACTAGAGAAGTTAAGTACAGTATTAGATTAAAAGGAGAAGCTTATAATGTTGCCAAATAGAGTAGTAAGCCTGAGGATTGGGGGATGGGGGTTAAAAATCAGCAGAGGATGACCGAGAAATTGATAAAGAGGGAGAAAATAGAATATGAGAGAAAACTAACAAGGAATATAAAAACAGATTGTAAGAGGTTTTACAAATATGTAAAAATGAAGAGATTAATGAAAATAAATGTGGGTCCCTTAGAGGCAGAGACAGGAGAAATTATAATGGGGAATAAGGAACTGGCAGAGATGTTAAACAAATATTTTGTGTCTGTCTTCACAGAAGAGGACTCAGAACATACCAAACATTGTGGGGAATCAAGGGTCTAATGAGAGTGAGGAACTTAAAGTAATTAATATTAGTAAAGGGAAAAGTACTGGAAAAATTAATGGGACTAAAAGCTAACAAATCCCCTGGACCTGATGACCTACACCATGGGTTTCTAAAAGTGGTGGCTGCAGAGATAGTAGATGCATTGGTTTTGATCGACCAGAATTCTCGTGAATTGGAAGGTTGCAAATGTAACCCCACTATTCAAGAAAGGAGAGAGAAAATGGGGAACTTATAGGCCTGACATCAGTAGCAGGGAAAATCCTAGAATCTATTATTAAAGACATGGGGCCCGAACTTGGTCAAAGCTAAGACCCGCCCAAAGGACCGCTGAGGGAGGGACCTGGCAGTACTTTGGCCAGGAGATTCTTCAAAAAGATAGGCAAAGACCGCCCGGCGGTAAAAACAACTTACGCCCTGAATGCGGGCGGCAGCAGGCGGGAGCTCCCAATCTCGGCAGCAAATGCAATCCTCAGCAAAGTGCCGCCGAGGATTGGGTCGGGCCCAGGGAGGGGGAAGCACATAAAAATAAAAATTTACAAAAAAAAAACTGGAAAACCCTCAGGGGACCCCATCCACCTGAATCGCTGTCAAAAATAAAAATAAAAGAAGTTTACTAACCTTTTTTTGCAGGTCTTCATACTTGCCGTTGAGGTTAGACCTGCCTCCACGCAGCGTCCCTTCCCCCTGCTGCCGCTGACTCCCGCCCGGAGCAAACTGACAGCTCGGCGGGCGGGAGGACACGCGCGCTAGCGACCGTCAGCGGGCGGTTACCAGTGGTCCTCCCCTCCACGAAACTGGCACTGAGGGGAGACTGCCCAAAAAACTCGGCGACAGCGGGCGATGAGTGCACCAAGTTCGGGGCCATGGTAACAGAACATTTAGAAAATCACAGTATGATTAGACAGCATCAACACGCTTTTATGAAAGGGCAATTGTGTCTGACAAATAAGAACATAAGAAATAGGAACAGGAGTAGGCCATACGGCCCCTCGAGCCTGCTCCGCCATTTAATGGCTGATCCGATCATGGATTCAGTTCCACTTCCCTGCCCGCTCCCCATAACCCCTTATTCTCTTAGCGTTTAAGAAACTGTCTATTTATTCAATGTCCCAGCTTCCACAGCTCTCTGAGGCAGCGAATTCCACAGATTTACAACCCTCTGAGGGAAAAAATTTCTCCTTATCTCAGTTTTAAATGGGCG
Source organism: Pristiophorus japonicus (assembly GCF_044704955.1). NCBI lineage: Eukaryota > Metazoa > Chordata > Chondrichthyes > Pristiophoridae > Pristiophorus > Pristiophorus japonicus. The sequence goes on from NC_091985.1 coordinate 166,798,329, forward strand.
GCCCCTTATTCTAAGATCATGCCCTCTAGTTCTAGCCTCCGCTATCAGTGGAAGTATCCTCTCTGCATCCACCTTGTCAAGCTCCCTCATAATCTTGTACATTTCGATAAGATCACCTTTCATTCTTCTGAATTCCAATGAGTAGAGGCCCAACCTACTCAACCTTTCCTCATAAGTCAACCCACTCATCCCTAGAATCAACCTAATAAACCTTCTCTGAACTGCCTCCAAAGCAAGTATATCCTTTCGTAAATATGGAAACCAAAACTGCACGCAGTATTCCAGGTGTGGCCTCACCAATACCCTGTATAGCTGTAGCAAGACTTCCCTGCTTTTATACTCCATCCCCTTTGCAATAAAGACCAAGATTCCATTTGGCCTTCCTGATCACTTGCTGTACCTGCATACTATCCTTTTGTGTTTCATGCACAAGTACCCCCAGGTCCTGCTGTACTGCAGCACTTTGCAATTTTTCTCCATTTAAATAACAACTTGCTCTTTGATTTTTCTCTGCCAAAGTACATGACCTCACACTTTCCAACATTATACTCCATCTGCCAAATTTTTGCCCACACTTAGCCTGTCTATGTCCTTTTGCAGATTTTTTGTGTTCTCCTCACACATTGCTTTTCCTCTCATCTTGGTATTGTCAGCAAACTTGGCTAAGTTACACTCAGTCCCTTCTTCCAAGTCATTAATATAGATTGTAAATAGTTGGGGACCCAGCACTGATCCCTGCGGCCCCCCACTAGTTACTGATTGCCAACCAGAGAATGAACCATTTATCCCGACTCTCTGTTTTCTGTTAGTTAGCTAATCCTCTATCCATGCTAATATACTACCCCCAACCCCTTGAACTTTTATCTTGTGCAGTAATCTATTAGAGTTTTTTGAGGAGGTAATTAGCAGGGTAGATATGGGGGATTTTCAGAAAGCATTTGATAAGGTGCACAAGATTAGGGTTTATGGGATTAGGGGTAATATATTAGCATGGATTGAGGATTGGTTAATGGACAGATAGCAAGAAGTAAGTATAAAGGGATCATTTTCGGGATGGCAGCGTGTAACCAGTGGAGTGCAGCAAGGATCAATGCATGGGCCTCAGCTATTTACAATCTATATCAATGACTTAGATGAGGGGACCGAGTGCAATGTATCCAATTTTGCTGATGATACAAAGCTAGGAAAATAGTGAGGTGGATGCAAAGAGGCAGCAAAGCTTTATAGACCGGTTATGTGATTGGGCAAAAAGGTGGCAGATGGAGTATAATGTGGGGAAATGTGAAATTGGCCACTTTGGTAGAAAGAATGAAAAAACAAAATATTTTTTTAAAAGGTGAGAGACTATTAAGTGATGGTATTCAGAGGGATTTGGGGGGTCCTTGTACATGAATCACAGAAAGTTAACATGCAGGTACAGCAAGTGATTTGGAAGGCAAATGGTATGTTGTCCTTTATTGCAAGGGGGTTGGAGTATAAGAGTAAGGAAGTCTTACTGCAATTATATAGGGTTTTGGTGAGAACACAACTGGAGTACTGTGCACAGTTTTGATCTTACCTAAGGAAGAAAATACTTGCCTTAGACGGGCTACAATGAAGGTTCACAAGATTGATTCCTGGGATGAGAGGGTTGTCCTATGAGGAGAGATAGAGTAGAATGGGCCTATACTCTGGAGTTTAGAAGAATGAGAGGTGATTTCATTGAAACGTTTAAAATTCTCAGAGGACTTTAGAAGGTAGATGCTGAGAGGTTGTTTCGCCTGGCTGGAACTAGGGGTCATCGACTCTGGATAAGGGGTCAACCATTTAGGACTGAGATGAGGAGAAACTTCTTAGAATCCTAGAAATTTATGGCACAGAAGGAGGCCATTCAGCCCAATGTGTCTGTGCCAGCTGAAAAAGCCATCGAGCCTAATCCCACTTTCCAGCTCTTGGTCCATAGCCTTGCAGGTTACGGCACTTCAAGCGCATATCCAAGTACTTTTTAAATGCCATCAGGGTTTCTGCCTCTACCATCCTTTCAGACAGTGCGTTCCAGACTCCCACCACCCTCTGGGTGTAAAAAGATCTCCTCAACTCTCCTCTAAACCTACCAATGACTTTAAATCTATGCCCCCTGGTTAGTGACCTCTCTGTTAAGGGAAATAGATCCTTCTGATCCACTCTAAGCCCCTCATAATTTCATACACCTCAATTAAATCTCCCCTCAGCCTCCTCTGTTCCAAAGAAAATGACCCCAGCCTATCCAATCTGTCCTCATAGCTAAAATTCTCCAGCCCTGGCAACATTCTCCTAAATCTCCTCTGTACCCTCTCTCGTGCAATAACATCTTTCCTGTAATCATCTCATAGAATCATAGAAATTTACAGCACGGAAGGAGGCCATTTTGGCCCATCGTGTCCATGCCGGCCAACAAGAGGCTATCCAGCCTAATCCCACTCTCCAGCTGAGGGTTTCTGCCTCCACCACCCTTTCAGGCAGTGAGTTCCAGACCCCCCCCCCCCCCAAACCCTCTGCATGAAGAAATTTCCCCTCAAATCCCCTCTAAACCATCTACCAATTATTTTAAATTTATGCCCCCTGGTTATTGACCCTTCTGCTAAGGGAAATAGGCCCTTTCTATCCACTACATCTAGGCCCCTCATAATTTTATACACCTCAATGAGGTCTCCCCGCAGTCTCCTCTGTTCCAATGAAAACAAATCCAACCTATCCAATCTGTCCTCATAGCTAAGATTCTCCACTCCCGGCAACATCCTCGTAAATCTCCTCTGTGCCCTCTCCAGTGCAATCACATCCTTCCTGTAATGTGGTGACCTGAATTGCATGCAGTACTCCAGCTGTGGCCTAACCAGTGTTTTATACAGTTCAAGCATAACCCCCCCCTGCTCTGATATTCTATGCTTCGGCTAATAAAGGCAAGCCTTATGTATACCTTCTTAACCACCTTATCTACCTGGTCTGCTTTCAGGGATCTGTGGACATGCACTCCAAGGTCCCTTTGTTCCTGTACACTTCTCAGTATCCTACCATTTATTGTCTGTTTCCTTGGCTTGTTAGTCCTTTCCAAATGAATTACCTCACACTTCTCCGGATTGAATTCTATTTACAACTTTTCATCCTACCTGCCCAGACCAGTCTATTTATATCTTCCTGCAGCCTACAGCTTTCTTCCTTACTATCAACCACATGGCAAATTTTTGTATCATCTGCAAACTTCATAATCACGCCTCCTACACTGAAGTTTTGGGGCTGGATTTTCCGCTCCTGGCTGCCTCTGTTTTCGCCCCGCCGGTGTTTTCGGGACCGATTTCGGCGGGGCGCAGAGCATTATCACCCGGAAGAGGCGAGCCAGTGTGCAGCGCCCCTGGTTGCGGCGCCGGATCGATTTTTGCCTCCCGCCCGACACGTAGTGCTGTTTAGAGTGCTGTGCCGATCGCCTGTGAAAACGGCCGGTCCGAGCTGTAGCGGCTGCAGTGAGGTAAGTAATGTCCACCTCAGGGAAGTGCCATTGTTTTTTCTTTATTTTTTTTTACAATTTATGTAGTGGTGGTGTGCGGTATTTTTGGGGAATGTTTTTGCTGGGGTTTTTTCAGTTTTTTTTTTCTCCCCAGGCCTCTCTCAGAGTGCTCCCAGGCCGGCTGTTTAGCTCGGGATTTTTGCTTGCTCTGCCGGCCTAGCGCCCGGAGAGAGGTGTGCAATGCCTCCCTTACCGCTCCGCCCCACACTCAGGGCCCAGCTGCCCAACTTTGCTGACTGAGGCGCAAACTTTTTCCAGGCGGTATCAGGACTGCCCCGCCATCATTAACACCTTGAAATGTGAAAAGCCGAAAATCCAGCCCTAAATCATTAATGTATACCAAAATAAGCAAGCTAGTACTAAGCCCCGCGGAACCCCTCTAGAACAGCTTTCCAGTCACAAAATCACCCATCGACCATTATCCTTTGCTTCCTGCCACTGATCCAACTTGCCACTTTCCCTTGTAAGTACTTTTCTGACCAGTCTGCCTTGCTAAAATCCATGTCGACTGCATCAACCATCCTTACAGCCTCCTCAAAAAATTCAATCGTTAGTCAGACACAACCTTCTCTTAACAAATCCATGCTAATTGTCCTTGATTAATACGGGCCTTTCTAAATGACAAATAATACTGTCCCTCAGAATTTTTTCCAACAATTTGCCCACCACCGAGGTTAGGCTGACTGGGCTATAATTACTTAGTCTATTCTTTCTCCCTTTTTACACAATGTTAGCAGTCCTCCGGCACCACACCTGTAGCCAGAAAGTATTGGAAAATGGTCAGAACCTTCTCTATTTCCTCCCTTGTTTGTCTTAACAGCCTGGGATACATTTCACCCGGGCCTGGTGATTTATCTACTTTCAAAGATGCTAAACCCCTTAATACTTCCTCTCTCACTATGTTTATCTTATCAAATATTTCACACTCCTCCTCCTTAACTACAATGTCCACTTCCTCCCTCTTTTTTGTGAAGACAGACGCAAAGTATTTATTAAGAACCATAGCCACGTCTTCCACCTTCACATACAAGATTCCATTTTGGTCTCTAATAGGCCCTACTCTTTTTTTAGTTATCCTCTTGCTTTTTATGTATTTATAAAACATGTTTGGGCTTTCCTTGATTTTCTTTGTCAATATTTTTTCATGCCCTTTGCTTTCCTAATTTCCTTTTTAATTTCACCACTTTCTCTAGCCTCTAGGCTTTCTGCAGTATTTAGCTCTCAGTATTTGACAATCTTCACTCAGAAGGTTGTGAATCTTTAGAATTCTCTACCCCAGAGGGCTGAGGATGCTCAGTCGATGAGTATATTCAAGACTAAGATCGGTAGATTTTTGGGCCCCAAGGGAATCAAGAGATATGGGCATAGGGCAGGAAAGTGGAGTTGATGTAAAAGTTCAGCCATGATCTTATTGCATGGCGGAGCAGGCTCGAGGGGCTGTATGGCCTACTCCTGCTCATATTTCTTATGTTCTTAAGTAACATGAATGGTAATGAATGATTGAGAACAATTGTATTGTTAATGATCCACATAAACAGCTCTCCTTAGGCTTATCCACTGTTTACGACCGGATAAAATTGACTGCGTGAAGCTTTGTACTTCTGGTGCCCAGGTACTCGTGAGTGTATTTCAAGTTGCCACTAATTTCCATGTTTACTGTCTTGTTACAGTGAAACCAAAAAGGAAAGCTTCATCCAAGGAAAGAACAAGTAAGCTTTCTTCACAATCTCTTACTCTTATTTGATATCTATTTTAGTGCCTTTCCTTTTATAAGAATTATTTGTTCACTCCAGCTCAGAAATCTTGAGCACTTGAGGCAAAGTTGAACCTTTATTTATTTAATTGCTGTTAATTGTTTCGATTTCTGTAGAATTCAAAAGTGTTTAGATATGGGATATTGGTGGTACACTGGATTAGAATTATTTTGTTTCACCTCTTAACCTGGGTTTGAATCTCCTCTCTCTTATGTCAAATTAATTTGAGACGTATCAACTCGGCTCCAGGTGAGCATGGATCCATAGCACAAAATGATCAACCTCACTGTCTCAGAGAGGCTATAAGGGTGACTAGAAAGGGACATTGAATAATTCACACTAGCACAGTGCCCTTCTTAGTTTGGTATTGAGACACTAAATTAGTGAAGAATAGAGAGAGCTCAGCCTTCATTTAACTCGTGCTACACTTGATCTGAGAGTGCTCAATACTGACACTGCTGCAAGAGTTGAAAAGTATTCCATTCCCCTGCACTGACTTCCTCACCTTGATCAATGCAACAATATCAATTTAGACAGACGTTTAGCTACTTTGTGAATATGATTCAACTTTCTCCAGTTGAACATTGGGAAAAGCAAAGCCAACTTATTTGGCTGCTGTTAAAAACTCTATGCCCTTAGCTCCTGACGCCATTCCCTTTTCCAGCTGCTCACTTAGGTTCAACCAGACAGTGCTCAATTTTGCTGTTCTGTTTGACATACTGGAAGTGGCCAGGGGCACTGCAGCGGTCTATTCTGGTCCAGTATGTTCCCTTGACACAGAATTGAACTTAATCCTTTATCATCTTTCTACGTCCATAACATTGGGTGCCTTCATCCTGACCTCAACCGCATCTCTGCTGAAACCATGATTCATGCTGTCATTATCTCAACTTTGTTTCTGGAACACCCTCATTACCAACATCCCAAGCTCCTCCCTGCACAAGTTCCAACTTGTCCAGAACCTCACCATGTTCATACTGTCCTACACAAAGTGCCATTACCCTTGCCAACCTCTACTGTCTCCCTGCCTCTCAATGCTCCAAATTCAGAATTCTTTGTCTTCATTTATAAATCCCTCTATGGCCTCACCCCCACCTACTTTGTGGAGAGGCAAATAACTTGCATTTGGAGCTTCTTTCTCCCAGCTTGATGATGAATACAAATTCAAAAGCTTGTGTCATATCATTCCATGGTACAGTGTATTGGCTGCAAACCTGTGACTCCTCTGCATCATCACTATGTGGAGTTAAAACATTCTTCTTTCTGGCTGTTACTCCAAAAGGCTTGTTAAATTTAGCTGGTGAGTAGATGCACAAAATCCAGACGACAAAAGTCACATGTTCAATCCCTGGTAAACATAAAGCACAGTTTTACGGTTTTGATACACACAGTGTACAGAGGAAATATCCTCCCTACCCCAAATTGTTTATATGGAAAATGCAGATTTTCAATGTGCAGCACAGGCAAGCAGACACATGGGTTGAAATGGTGACCATCAGTGCAAAACATAAATAGTTGATTGACATCTTTTATTAAAGTCATATCAAAATCTGGAGACAAAACAAAAAGTTTTTAATACTTTTACAGCGATGCAAGTATAAATGCTAAGTATGGTCACAATTCTCTTTTTCTTTGTTTAAGCAATTTCTGAAGTTTTACATGTGAATGTCATCTTCCCCAATGAAGATAGATACAGTAAGTAAACAAGTTGTGCTCCAAATGGTAGATGACATTAGTAAAGCATAATTCTATCATGCTGTGCTAAAATCTTGTTTGTGGCCAGCTGAGATTTTTTTCCTGCCCTCCATCCCCACTTACTAGCACCTAGCTTAGACCTGCTCCACCATTCAATAAGATCATGGCTGATCTGATCATGGACTCGGCTCCACTTCCCTGCCCGCTCCCCATAACCCTTTACTCCCTTATCGCTCAAAGATCTGTCTATCTCTGCCCTAAATATATGCAATGACCCAGCCTCCACAGCTCTCTAGGGCTGAGAATTCCATAGATTTACAACCCTCTGAGAGAAGAAATACCTCCTCATCTCTCTTTTAAATGAGCGGTTTTAAGATGATGTCCCCTAGTTTTAGTTTCCCCTATGAGTGAAAATATTCTCTGCATCCACCTTGTCGAGCCCCCTCATTATCTTATAAGTTTCAATAAGATCACCTCTCATTCTTCTGAACTCCAATGAGTATAGGCCCAAGCTACTCAACATTTCCTCATAAGTCAACCCCCTCATCTCCAGAATCAACCGAGTGAACCTTCTCTGAACAGCCTCCAATGCAAGTATATCCTTCCTTAAATACAGAGACCAAAACTACGCAGTACTCTAGGTGTGGCCTCACCAATACCCTGTACAGTTGTAGCAGGACTTCTCTGCTTTTATACTCTATCCCCCTTGCAATAAATGAATTTAGACATTGAAAAAACTCACATAGTTGTTCCAATCGAATTTTAGATCGGGGCTATACCCAGTTCAGAACACTTAGCAGAGAATTTTATTTCACAGCAAACTATGGAAATTTACAAATTTTCAAAAGTGATACAGTTACACTTTCAAGCTAATAGTTGCTGTGTTCTAGATAGGAATGATTTGAGCAGGAGATTAAGCTCTAACTGTTCAACATATTTATCCCATTTTCTTTACAAGCGGCAAATGGAGCAGTTTTTTTTTAATGCTTCATTCTCTATTAGAACAAAACACATGATGCACAATGTGGAACAGTGGGATAGCCAGCCTGTTTCACCAGCTAGTTGGGAAAGTACATGACTGACAAGTGTACCAGCATTGACTGACATCATTGCGTTATGTAGATGGTCTTCCTAAATGGATTAAACTGAAAGGTCACTATTCTCCATTTTGTATTCTGTACGTACATGCATGAGGATAATTTAAAAATATACGTAATTGATTTAAGCACCAGTTCTCCCACTGTCACATGAGCTGCCTTTCATCTCCCTCCACGGATTTTTGTTCACTATCTTGATTATTCCCTAGGCAGGGATTAAGTATAGAAATCATGAGATTGGCTTCATGTTAACTACATGGCATGAAAACTTAGCTGATGCTTGAAGACAAAGACACATTTAAAAACAAAATTTGCAAAACAAACAACTTGTTGCCTGGAACAAAGGTCACTTTTGAAGTCTGCAGTTTCACACAGCTGCCATAAAGCAGCTACATTTACAACAACAATCACGGTTCACAAGCGTGGTAGGGAAAGCTGCGGAGAGTCCACGTCGGAAGGTGCAGTCCTTGCTGAGCTCTGCTCGGCTGGACAGAGATGCTGAACCTGAAGCGGCATCAATGAGAAGGATTATGACAGAGGGTCAGCAGCAAAGGTACAAGGTACTAGCAGCCCTGCCAGGCACACTTTCCACAATATTAGAGAGGATGGAGGAGTCCAGTTCAAACATTTGTGGACTGATGTCGCAGGCCATTGCGAGGATGTCTTCCATGGGGACAGTGGCCTCCTCTGTGGAACTTGAATCAGTCTCTGCAGGCTCTGACATTGGCCGTGCAAAATATGGGTGCTAACTCTTCTGTCGCCTTAACCTGGATGGCTGATACATTAACCGTGGTCATACATGACGCCACTGATCTGCGCTCCCGCAGGGAGGCAGAAGTGATGTGCCACTCAGACAGATTATAATGTATGCACCAGTGAGCATGCTCACAGGTTTGTAGAGCTGTTGATGCCTGCAATATCTGCAGTCTGGAGGAGTCCGTGTTTCATGCATATGTTGAATGGGTGAGGTTGCAGCCCCTATTCCATTATTTGAAGGGGCTGCTCCTCAAATTCTGGTTGCACTTAAGTCCCATGCTCCTGATCTTTGGGCATCCTGTGCGGAGGGGAGCGGGCAGGTCGGAAGGCCTCCTCGTAGGACTGCTCCTGGGAATGGCCAGTCAGGCGGACAAGGGGGTTGTTCAGCCCGACTGCCTGCCTCTCTTCCGCGGTCACATCCGTGCCAGGGTGTCCCTGGAGATGGAGCACGCGGTGTCTACTGGTACGCTGGTGGCCTTCTGCAAGAGGTGGGCGCCGGAGGGACTGGAGTGCTTCATCACCCCGGCAACCAAATTCCTGGGGCATTGGAACCGGTTCTGGGGGAGGTGGGACCAGTACAAACTGGACGGTCTGCACCTGGGCAGGACCGGAACCAATGACCTAGGGGAAGTGTTTGCTAGTGCTATTGGGGAGGACTAATATGGCAGGGGGACGAGAACCTATGTAGGGAGTCAGAGGGAAGTTGAATGAGGGCAGAAGCAAACGATAGAAAAAAGAAAAGTAAAAGTGAAGGGCAGAGAAACCAAAGGTAAAATCAAAAAGGGCCATATTGCAGCAAAATTCTAAAGGGGCAAAGTGTGTTAAAAAGACAAGTCTGAAGGCTCTGTGCCTCAATGCGAGGAGTATTCGTAATAAGGTGGACGAATTAACTGCACAGGCAGCAATTAATGAATATGATATAATTGGCATCACAGCTCCAGGGTGACCAAGGCTGAGAACTCAACATCCGGGGTATTCAACATTCAGGAAGGATAGACAGAAATGAAAAGGAGGTGGGGTAGCGTTGCTGGTTAAAGAGGAAATTAATGCAATAGTAAGGAAGGACATTAGCTTGGATGATGTGGAATCTGTATGGGTGGTGCTGCGGAATACCAAAGGGCAGAAAACGCTAGTGGGAGTTGTGTACAGACCACCAAACAGTCGTAGTGAGGTTGGGGACAGCATCAAATAAGAAATTAGGGATGCGTGCAATAAAGGTACAGCAGTTATCATGGGCGACTTTAATCTACATCTAGATTGGGCTAACCAAACTGGTAGCAATACGTTGGAGGAGGATTTCCTGGAGTGTATTCGGGATGGTTTTCTAGACCAATATGTCGAGAAACCAACTAGAGAGCTGGTCATCCTAGACTGGGTGATGTGTAATGAGAAAGGACTAATTAGCAATCTTGTTGTGCGAGGCCACTTGGGGAATAATATAGTAGAATTCTTTATTAAGATGGAGAGTGACACTGTTAATTCAGAGACTAGGATTGTAAATGTAGATTCTTTTCCTCAATCTGGTTCAGTAAAATTACTGAGTCGAATACCTATTGTGCTTTCAACAAAGCAGTCTTTATTTTACCGGCCGGCAAGACTTATCAGACAGGAGATATACTCTCTCGATAGAGCGTACACACTCCCTACGGATAAGTGACGTTACATTGTCAAGGCACGATGGTTATACATTTTCGGCAAAAGATAACAAGATAGGGCTAGAGTGACATCCCAGCTCAGCCCATCTCTTTTGATCCCTCCTTCCCTTTGTCCACTCATAAGCCGACCCAAGCATGGTCCGATTTTAAACAAAGACCTTCTGTCAATGTTTCAGGTTAATAACATGATTTAATAAGACCTTGAGGTTTTTCTGCAAGCTGTGGGTTTTGTTTCAATATGTGTTAGTGTTGTAACATTTCGCAGTCTCGAGTCTGAGATGTCATGGCTATTCCTCCATGAATTGTTTGTTAGCTTATACTGTCCCTATACAATTCCCACGTTCTCAACTTCAATGTCTCTATACATTTTTAAACATTCACATTCCCCCCTTTTATCATTCCATGATAACACTTAGGATCATTCTAGGAGTAAAATGTATAGGAAATGTGAACACACCCAACATCTAGAAAAGTTCCCATTTTGCGCATAAACATAAGACATGTAGCTCTCGTCTCTGTCTCCCCTCCCATGCGCCGAAACTGTCATATATCAACACTATTATACAGACTGGCATACAGACAGTTTCATCTTATGGCTCAGGATTCAGATAAATAGTCCAATTATTTTGCTGATTAAAAGAGTTCAGTTTTCCCGTCTCTCTTCTCAGGTCACCGTCGGTGTAGCTGGCTGTCTATCACTACGGGTAAAAGTTCAAACTGGTCCACGTTCCAATTAGGATGCCAACGGTCTTGTTCAGCTATGGAGAAGAGGAAGTCTGGAACAGAAACAGGAGTTAGAATAACCAGTAAAATAGGTTCGTTAGGGGGTGGTGAGCTTGCAGTGGTGCAGGTGAACCCAGGCACTTTTCCCCTCAACCTTGGCTGCAGTGGGGGTAGTGAGTAACACCTGAAAAGGCCCCTCCCATTGTGGCTCTAATCCCTTCCGAATCCATACTTCCCTGGTGCCACGAGGGACAATTCGGGTAAAACTGGTAGGTCGAGGTGAGCATCTTGAACCTGGTTGTGAACTAGTCGCAGAGCCTGAGTCAGAGAAAGAACATAGGTGGTCATCAGTCGAGCTGAGATACCATATCTAGGAACAATTTCCCTCATTAACACCTTAACAACAGTTTGAGCCTTATTGTCCAGGGTAGGGTAGGCTTCAATCCATCTGCTAAACACATCTACTATTACTAACACATATTTGTAACACTGAACTTTTTGCAACTCAATGTAGTCCAACTGAAATGTCTCAAAGGGACCTTCGGGTAGGGGCGTTTTACCCCAATCACAGGGGACTCCCTTCTCTAGATTATGTTGCTGGCAAACCAGGCAACGACTACTGATGTTCTGGGTGAGCGCCTGGAGTCTAGGGTGCCACCAAGTAGCCAAAAGTGTGTCACTCGTGGTCCTTGCTCCACAATGAGTAGCAAAATGCATACATTCAATAACCCATAGAGCCAACTCGTCAGACATGCAAGTCTGTTCCGCGGGAGTGGTCCAGAGTTTAGAAACATTGTCATAAGTACATGCATAATATTTCCACAACAGTTTATCTTTTTCAGGAGCGTACTCCTGTGCTTTTATAACATCTTGGATGGTTGGCATTGGTTTTTCCGAGGCTAACTTATCCTTCGCAGGATTTTTAGTCTGACTCATAATTTTGGGCACTACCATCTGTTGGTCACGAGAGGCCTGTTTGGCCTCTTGGTCAGCACAACGATTCCCTATATCAACCAGAGAATTTCCGGTAGTGTGGGCGGTACATTTGACAATGGCAATGCGTTTGGGGAACATGAGGGCTTGCAACAAATCAGATACTAGCTGTTTATGAGATATCTCATTCCCCTGTGAGGTTAGGAATCCCATATTTTTCCATAATTGTCCGAAATCATGGGCCACCCCAAAGGCATACCTAGAGTCGGTATCGATATTGACTTTGAGATCTTTGGCCAAGATACAGGCTCGGGTGAGGGCGAATAGTTCAGCTTGTTGAGCAGAATAGGCGGTTTCAAAAGCGGCAGATTCCAAGACCTGATTCTCCTGGTTTACTATGGCGTATCCTGAGATTCGTGTACCTTCTGGATTAATTCCGTCAACATACATAATACAGTCTGGATCTTCAATTGGTACATCAACAAAATCTTCCCTGACTGATGTGGCCTCTTAAATTAAAGATAAACAATCATGACTGGGTTCTTCCTCATCTTGGGGTGGCTCAGTAAGAAAACAGGCTGGATTAATTGCAGTACAGTGCCGAAAGGTCAGCTTAGGATTGTTTAGTAAGTAGATCTCATATCTGCTTTGCCTGGCCATGGTAAGGTGTTGAGTCTGCAGTTGGCCCAGGAGGGCAGCTACGGAGTGAGATGTGTTAAGACAACGGTAGCACAGTCTTTCAGAATTGTACAATACAGTTGAAAGGACCGGTCATAGAGGGGCCGGCCCAAAGCCGGAGCTTGCAGCAGGGCTGTCTTTAGTTCCTTAAAGGCTTGGACATCTACGGTTTCTATTTGTATACGGGGTGAGGTGCTTAGTCATCAGGGCAACATTAGGGATCCAGGATCTGCAGTAATTGATCATCCCCAAACACTGTCGCATTTGTTTAGCCGTGCTAAGGACTGGAAACTGGCAAATTGGTTCGACTCGGCTAGCCTCCAAAGCTCGGTGGATACTCGGTATTGCCTGTGATAACCCACTTGGGAGGGGTCCTCTGCCCATACATGAGGATCCACATAGTCAGGTACGTCAGAGCCAGTATGATGCTGCAGAGTCGTTAAGACCTTCTCGGGGTCCCCGTGGAATTTCCACATCCCGGCTGGTAGGGTCAGCCTCGTCTATAGCCTGGCGCACCATAACTCCCAAATCTTTAGCGTGGTGGGGAGGTAATACTTCACGAGTAATATGTGGTGCCACCGTTGGGAGCTGTCCATTTCCACAAAATCTGCCTTCCCTTCCGGTCCAGTCACTCTAGCCCTTAATAGAATTTCCTTCACTTCCCCTTCGTGATCCTGATAAAAGTTCTGCAGGTCCTGATTCTTTCCACTGGGATCGTATGCTAGGGTCACGTGATAGGGTGCCTGCGGCAGGTCCAGAGACCACCACTGAGGGGTTCTAGTGGTATAATACTGCTGCTTAAGGGTTTCCTGTTTTACAATAATCCCATCATCTCCACACTCCAAATGCAACTGGAATTTGCAGAGGAGGTCTCTAGCCATCAAGTTACAGTCCAGATTGGTTGTGATAACAACTCGATGTTCCACCGATTCTTCCTGGTAACCCATTTTAACCGGTTCTGACACTGGGAATGTCGAGATTTGTCCCAGGAATCCTGAAAGTTCCTGTGTTTCAGTAGAGGCAGGGAGTTTAAGCTTTGATTGTACAGAAGACGTGAAGGCTCCCGTATCTATCAAAAAGGGTTGCCACTCATTCAGAATTTTTAACAATATCATTGGTTCGTCGTCCGGGGAGGATCCCTGCACAATCAAGCTGCGTAGTCAATCGGGGGACAATTGACCAAAGGGGTTGTTCTGGGAGAAGTTAGTGTAAGATCCTCCTCTCCTCCCTTGCCCCCCTCCTCTTCCTCCTCTTCCTTTTCCATGCTGACGGTAGGGGCAATTTTTATTCCAATGTCCTTCCTGCCCACAATTAAAACAGTCAATTCCTCTTACCCAGTCCCGGCCTCTTCCCATACCATGCCGGGGACAATAGGGAGGTTTATTAGCAGGGCTCGGGCCGTTTGGTTGTTTAGTATAACTGTATCCTTGCTTATCCATCCAATCCTGTATGCAACACTGCGGTTCTATTGATCCTTCCTCCCGAGATGGCTCTTCCTTTCTAGTCACGTATTCAGTCTTGACCTGGGTTGGGGGCGCACCTCCCCCCTCCCCTTTCCTTTTCCTGCCAATGATATCTAACTGCCCTTTCCATTTGTCCGGATAGCGTGAGCAATCAAATAGTTGTTCAAAGATCACATAGACATCTATAGTGGGGTGGTCTGCAGCTTGTTGTGCATCAGGGTTTGGCATTGGTCTGACAGGGAATTGGTGTCAGGATTTTGGGATCTTGGAAATCATTCCTAGGTCGGAGGATGTTTCGGAGCTGTCTGACTGCTTGACAGTTCTGCGTCTCGATCGGCGGGGGTGTTTGCTATGTCTTTCACAACTTGGACTGGTAGATTGACTAGAAGATTTACGGGACTGTCTGTGATATCGAGATATAGTTCTGCCCTTTCGAGTGTGAGATCTGGTCCTTTCGGCTATATTGCTTGTGAACGTGAACTGGGGATCCGAATCGCTATCAGAGGATGAGGAGTCAGTTTGGGTTTGTTGCTTTGGTGGTATGGGGTTATTTTTAACTCCTTTCGCCGGAGTGTAAGGTGGAGGATGTTGGGAAGAGGACCGGAGCAAGGGGCCAGGGGGTGCGGGAGGCGCTGTTGGGCGCTGAGTCAGTGACCACTCATCAATTTCATCATCAGCCTCGGTTAACACAAAGCCAGCCATTTTACTACGTAGTCGGTCAATACCTTTCTCAGAGGCCCCAGAGGATCTCTTAGTAAGTTTCTCGTGCGCACATTCTTTTTTTTAAAGACGTCTATAGTTTTAACACGTGTTCCCTCTGTCAATGAGAGGCCCAATTTAATAGCATTTATTTGCCAACTTGACAGAAGTGATGCATCTTTTAATTTTTGACAATCCCTGTGCTTTTTTGCTACCTCTACACTTCTAGTGCCACCTAGAGGCCACTGGTCATCTCCTAATAATTTGTTCAGGGCTCCTGATAATTTTCTAAAGTCTTCAGCTCTTTCAGGGAATTCCTCACATAACTTTTGTAGCGGACTATCCGCATCCGTTGTTTTATCCAACTGATTACCCATTTTCACGCTGTCCCTCGTATTACCGTGTCGTTATGCTTTCACGTCGTCGTGCGATTTGAACAAACTTAAAACAAACAGACTTTACTAAAACTAACACAAAGCCGCGTTGCCCTGCGGCTCGCGTCGCCGCGCGATTCGAAACACTTGAAATAAACGGACTTTACTAAACTAACACAAAGCCGCGTCGCCCCGCGGCTCGCGTCGCCGCGCGATTCGAAACACTTGAAATAAACGGACTTTACTAAACTAACACAAAGCCGCGTCGCCCCACGGCTCGCGTCGCCGCGCGATTCGAAACACTTGAAATAAACGGACTTTACTAAACTAACACAAAGCCGCGTCGCCCCGCGGCTCGCGTTGCCGCGCGATTCGAAATACTTGAAACCAACAGACTTACAATAAACAGACTTACTAAAATCAGCACTGACTTTGATATTACTTCGCGGTTCGCGTCGCTGCGTGTTCACGTCGGCCCACGTTCACTCGGCCGCGCGCTCGCGCCGTCCCACGTCACTACGCGTTCACGCTGCTGTGCGTCTGCGTCAGCCCTCCTTCACTTGGCCACACACTCGCGCCGCTGCATGTCTCGCGTCGCTACGCGTTCCACGCTGCTGCGCGTCTGTGTCAGCCCTCCTTCACTTGGCCGCACGCTCGCGCTGCTGCACGTCTCGCGTCGCTATGCGTTCCACGCTGCTGGGCGTCTGCGTCAGCCCTCCTTTACTCGGCCGCACGCTCACGCCGCCGCACATCTCGCATCGCTGCGCATTCGCGCCGCTGCGCGTCCGCGTCGGCCCTACCTTTCAAGTTGCTGCGTGATTTAAATTCAATCAGTGCCTAGACGGGCGAAGTGTCGACCGAGGTCGACGTCACACCTGACTTGAACACCTATCCTCTATTTAATTCCCCATAAGCCTTATTTAATTCCCTGTGAGCCTAATTTTCTAAATTTAATTTCTTTTAGTCTCCAAATTTCCCTATCCTTTCGCGTCACTGCGCAGTTTAAATCCAATCAGTCAATGAAAGCCATAATTTAATGGAGTTTTTCTGCCAACTGGACAGGAGTGATTTTTTTCTTTTAGACTGCAGTGGAATTTTTCTCCTAATTTAAAATCTCAGAACATTTTTTTTTAGCACCTATTTAGTACGTTACTTTTTTTTTCTTTTCCATAACTAGAGAGAAGTCTGGCACGTAGGCTGTGGACTGCTTTTCGTTATCTCAATTGTTCCAGCCTCAAGGTCGTGTTATTTAATATGATATTTTTTTTTGAATCCTTTTGAATCCATCTCAGTTGTTTTGCTGTGCCTTCTCTGAATGTTTTCTTTCGACAAGTAAGTGAGCATGTTAAATCCTTTTTTTTTAACCACCGGGACCATGTAATTTTTTCTTTTTTTTTTTACTCAACAAACCTATCCTTTGTGCATTTCCTGGCTCCGTAACTTATCATCCGAATATACGTAATTCAATAAGGTTCACACTCTTAAACTTCCCACATACAGGACAACACTATGAAGGGTTAAAAAAAACATTCATTCTGTTTGAAAAAGTAGGTGGAGATAAAACAAACCACAACTCCCGGCTTTTTTTTTACAGTAAAAATCACAGAAGCATTTCTCATTTAAACAGACGTTCACAAGAGTCTCTTTTCTTTCCTATTAATTTTTGGATCCATGATTGATCATCTATCCCTATCTAGCTCTAACTATAACCTATCTTTCCAAGTCGCCGCTTGGTTTGCGTCATCGCGCAATTTCCCTATCTCTATCCCTATTCTAAGTTTGAAAGGTATTCACCAGATTGTCCTGGATCTCGTTCAGACACTACCTGAGAACCAGCGAGTGGCTAAACTTTCCTCAGACTTTTGAAATCGGGGGAAACTGGAGCAGTATTGAAATCATACTCACTCCAGTGGCCACTTTCCCCTCGTCTCGTCCAAGGCTAGTCTTGCTCTTAATTCGCAAGTTTTCGGCAGTCGTCCGTTGAGATCCCACTTCTGACACCAAATGTAAATGTAGATTCTTTTCCTCAATCTGGTTCAGTAAAATTACTGAGTCGAATACCTATTGTGCTTTCAACAAAGCAGTCTTTATTTTACCGGCCGGCAAGACTTATCAGACAGAAGATATACTCTCTCGATAGAGCGTACACACTCCCTACGGATAAGTGACGTTACATTGTCAAGGCACGGTGGTTATACATTTTCGGCAAAAGATAACAAGATAGGGCTAGAGTGACATCCCAGCTCAGCCCATCTCTTTTGATCCCTCCTTCCCTTTGTCCACTCATAAGCCGACCCAAGCATGGTCTGATTTTAAACAAAGACCTTCTGTCAATGTTTCAGGTTAATAACATGATTTAATAAGACTTTGAGGTTTTTCTGCAAGCTGTGGGTTTTGTTTCAATATGTGTTAGTGTTGTAACATTTCGCAGTCTCGAGTCTGAGATGTCATGGCTATTCCTCCATGAATTGTTTGTTAGCTTATACTGTCCCTATACAATTCCCACGTTCTCAACTTCAATGTCACTATACATTTTTAAACATTCACAGGATCCTGAACTTAAGAAAAGGTAACTTCAATGGTATGAGACGTGAATTGGCTAGAATAAACTGGCAAATGATACTTAAAGGGTTGACGGTGGATAGGCAATGGCAAACATTTAAAGATCACATGGATGAACTTCAACAATTGTACATCCCTGTCTGGAGTAAAAATAAAACGGGGAAGGTGGCTCAACCGTGGCTAACAAGCAAAATTAAGGATAGTGTTAAATCCAAGGAAGAGGCATATAAATTGGCCAGAAAAAGCAGCAAACCTGAGGACTGGGAGAAATTTAGAATTCAGCAGAGGAGGGCAAAGGGGTTAATGAGGAGGAGGAATATAGAGTATGAGAGGAAGCTTGCTAGGAACATAAAAACTGACTGCAAAAGCTTCTATAGATATGTGAAGAGAAAAAGATTAGTGAAGACAAACGTAGGTCCCTTGCAGTCAGATTCAGGTGAATTTATAATGGGGAGCAAGGAAATGGCAGACCAGTTGAACAAATACTTTGGTTGTGTCTTCATGAAGGAAGACACAAATAACCTTCCGGAAATACTAGGGGACCGAGGGTCTAGTGAGAAGGAGGAACTGAAGGAAATCCTTATTAGGCGGGAAATTGTGTTAGGGAAATTGATGGGATTGAAGGCCGATAAATCCCCGGGGCCTGATAGTCTGCATCCCAGAGTACTTAAGGAAGTGGCCCTAGAAATAGTGGATGCATTGGTGATCATTTTCCAACAGTCTATCGACTCTGGATCAGTTCCTATGGACTGGAGGGTAGCTAATGTAACACCACTTTTTAAAAAGCGAGGGAGAGAGAAAACGGGTAATTATAGACCAGTTAGCCTGACATCAGTAGTGGGGAAAATGTTGGACTCAATTATTAAAGATGAAATAGCAGCACATTTGGAAAGCAGTGACAGGATCGGTCCAAGTCAGCATGGATTTATGAAAGGAAAATCATGCTTGACAAATCTTCTGGAATTTTTTGAGGATGTAACTGGTAGAATGAACAAGGGAGAACCAGTGGATGTGGCATAGTTGGACTTTCAAAAGGCTTTTGACAAGGTCCCATACAAGAGATTGGTGTGCAAAATTAAAGCACATGGTATTGGGTAATGTACTGATGTGAATAGAGAACTGGTTGGCAGTCAGGAAGCAGAGAGTCGGGATAAACGGGTCCTTTTCAGAATGGCAGGCAGTGGGGTGCCGCAGGGTTCAGTGCTGGGACCCCAGCTATTTACAATATACATTAATGATTTAGATAAAGGAATTGAGTGTAATATCTCCAAGTTTGCAGAAGACACTAAGCTGGGTGGCGGTGTGAGCTGTGAGGAGGATGCTAAGAGGCTGCAGGGTGACTTGGACAGGTTAGGTGAGTGGGCAAATGCATGGCAGATGCCGTAATAATGTGGATAAATGTGAGGTTATCCACTTTGGGGGCAAAAACACGAAGGCAGAATATTATCTGAATGGCGGCAGATTAGGAAAAGGGGAGGTGCAACGAGACCTGGGTGTCATGGTTCATCAGTCATTGAAAGTTGGCATGCAGGTACAGCAGGAGGTGAAGAAGGCAAATGGTATGTTGGCCTTCATAGCTAGGGGATTTGAGTATAAGAGCAAGAAGGTCTTACTGCAGTTGTACAGGGCCATGGTGAGGCCTCACCTGGAATATTGTGTTCATTTTTGGTCTCCTATTCTGAGAAAGGATGTTCTTGCTATTGAGGAAGTGCAGCGAAGGTTCACCAGACTGATTCCCGGGATGGCAGGACTGACATATGAGGAGAGACTAGATCGACTGGGCTTATATTCACTGGAGTTTAGAAGGATGAGAGGGCATCTCATAGCAACATATAAAATTATGACCGGACTGGACAGGTTAGATGCGGGAAGAATGTTCCCGATGTTGTGGAAGTCCAGAACCAGGGGTCACAGTCTAAGGATTAGGGGTAGGCCATTTAAGACTGAGATGAGGAGAAATTTCTTCACTCAGAGAGTTGTTAACCTGTGGAATTCCCTACCGCAGAGAGTTGTTGATGGCAGTTCATTGTATATATTCAAGAGACAGTTAGATATGGCCCTTACGGCTAAAGGGATCAAGGGGTATGGAGAGAAAGCAGGAAAGGGGTACTGAAGGAATGATCAGCCAGGATCTTATTGAATGGTGGTGCAGGCTCGATGGGCCGAATGGCCTACTCCTGCACCTATTTTCTGTGTTTCTATGTTTCAATGATCTGTTTAATGTCTAAAATTTAATTTGTTCATTTGTCGGTTTTTGTGCCCCTTTAATAAGGGGGCATTTGATTTACAGGTGCAACTAAAATAGTTGTAGAGCTGTTGACGACAAAATTCCTCATCGGCACCAAGCCCAGAAACCTCCCTCTGGAGCCGGCGCCTCACAACTTGAGCCTCCTCCAAGAAATCCCCTGGGTGCCTTTCAGTTCTGCGCGGAGGGGATTCCTGTACGGGCTGCTCTTGCAAACTTTCCACTTTGCCATCCTCGTCTGCCATCCGGACATGCCATGGCGCACCATCTTGCCGTCGGGAGGAGGCGGGGGTCCCCAATGGGGTGCTTTCTACGCGGGAGTCCTCCCTTTATTTATTGGGGACTCTGCCTGGACGGTGTTGCACGGGGCATTCCAGTGCAGTGGGTTTTTAAGTCGGTTCACGGACTCCCAGGCCGCCTGTAATTTCTGCAGTCTGGAGGAGTCTGTGTTCTACGTGTATGTAGAATGTGTTAGGTTGCAGCCCCTGTTCAATTATTTAAAGGGGCTGCTCCTCAAATTCTGGTTGCACTTCAGTCCCACGCTCCTGATCTTTGGGCACCCTGTGCGGAGGGGAGTGGGCAGGTCGGAAGGACTCCTCATATGACTGCTCCTGGGCATGGCCAAGGGTGCCATCAGCCGGTCCAGGCAGCGAGTGGTCGAGGAGGTCGTTCATCCCAACTGCCTGCCTCTTTTCCGCAGTTACGTTCGAGCCAGGGTGTCCCTGGAGATGGAGCACGTGGTGTCCACCGGTACGCTCGTGGCCTTCCGCGAAAGATTTTAATTTAATTTGATTGGTTAAAGTTCCCGTGTTAATTGGATTTATAGGTTTAGTGCCCTTTTAAATAAAGGGGGTATTTGATTTAAAAATTCTTACAAAAATAGTTGTAGAGCTGATGAGTGGTGAGTGGCTTAGCCAGTCACGTGATATTCACAAGTCTCAATAAAACCCCGGCCACTTGGGTTCGGGGGATCCACAATGAGGCAGGTGGTTGTGAGCCTGGTGGATGAACTGGTAATGTGTCTTGTGATTGTTAAACCTTTTGCTAATAAAATAACTAGTTCTTAATAGCAATGTGTTGCTATGAATTCTTAAGCAAAGAACCCATGAAGCAAATGCATTCCAGGGATGATGGCAAAAAAGGACATGGAAGTAGGAACTCCACTAAAAGCATTTCCACGTCTCACCCAATCAATACCTGACATTCTGTCTCCTCTCCTGCGGGCCCAACCTTCCCCTGCACCTGAGCAGTCTTTGGCAGAGCCCTCACGGGCTCCAAGACCCAGAGGTCACTAGCAACGAGTATCTCAAAGCAGGGCTCAGAGCAGCCTGCCACTACCTCTGCTGAAGCTACTGGGGTTGCACCACATAAAAGTGCCAGGAAAAGAAAAAGAAAAGCTTTGTAATTCACCAAGTATATGCACACAGATGTTTATGAATTGTTTTGATAGTACCTTTCAACTAGACTATAGTTTCTATAAATAGACCACAGGGCCGAAATTGCCTCCCAACAAAAAAATGGCGCACTCACCCGTTTTGTTGTTTTTTTCTCCATGGGGCAGAGACTCGAATGATATTCAGCTGTTTATTTATTTTTTGGGGTCAGGATGGTGTTACTGTCCGCTGCGGGGCGTAATTACCCTTGGATCGGAGTGGCCAGCGCCACGCTGATGGTGTCATGCATCACAACGTCCCACCCCTTCAGTTAAAGGGGAGGGCCACTGCAATAAGTTTATTTGGGCCCACTGGACCACCAGGGAGGGCTGCCTATTGGCGGCCCGGCCGAAGCCGTGGCCACCATTGTCGGGCCGACCTCCAAGTCGGCCAACAATTAAAATAAAATGGAGGCGCCAGCAGTGCGCCCTCCCCTTTAAGACACACACTACTTCCCACAGGGGAAAGCTGTCAGTGACACCGACCGGCGGCAGCACCGCTCCCATGTTTCCCACGGCACAATGTCCCCACGGGGGTCGGAAAGGCGCTCGTTTCCGGTCAGTGGGGGGTTGGCGCGCACCCGACGGGCGGCACGGAAACAAACTCCTGCCGCTCCCGGCCCGGGGGCACTTTAGGATGGGTCAGCCCATCCATCTGCCCCCAGTCGGTGAGGCCTATCCACTCAGACGGTAATGGGCCTTAAAGAGGGGGGCAATTTCGGCCCCCAAATCTCTTGTGAATTGAAGCTTGTGTCTTTATTCTTTGCCATATTTTGGTTAGTGTAGTGCAGGTATAACAATTGACCCTAAATCATGGTAAGTTGCTGACTGAAATATACAGAGGATTTTCTCATGTAACCTCATGTACTTTCTCAGATAGCAGAAAATACTAAGTCACTACAAAATTGCATGAAAGCTAAACTACTGTTCAAGATTTATTTACAAGTGAAATGATGCATCAAAGGAAAATGACATGGCAAGATACTAAGCAGCACAATACAAATTGAGAGAACCAGAAACAATTAATATACCCTATCAGAAAACAAACCTTTGTCCTGACGCTTGGAAGACAACAGTTCCTTGGAACGAATCAGCTGGTCAGCAACTAATCATTTGGGATGAGATATTAAGAGTAGAGTTCATGTTGTGTACTCTCACCAAACACACAGCCTGGATAACTTCTCTTCTGCCAAAATTAAAAAAAACTGGAACCCACAATTATAATGTTTATCCCATGGAATGTCTTTGCAATAGTCAAGGAACCAAAGTATTCAGCCTTCAGTCTTCAGTGTCAGCTGTGGCTCAGTGGGTAGCACTCTCGCCTCTGAGTCAGAAGGTTGTGAGTTCAAGTCCCACTCCAGGGTCTTTCGAATGAAACATTAAACCAAGGCCCCGTCTGCCCTCTCAAGTGGACATAAAAGATCCCATGGCACTATTTCAAAGAAGTTATCCCCGGAGTCCTGGCCAATATTTATTCCTCAATCAACATCACTAAAACAGATTATCTGGTCATTATCACATTGCTGTTTGTAGGGGTTTGCTGTGCGCAAGTTGGCTGCCACGTTTCCTACATTACAACAGTGACTACACTTCAAAAGTACTTCATTGGCTGTAAAGTACTTTGAGACGTCCGGTGGTTGTGAAAGGAGCTATATAAATCCCAAGTCGTTCTTTCTTTATTAGCAGACACAGTGATAATGGTGAACCTGTGGAATTCTCTACCACAGAAAGTTGTTGAGGCCAGTTCGTTAGATATATTCAAAAGGGAGTTAGATGTGGCCTTTATGGCTAAAGGGATCAAGGGGTATGGAGAGAAAGCAGGAATGGGGTACTGAAGTTGCATGATCAGCCATGATCATATGGAATGGTGGTGCAGGCTCGAAGGGCCGAATGACCTACTGCTGCACCTATTTTCTATGTTTCTGTAACTACTGGCTTCCTGATAATTGTTTTGGCATGTAACAGCATCTGGAAATTAAATTTTTCTCTGGCAACTCATCACATTAATTAGCCATCAGTGTATGCCACTGATTTCTAAATATAAGACCCTTTTCCCTCAGAATGACTCTCTCCTATCTTCCATTTTGAAACATAGTGAGGGAAAACAGTTTCCATTTAACTATTTTTAAGCTACACAAAAATCATAGACAGAAATTACTATTTTTTCACACTCTGCACAGACCTGGTCTCTGTGGTTCAGTTACACACCACCTTAGCCAGCTGAACCATTGGGCAAACCAGATTGCATGTTTCAACAGTGTAAGATGATCTCGGGCCTCAGTTGATACAACAAGTGCTCGAGAGTCACTCTTAAGGTTCATAAGATCATCTGAGCTGCTACATTCATTCCAGCCTTGTAACCCTGCCAAAGTCAGCTACGTTCTACGTGAATTTTATAGATGGGGAATGCAGAAGAACTGAAGATGGTGGGCTGGAGAGAAATGGATTTGGAACTCATACAACAGCCAACGGTATAATCTACGCAGGGCAATGGAGTGGTGACAAGGTAAGGGATGCGCTTAAACAATCCAGTGGCAATGTTTGAAAAAATAACTAAACGGTAGAAGCATGTATTGGAGAGGGTTGACTGTTAGCTGCTATATAATAATGTCACAATGCTTGCTACTGATTACTGAAATATTTAGAAAAATTTATTTTTCTTAAACAGAATTTCCTTAAAGGGGAAGGGGAATCCTAGCTGAGTACTTTTTTCTTCCAATGACTCCATTTGTCTATTCAAACCAATTGATTAAAAATGACAACCATTTGTAAAAATATCATTTTTTTTTACTTCCACAGAGACTTGCCATGTTTGGTGCCCTCGCCCCAGTGCATAGGAAATAGAGGCAAAAAACACATGACATAAGGGAAGGATTTATTGGCCTTTGGGCAGCAAGACTGGTGTGATAAATATACATTCGGAAAGATATTACCCCAACAATTTGCTCAGATTTAGTGCACTAGCAATCTGTTCCACAAAAATACATTAGTCTTTATTGTTTTGGGTTGTTTTTCATCCTGTTTGAAACCATGACCAGTCCTCTTTTTCTGTATCATTGGAAGAACTAGCCAAATCTGCTGGCTCCAACAAACAAAGGAAACTGCCAAGGGGCTCTATGTTCCTGAGAACCTTTCTATAAATCATGACAGCCACTTAAACTTTGTGCTTTAGTATTGTAATAATAAACGTACAATAGGTGCCCACACCTGCAACCATATTAGTTTATAATAGGCCTCCCAAAAACCTAATTTATTTTTAAATTGTTTCTCTGCCAAATAGAATTATGTAGGAAGTGTTTAAAACTGCAGTATCCCACGATTATTTACGCTTGTTTCAAAACCTTGCAAATATACATCAGGAAACCTACTCTAATAATTCACTGGGTAAGTAACTTGCAGACTATGAAGGTCCCGAGTTATGGCTCTGGTTGATGATGAATTAGCCACTCTAAGTGGGGACTATGATTGGAGCACTTAAGTTGGCCTCAGTACCCCCAAGCTCAACAAAAATCTGGCAGAATTCCTGCCCCTGATTGCTAACCCCGGTTGGAAAGTGCATGTCGGTGGAGAATGGATGAGTCCAGAATTGCATCCCCACCTAGTCAGAAATTTCTGACAGCTGGAAGCTCCCGCTGTTGAATTGCCCCGGTATGGCATAAATTCCATGGAGTTTCAGCGTGCACTGAAGGAACAACGACCCTCCCAGTGACGACCACGTGCGAACGACGGCGTTAGGCTGGGATGACATCACATATCCTAAATCCTCTTACTTCCGCCATCCCATCTGCCCTTGAGAACGTGCACCACGGTTTAAAAGACACAGTTTCACAGTTTGCCAGGGCATGTTCATCATGGCATCAGTATTTGACTAAAGAGACACGGAGATTGCTTATGGAGACTTTTGACCATAGCTTGGGACCTGCTGCACGTACTGAAATTTTGATTTTCATTGCTGCCCTCAGGAAGCCTTTCCCTACATTCTGCAATACCTTTGGAAAGTATTGTATTTCAATAAAATTACTCAGCTAGTACTCGAGGGCTGCACAGTAGGTTTCCCAGTGGGAATCCCACTTTAAGCGAGGAAGAGGAGGAGCCAGGAAACTAAGGGAAGTTGGATTAACCAGGAAGCACCAAGGAGTGATAGACCATCCCAGGACTACCCCATCCAGCAGGATCTATATAGGCACACTTTCCAAGATCTTAACAAGGAGCTCTGTTTCAGGAGGCTGCACGTCAGCCACAAAGCTTTGGAGGTTCTTGCAGCCAGATCTGCAACCAGTGGCCACAGCATGGACACTTTCTCACAGCAGCAGAGAAAATGACCACCGTTCTCAACTGTTATTCTACGAGCCCATTCCAGTGAGCCACAAAGGACTTTTATCAGATCAGCCAATTTGCTATGGACTCCTCTATGAGCAAAGTCATCTGTTCCCTCTTTGCCAGGACAGCGCATTTTATAAAATTCAACAGTACCCCCAGCCAGATGACTGAGCGGTCCATCACATTTCTCAGAACGGCTGGATGCCCCAGCGTTGGGGGACTATTGACTGCACCCATCTGACACTGCACGGCCCAAATGTAAACTCGCCCTGAACCCCAACATCAGCACTTTTCCTGATCCACACTGTCATACAACAGTACCAAACAGCCCTTTAAGTGCAGGTGGCCATTCTTCAATGCGGGAATATTTTACCGTGGACTATTTTACCATAGGCTATGGCAGGATCACTGCTAAATTGGAATATAGCAACTTTAATTAAATAGAAGTTCCCGGGAAAAATAAACACACTGTGGAAAATAATAGCCTGTGGAAAAAATGTGATTAAAACATATATTTGAATCCTCCACTTCAATAGCCTCCAAAATCAAAACACTTTTTTAAAGAATCATTTGTTCTCCCAAAATGACTGTTTTCCATGTTAGTAATCAATTCTGCGGAACATGCTGCCCCAGTAGTGCTATTATTAAAAGGGTTGACTAATGGGGGTGTAGTTAATAGAGTGAAGGACTGTGACAAAATACAGGAAGACATTAATAAATCTGCAGAATGAGCATGTAATTGGCAAATGAACTTCAATATAAATAAGTGTGAGGGTTGTTACATTTTGGTAGGAAAAATAAGGAGGCCACATACTCGGAAAATAAGTGTCTAAATGGGGTAGAGGAACAGAGGAATCTGGAGGTACAGATACACAAATCACTAAAAGTAGCTCTAAGGGATAGAATTGAAAAGCAGGAAAGTTATGTTAAATGTGTATAGAACCTTCAAAAGATGTCTCGTACCAACTGCATGACTCCTCCCATCACAATCACTCACCTATCAACAGTCTGTACCAAACGCAAGGCACATCTCCCATTCCTAGCTTAACCTCAACCCCCCCCTTTGAAGGAACCGGTACTGGCCATTCTTGGCAGGGGCATGGCTGAGCCCTTGGCCAGCAGCAGGGCTGGAAAGCTACAAGATGCTGGTATCCTCATACATTATCCTCCTCCTGGCATGCACCTTTTGCTTTCCTGCCCTCCCCTCACCACAGCTCCACCCTTGTGCCTTCTTCATTTCACACACCCAAGAAAGGCAGCCTGCCCAGCCAATGGTTGACCAAGAAGAGGGAGTGGAGAGTGCAGAAGAAGAAACAGTGTCACTTGATTTCACACTCCCAGCTACCAGCTCTTCAAGGTCGACCCACAAGGCCATGCAGTGTCCCCCACTTCCACCAGCCACACTGCAGCACTGGGTGACATCAATAGGATAGGCAAAGCCACACACATGACAGTCACTAAGGGAATGCACAAGGGTGATGAGTTAATTTCTTGATGTCATATTGGATGGATAGATGTATAAAGTTGAATTGGAAAGTTTGCTTTGTGGTGGCTTTTGTTCGGCCTTGTGGCCAAGAGGACGCTGTGATGGTCAGTAGCAGAGGGAGTAATGTTGAAAGGGGAATTGGGGTTGTGTTCACTGGTACCACAGGTGGATGATTTCATCCCGGATATCCCGGCCAGAAAGCGGCTGTCTGGGTTGCATCCTTCCTTCTGCTTTCCTCTCTTCTCCTTCTTTCTCCTCTGCGTTCTTACTCTTCCCTCTGCGAGCGGATGCTGTAAATCTGAAATAAAAGCAGAAAATTCTGAAAATACTCAGCAGGTCAGACAGTATCTCGACCTCAGACATTAACTCTGTTTCTCTCTCCACAAATGCTGCCTGACCTGCTGAGTATTTCCAACATTGTCTGACTTCTCAGAGGCCTTCCTTTACCATCCGAGGCCTTGGTGCACTCCCTGCATACTTAAAAACATTTTCATATGTATTGCACCAAACCACTACTTCAATAAAATATTAAAAAATCGAGTCCAAAAGCTTAACTGCAAACTTACCGGAAAGATGTGTGTGTCTCTTTAAGAAATGATGACAGCGTCCGTGTCAGGACGAGTTTAGGGCCCACCGTTAAATACAACGCTAAGGTCCAAGTTCGCAGAGCGTGATGTTAGGTCGGCGTGACATCACGCTCTCCATATTTGCATCTCCAGGGCCAGTGCTGCTATCGGCCGTGCTAAGGCCCTCACCAAAATGTCAACTGCCGAGTTCTGAACCAGAGAAGGACGTTAGCGTGGCGGCTGCCATTTTTTTCCCCAGGATTGCAACGGTAACGAGTAGCCCAATTTCTGGGCCTTTGATTTTTGACATGTGATTTGGTACATTTATCAACATTTTGGAACCCACTGTAATTCTGAAAGTGAATCTTTGTAAAGCAAAACATTATTCCAAGCCCATCCCTATTTTATTTTCAAACTGTGGCAATTCTACAAGTGCATAAAGGAATTGTCAATTAAAGCCAATTAATGTAATCACACCAGGGAACATTCATCTTATCTCGAAAGCTTCTGCAACCTGTATTGAAGAAAATACATTTCACGTAAGACAACAAGCATATAAAATAGGTGCAGGAGTAAACCATTCGACCCTGCAGACATGCATGCAGTCGTTTCTTCTAACAAAATGCATCGTTTTTAGCATTTACACTTCAGCAACTTGTTAGTTATAGCTATTTTGGGAACAAATACTAAGTAAACGCACCTCTAAGTGGGACTCTCAGAAGCCAACAGTTCATTTTTAAATTCTCTGGCTCCAGTTTGTGTGCAATAATGAGAGAAAGTGAAATCTGATTAATTGGAGGGAGGGTCTGGAATCAGTTTGGTTCTGATAAGTTCCCGGCCCATCTTCCAACTGATCTGATTGGTTGATATCGACAACTTTCAATGCCAGTGGAAAAAAGTAGCTATTTTTCTTGTAAAACACTGACAAGCTGACACATAGGTTGAAAAGCTGACTGTTGGCATGAAATGCTGATGTATAATGTAAGTGTAACAATGTTAAACTTGTAATTTGTCATATTTCATCTTGTTGAATAAAAGAGATTCTCTTAATGCAGCAAACATTAATTTAACGTTAATAAGGAAGGCAAGTTCTCCCATGTTATAAAGAAATTGGTGTACTCACCAAAATTAGATTTTTGTTTCTAAAAAAAAGTTGACCTTCTCAGCTGCTGGGTGGAGTGCAAAGTCGGATCTTCCTTCTAGTTTGGTCTGTAATGTATGCACTTGTGAGTATGCTCACAGGTTTGTAGAGCTGTTGGTGCCTGCCTCTCTTCCGTGGTTACATCCAAGCCAGGGTGCCCCTGGAGATGGAGCACGCGGTGTCCACCGGTACACTCGCGGCCTTCCGCGAGAGGTGGGCACCGGAGGGACTGGAGTGCATCATCACCCCCGGCAACCAAATTTTTATTTGATTTAAGTTTACAGTAAAAAGTTAATTTGTTTATTTGTTGGTTTTAGTGCCCCTTTTAATAAGGGGGCACTTGTTTTATGGTTTCAACTAAAAATAGTTGTAGAGCTATTGAATTGTGAGTGGCTTAGCCAGTCACGTGATGTTCACAAGACTCAATAAAACCCCAGTCAGTTGGGTCTCGGTCATCCATGATGAGGTCTGCAGTTGTGAGCTTAATGGATGAATTGGTAATGTGTAGTGTGATTGGTAAACCTTTGTTAATAATCCAACTAGTTCTTAATAGCAATGTGTTGCAATGAATGCTTAAGCAAAGAACCCATGAAGCAAATACATTACAGGATCCAATGTAGAGAGCATTCCATTGTATGGTGGAGTAACTCCTTTGTAAACAGGACTGTTATCTTGCATAGGCCTAAGAGCTGACCTGGAACTGCGTGTCCCAGCCAGAGTTAAGTTTCCCGGAGTCCTGTGGCTCCAGAGTGGTACTCTGGGCCCATCTGAAATTTACGCAGTTTACAGAGGAGCTTCTCTGGACCACTCACTGCCAATGATGACATGGAGCAGCTAGTCAGGAGAGAAGCCAGGCTTTGTGTGTTTCCTCAAAGAATAAGAACATTAACGTTTTTAAAACCTTGAATAGAATTGAAACAACACAACTTTTCTCTATAAAATGGAGGAGTACCTAGAATTTCCCTAGACCCGTTCCCCTTTAAGTAATCCATCTGCATTATTTTGGAATTAAGATCATAAATCTCTGCAAATTAATCCTTCAACTACTGTACTGATTAATCTTCATAATTTTCTCAAGCATGCTTGTTTTGGCATCACCCAAAGCTCTTATTAATATGGTGAAAGGATTAAGAATTGAACACAACAAGAAGTACAAGTTGTATAATATTTAATCAGTCAATAAACCATACTTGAATCACCAGATCACCAGTCAGTTATCAGAAATGCACATTCCCGCTTTTATAACCAGCTTCTGATGTGGGAGCTGGTCTAGCAGAGGACTCAGCCAATTTGCAGATTTGTACGAAAAGGCCCCTTTGTTTTGTTATTTAGTTCTATACCATTCATTTTTTTCTGTTTGTGATATATGAGATACTTTCAATGTTCAGAGTGTTTAAGATGAGTAAAGAGGTTGATAAACCTGTTCAGGGATAATGTCAAGAAGCAATCCTTCACACAAAGGGTAGTGGAAATCTCGAACTCTCTCCCCCAAAAACTTGCTGAGGGTGGGCCAATTGAACATTTCAAAACTGAGATTGATAGATTTTTGTTAGGCAAGTGTTGCAGAAGCAGGGCGGGTAGATGAAGTCAAGATACAGATCAGCTATGCTCTAATTGAATGGTGGGACAGGTTCGAAGGGCTGAACGGCCAACATCTTTCCCTATGTATGTTTCTAGAGTGAGAAATTCAAGAACAATATAATATGGTACTTAATACGGAAGTTTTGTCTTTCTTTTGCAAAGATTAACGGCACTGGAAAACTGGAGCATCCTTCAGGTGCGATATATGAAGGAGAGTTTAAAGACAGCACATTCCATGGTATGGGGACCTACACATGGCCAAATGGGTTAAAATATATTGGAAACTTCAATGAGAACAAGTGAGTGACTAAGCATTGGTATATAGTCTGGGCTGTATTTAGTTTGAGCAGAAGATGTGCGTGAATTGGCTTGCACACATGTATGTTGGGTTGCCAGCTCTCTCCACGCTCTCTCCGTTGGTCATCCAACATGTCCATTGTCACAGCGCCACGCATTCCCACACTAACTGGAAAGCAAACAGACTCTTTGTTATCCGATTGGATGATTCTTGACTGTCAGTCAAACAGCCTTTTCTTTCTGAACTCCCACATTTTTATAACTGATCAACAAAAGTCTTGAAAGAAAATGATGTGTTGAATAATGCCCCCATGGTTTTGCTCTAGAGATTAATCGTTAATTCCTGGAGACTCCAGGACAATCCTGGAGGGTTGGCAACCCTAGATGTACCCACTTCATTGCAAACAACATGAGTAGTTGACACACAGCTCCGTGTTTTCTGCTCACAGCTTAACCATGGCCAACATGCTTACAAAATACAGCTAAAGAGAGTGTCTAAAATGGTTATTATTTATTGTTTAAAAATACAGTGACTCTATTTACAGCCTCCATGTTTGAACATACTATAGAGACTGGCCTAGTAAGGGCAAGCACCTTACCTTATTTATTTTTTTTAATTATTAATTCTCGGGAGGTGGGCATCACTGACAAGGCCGTTATTAATTACCCACCCTAGTTTCCAGTTTAGATACAACCAAGTGGCTTGCTTAGGCAACTTCAGAGGGAAGTTAAGGGTCAACCACGTTGGTGTTAGACCGGAGTCACATATAGGCCAGATCGGGTAAGGACAGCTGGTTTCCTTCACTAAAGAATATTAGTGAACCAGTTGGGTTTTTATGTCAACCTGACAGCTTCATGATCACTTTTACTGATACCAGCTTTTTATTTCCAGATTTTAAAAATTTGGATTCCAATTCTCAAACTGCCACAATGGGATTTGAACTTGCATTCTGTGGCTTATAAGCCCAGGCCTCGGGATTACTAGACCAGTAATGTAACCACTATGCTACCGTACCCATAATTCTATATTTGCAATCAAGAAATACCTATGATTTAGGGCCATTGGGCCCAATTTTGGCCATGACTTGCATCAATTTTTTTGGAGGAAGTTGTTTTTTCTGGCGTAAGTTTAAAAGATGCCATTTTCCCCAAAAAACTTTGCTCCAGAGTAAGTCAGTTAGATACGATTTTTTTTAGTTCAGTTTTTTTTCAAAAGGGGGCGTTCCCAGACACTTACACCAGTTTTGGCCATTTATGCCACTTTGGCCAGCAAAAACTTACTCCAAATCGACTTAGGTCAGCGTATGTGGCCAGCTCTGAAAAACATTGCGGGCAGTTAAGAATTCGGTGGAGGTTAGTACATTTAAAGCACCAAGACTTACAAAGCACTAAACAAAGCACAAAAAGTAATAAGCAATCAATCAATAACAAATAAAAAATAGAAGTCCTACCTTTGTGCCAGAAACAAGTTTTTTTTTTTAAAGGTGCCCCCCCCCCATCAAAATACTCTTTCTCTCTACCCACCCCCACCTACAAACTCTCCTCCTCCCCCCCCAACCAAAATTCTCAAGCACAACCATCAATAAATAAAAAATAAAACTGAAGTCCTACCTCGGCCGGGAAATCAGCGGGCCAGCCGGCCGGTGCGGAAGGCCATTCGGCCGAGGATAGGGTGGGGCGAAGATTGGGGCGTCCCTTCGGCCGGGGATAGGGGCTGTGAGCATCGGGTCCTGCTCGCAGCTCGCAGGACACACTGGGAGGGCAGGAGCATGGGCGCAGACTTCACTGCGCGCAGCTGCCGGCAGTGCTTTCTGCGCTGGCCTGTTGCTCCGCCCCCCCCCCCCCCCACTTCCTTATCTACGCCATGCTGGGACACCGGAGACTTGGCAGAGTGGGCAGGATGCGTCCCCTTTTTTACAGCGCCGTTTCCAGCGCGCAAAGTCGGTGCATTTAAGGTAAGTGCGCCGAAAAAAGGGGTTGGGGAAAATTGGGCCCTTCAAGTGGAAACAACAATGCAACAAAACATTAATTTTATCCACACTGTTTTTGTTTGCAATATTTTCTCTCCTTTCTGCCTCCTTATCTGAAGCCATTGATCACTTGCTGGGATATGGTTCCATGGGCATATGCGAGCCCAGAGAGTGAATGTTGGTAGACTATTTAACTGAGGGGGTCATTCTGATTCTGTCCCTGCACATGCTCTCCCAGCAGAGGTTGCTGGTTGGAGCCCACCAAATGAGAAACCTGTTCATTTTCCCCATCCCTAATCTAGAGGCATGGATCCCATCAATACTCTCAACACAGGGTAGGGATCAAACCAAAAACCGATCTGGTTTATGTGGACTAAGAACTAGAAAGCAGAGAATTATGGTTGCTTTTCAGACGGAAGGAAAGTGTGCAGTGGTGTTCCCCTGGTGGCCAGTATTAGGACCACTGCTAGTTTTGATATATATAAATGACCTGCACTTGGGTATACAGGGCATAATTTCAAAGTTTGCAGATGACGCGAAACTCAGAAATGTAGTAAACAGTGAGGAGGATAGTAACAGACTGGACAGAGACAGAATGGTGAAAGAAATGGGCAAACATATAGTAGATGGAATTCAATGCAGAGAAGTGATGCATTTTGGGAGGAAGAATGTAGAGTGGTACAATATTAATGGGGGTGCAGGAACAGAGAGACGTACACAAATCTTTGACAGTGGCAGGACAAGTTGAGAAGGCTGTTTAAAAAAGCATATGGGTTCCTTGGCTTTATGTGTGGCCCCTTAAAAACTGACAATGGTGATATTATAAATGAAAATAAGGATATGGCGGACATGTTAAATAATGACTTTGCGTCAGTATTTACAGTAGAGGAAATCCCAAGGAAACTAGTATTGTATCAGGGACGGGGACTCACCAAAATTAGCGTAAGCAAATTAACAGGAATGAAGAAAATAATGGGACTAAAGAGTGATAAATACCCAGGGCCAGATGGTTTCCATCCCAGGGTTTTAAAGGACGTAGGTGAGCACATTGCAGATGCCCCAACTATAATCTTCTCGGTTTGGGAACCATTGCTTTAGATTAGAAAACTACACACGTCGCTCTGCTATTTAAGAAAGCTGAGAGAGGGAAACTAGTGAATTATAGACCAGTTAGCCTAACATCTGTCGTCAGGAAATTACGAGAGTCTATAATTAAGGATGGAGTGGCTGAACACCTTGAAAATTTTCAGCTGATCAGAGAGAACCAGCATGGATTTGTAAAGGGTCATCATCATCATCGTCATAGGCAGTCCCTCGGAATCGAGGAAGACTTGCTTCCGCTCTTAGCATAAGTTCTTAGGTGGCTGTACAGTCCAATACAAGAACCATCGTCTCTGTCACAGGTGGGACAGACAGTGGTTGAAGGAAAGAGTGGGCGGGGAGTCTGGTTTGCCGCACGCTCCTTCCACTGTCTGCGCTTGGTTTCTGCATGCTCTCGGCGACGAGACTTCTCGGATGCACTTTCTCCACTTAGGGCAGTCTTTGGCCAGGGACTCCCAGGTGTCAGTGGGGATGTCGCATTTTATCAGGGAGGCTTTGAGGGTGTCCTTGTAACTTTTCTGCTGCCCACCTTTGGCCTGTTTGCTGTGGACAAGTTCCGAGTAGAGCGCTTGCTTTGGGAGTCTCGTGTCTGGCATGCGAACTATGTGGCCTGCCCAGCGAAGCTGATCAAGTGTGGTCAGTGCTTCAATGCTGGGGATGTTGGCCTGGACAAGGACGCTAACATTGTCCTCCCAGGGGATTTGTAGGATATTGCGGAGACATCGTTGGTGGTATTTCTCCAGCGACTTGAGGTATGGTCCATGTCTCTGAGCCACACAGGAGGGCAGGTAAACCTGCGCCGTCTCCAGGCCAGGTCCAAGACCACCCCAACCTCTATCATCGAGCTACAGTACGTGGACGACGCCTGCGTCTGCGCACACACAGAGGCTGAACTCCAGGACATAGTTGACGTAGTTACTGAGGCGTACGAAAGCATAGGCCTTATGCTAAACATCAGTGAGACAAAGGTCCTCCACCAGCCTGTCCTCGCCGCACAGCACTGCCTCCCAGTCATCAAGATCCACAGCGCGACCCTGGACAACATGGACCACTTCCCTTATCTCGGGAGCCTCTTATCAACAAGTGCAGGCATTGATGACGAGATCCAACACCACCTCCAGTGCGCCAGTGCAGTCTTCGGCCGCCTGAGGAAAAGAATGTTTGAAGACCAGGCCCTCAAATCTGTCACCAAGCTTGTAAAGGGTAGGTCATGTCTGACAAACCTGATTGAATTTTTTGAAGAGGTGACTAAAGTAGTGGCCAAGAAACGTCTATGGATGTTATTTCAGACGCCATCTTTTGGATGAGACGTTAAACCGAGGCCCCGTCTGCTCTCCCAGATGGATGTAAAAGATCCCATGGCACTATTTCAAAGAAGAGCAGGGGAGTTATCCCTGGTGTCCTGGCCAGTATTTATCCCTCAATCAACATCACTAAAAAAAAAACACAGATTATCTGGTCATAATCACATTGCTGTTTGTTGGAGCTTGCTGTGCTTGGCTGCCACATTTCCTACATTACAACAGTGACTACACTTTAAAAGTATGTTATTGGCTGTAAAGCACTTTGGGGCATAGTGAAAGGCGCTATATAAATGCAAGTCTTTTCTTTATTTATATGGGCTTCCAGAATGCATTAAATAAAGTCCCTCATAAGAAACTGTGAGCTAAAGTTGAAGCTCATGGAATTGAGGGTGAAGTATTGACCTATTTAGGAGATTTACTGAGCGGCGGGAGACACAGAATAGGGATAATGGACAGGCACTCTAATTAGCAGGATGTGACTCGTGGTGTCCCGCAGGGATCTGTGCTGGGGCCTCAACTATTCACTATTTATTAACGACTTAACTGATGGGATAGAGAGCCACATGTCAAGTTTGCTGATGACACAAAGATTGTAAGCAGTGTAGATGGAAGCATAAAATTACAGAGCTATTAATGGATTCAGTGAATGGGCAAAATTGCAATTAATGGATTTCAATATGGGCAAATGTTAGCTCATCCACTTTGGACCTAAAAAGGACAGAACAGGGTACTTTCCAAATAGTGAAAAGATAGAAGTAGTGGAGGCCAAAGAGACTTGGGGGTCCATGTACATAGATCATTAAAATGTCATGGACAAAAAGTAATTAAAAAGGCTAATGGAATACTGGCCTTTCTATCTAGAGGACTAGAATACAAGGGGTTAGAAGTTATGCTGCACTTGTACAAAGCCCTGGTTAGACCACACCTGTATTCAGTTCTGGGCACCACGCCTTAGGGAGGATATATTGGCTTTGGAGGGAGTGCAGCATAGGTTTACCAGAATGATACCCGGACTCCAAGGGTTAAATTACAAGGAAATTTTGCCCAAACTAGGGCTGTAGTCCCTGGAAGTAGAAGTTTAAGGGGTGATTTGATTGAAGTTTTCAAGATACTAAGGGGACCTGATGGGGTCGATAGAGAGAGAAACTATTCCCGCTGGTTGGGGAATCTAGGACTAGAGGACATAGCCTAAAAATTAGAGCCAGACCTTTCAGGAGTGAAATTAGGAAACACTTCTATACACAAAGGGTGGTAGAAGTTCTGAACTCTCTTTCGCGAACAGCAGTTGATGTTGGGTCAGTTGTTAATTTTAAGCCTGAGATTGATAGATTTCTGTTAACCAAAGGTATTCAGAGATAGGGGCCAAAGGCTGGTATATAGAGTTAGGTCACATGATTTCATTCAATGATGGAACAGGCTCGAGGCGCTAAATTGCCTACTCATATTCCTATGTTCCAAAACAGAGTCATTAAGTCCAAAAGCAACAAAATTATGCTAAACCTTTATAAATCACTGGTTAGGCCTCAGCTTTAGGACACTCAATTCTGGCACTACTTTAGGAAGGATGTCAAGTCTATAGAGAGGGTGTAGAGAAGATTTACTGGAATGGTTCCAGGGATGAGGGACTTCAATTACGTGGCGGGACTGGAGAAACTGGGGTTGTTCTCCTTACAGCAGAGGAGGTTAAGGGGAGATTTAATAGAGGTTTAAAATCATGAAGGGTTTTGATAGAGTAAAAAGGGAGAAACGACTTACAGTGGCAGAAGGGTCAGTAACCAAATGTCACAGATTTAAGGTGATTGCTAAAAGAACCAGAGGCGAGATGAGGAGAAATTTGTTTTACGCAGCGAGTTATGATGATCTGGAATGCACTGACTGACAGGGTGATGGGAGCAGATTTTTTATTAACTTTCAAAGGGGAATTGGATAAATAATTGAAAGGGGAAAATTTGTAAGGCTA
This sequence comes from Pristiophorus japonicus, assembly GCF_044704955.1. Lineage (NCBI taxonomy): Eukaryota > Metazoa > Chordata > Chondrichthyes > Pristiophoridae > Pristiophorus > Pristiophorus japonicus. The sequence goes on from NC_091985.1 coordinate 166,835,641, forward strand.
TGGGGAAAGGGCAGCGGTGTGGGACTAATCGGATAGCTTTGAAAGAGCCGGCACAGGCACGATGCCCCGAATGGCCTCCTATTCTGTATCATTCTATGATTTTGTGTGACTCAGTAGCTCACTGTCTTTACTAGCTAGTCTACCAAAGGAGATGCTGGCACTATTTCCTCAAGTTCCCAATGTCAGAGTACCATCATATTTAATGCAGACCTCACTAACGGGCAGATTAGTGACCTCACTAACGGGGAGATTAGTGACCTCACTAACGGGGAGATTAGTGACCTCACTAACGGGCAGATTAGTGACCTCACTAACGGGCCGGTTAGTGACCTCACTAACGGGCCGATTAGTGACTTCACTAACGGGCCGATTAGTGACCTCACTAACGGGCCGATTAGTGACCTCACTAACGGGGAGATTAGTGACCTCACTAACAGGTGGATTAGTGACCTCACTAACAGGGAGATTAGTGACCTCACAAACAGGCAGATTAGTGACGTCACTAACGGGCAGATTAGTGACGTCACTAACGGGCAGATTAGTGATGTCACTAACGGGCAGATTAGTGATCTCACTCACAGGGAGATTAGTGAATGCACTAACGGGCAGATTAGTGAATGCACTAACGGGCAGATTAGTGATCTCACTCACAGGGAGATTAGTGACCTCATTAACGGGCAGATTAGTGACGTCACTAACAGGTGGATTAGTGACCTCACTAACAGGGAGATTAGTGACCTCACAAACGGGCAGATTAGTGACGTCACTAACGGGCAGATTAGTGACGTCACTAACGGGCAGATTAGTTACGTCACTGACGGGCAGATTAGTGTTCTCACTAACAGGGAGATTAGTGTTCTCACTAACAGGGAGATTAGTGACGTCACTAACGGGCAGATTAGTGACGTCACTCACTGGGAGATTAGTGACCTCATTTACGGGCAGATTAGTGACATCACTAACGGGCAGATTAGTGACGTCACTCACTGGGAGATTAGTGACCTCATTTACGGGCAGATTAGTGACGTCACTAACGGGCAGATTAGTGACGTCACTAACGGGCAGATTAGTGACGTCACTAACGGGCAGATTAGTGACGTCACTAACGGGCAGATTAGTGACCTCACTAACGGGCCGATTAATGACGTCATTAACGGGCAGATTAGTGACGTCACTAACGGGCAGATTAGTGACCTCACGAACGGGCAGATTAGTGACGTCAATAACGGGCCGATTAGTGACGTCAATAACGGGCCGATTAGTGACGTCACTAACGGGCCGATTAGTGACGTCACTAACGGGCCGATTAGTGACCTCACTAACGGGCCGATTAGTGACATCACTAACGGGCAGCTTAGTGACCTCACTAACAGGGAGATTAGAGACCTCACTAATGGGCCGATTAGTGACGTCACTAACGGGCCGATTAGTGACCTCACTAACGGGCAGATTAGTGACCTAACTAGCGGGCCGATTAGTGACCTAACTAGCGGGCAGATTAGTGACCTCACTAACAGGGAGATTAGTGACCTCACTAACGGGCTGATTAGTGACCTCAGTAACGGGCAGATTAGTGACCTCACTAACAGGGAGATTAGTGATCTCACTAACAGGGAGATCAGTGACCTCACTAACAGCGGGATTACTGACCTCACTCACAGGGGGATTACTGACCTCACTAACAGGGAGATTAGTGACCTCACTAACGGGCAGATTAGTGACATCACTAACAGGGAGATTAGTGACCTCACTAACAGGGAGATTAGTGATCGCACTAACGGGCAGATTAGTGATCTCACTCACAGGGAGATTAGTGACCTCGCTAACGGGCAGATTAGTGACCTCGCTAACGGGCAGATTAGTGACCTCACTAACAGGGAGATTAGTGACCTCACTAACGGGCAGATTAGTGACCTCACTAACGGGCAGATTAGTGACTTCACAGGGGGATTAGTGACCTCACTAACAGGGAGATTAGTGACCTCATTAAAGGGCAGATTAGTGACGTCACTAACGGGCCGATTAGTGACGTCACTAACGGGCCGATTAGTGACGTCACTAACGGGCAGATTAGTGACCTCACTCACAGGGAGATTAGTGACCTCACTAACGGGCAGATTCGTGACTTCACTAACAGGGAGATTAGTGACCTCACTAACAGGGAGATTAGTGATCACACTAACGGGCAGATTAGTGATCTCACTCACAGGGAGATTAGTGACCTCATTAACGGGCAGATTAGTGACCTCGCTAACGGGCAGATTAGTGATCTCGCTAACGGGCAGATTAGTGACCTCGCTAACGGGCAGATTAGTGACCTCACTAACGGGCCGATTAGTGACCTCACTAACAGGGAGATTAGTGACCTCACTAACGGGCAGATTAGTGACCTCACTCACAGGGAGATTACTGACCTCACTCACAGGGAGATTACTGACCTCACTAACAGGGAGATTAGTGACCTCACTAACGGGCAGATTAGTGACGTCACTAACGGGCAGATTAGTGACTTCACTAACAGGGAGATTAGTGATGGCACTAACGGGCAGATTAGTGATCTCACTCACAGGGAGATTAGTGACCTCATTAACGGGCAGATTAGTGACCTCGCTAACGGGCAGATTAGTGACCTCGCTAACGGGCAGATTAGTGATCTCACTAACAGGGAGATTAGTGACCTCACTAATAGGGAGATTAGTGATCTCACTAACAGGGAGATTAGTGATCTCACTGGGAGATTAGTGATCTCGCTAACGGGCAGATTAGTGACCTCACTAACAGGGAGATTAGTGACCTCACTAACGGGCCGATTAGTGACCTCACTAACGGGCAGATTAGTGACCTCACTAACGGGCAGATTAGTGACCTCACTAACGGGCCGATTAGTGATCTCACCAACAGGGAGATTAGTGACCTCACTAATAGGGAGATTAGTGATCTCACTAACAGGGAGATTAGTGACCTCACTAACGGGAAGATTAGTGACCTCACTAACAGGGAGATTAGTGATCTTACTAACGGGCAGATTAGTGACCTCACTAACAGGCAGATTAGTGACCTCACTAACGGGCAGATTAGTGACCTCACTAACGGGAAGATTAGTGACCTCACTAACAGGGAGATTAGTGATCTTACTAACGGGCAGATTAGTGACCTCACTAACAGGGAGATTAGTGACCTCACTAACGGGCAGATTAGTGACCTCACTAACGGGCCGATTAGTGCGGGCAGATTACTGATCTCACTAACAGGGAGATTAGTGACCTCACTAACGAGCAGATTAGTGACTTCACTAACAGGGAGATTAGTGATCTCACTAACAGGGAGATTAGTGATCTCGCTAACGGGCAGATTAGTGATCTCACTCACAGGGAGATTAGTGACCTCACTAACAGGGAGATTAGTGATCTCGCTAACGGGCAGATTAGTGATCTCACTCACAGGCCGATTAGTGACCTCACTAACGGGCCGATTAGTGACGTCACTAACGGGCCGATTAGTGACGTCACTAACGGGCCGATTAGTGACGTCACTAACGGGCCGATTAGTGACGTCACTAACGGGTAGATTAGTGACCTCACTAACGGGCCGATTAGTGACCTCACTAACGGGCCGATTAGTGACCTCACTAATGGGCCGATTAGTGACCTCACTAACGGGCCGATTAGTGTCGTCACTAACGGGCCGATTAGTGACCTCACTAACGGGCCGATTAGTGACCTCACTAATGGGCTGATTAGTGACCTCACTAACGGGCCGATTCGTGACCTCACTAACAGGGAGATTAGTGACCTCACTAATAGGGAGATTAGTGATCTCACAGGGAGATTAGTGACCTCACCAACGGGCAGATTAGTGACCTCACTAACAGGGAGATTAGTGATCTCACTAACGGGCAGATTAGTTATCTCACTAACGGGCAGATTAGTGACCTCACTAACGGGCCGATTAGTGACCTCACTAACGGGCAGATTAGTGACCTCACTAACGGGCCGATTAGTGACCTCACTAACGGGCAGATTAGTGACCTCACTAACGGGCAGATTAGTGACCTCACTAACCGGCAGATTAGTGACCTCACTAACGGGCAGATTAGTGACCTCACTAAGGGACATATTAGTATACAGCCAAGCTTTTAAGGAGCAATGTGAATCTCATCTATTTTATGCAACATTCTTTCCAACCTACGCGGGTAATATGCTTTAAATGTATAAGTTATATGAAAGAATATATAAATGTCATTTCGATGGGATACTTGTTTATCAGTTGTACCGTTGCAGATTGGAAGGGGAAGGCAAGTTCATAGATGCAGAAGGCTATGAATGGATCGGCACATTTCATTACAAAGCTGCACCGGGGCTCAAGCTGAAACTGGATATGTAATCTCAGATAGGACTGATTTATGGAACCACCTTTCTGAATTAAACTTTTTCTTTTAAGCACTGTCGAGTATTTTTGTACAACGAAAAATATTACAGCAGAAATGTAGTTTTCTTTCAAAGAATCCACATTATACACTTTCAGTTTAGTTTACACTAAAACATCCAATTGGATAGTTCTAATATGTTTACTTTAAAAAAATAAAACTACATAGCATTAAGTTGAATATTCTGATTATTTGATCAGCATACAACAGGAAGTAATGGAGTTGACAATGTGATGTGGGCATAGAGTTGTGGCGTAATGTATTGGCTTCACGGATTCTTTGCTTAAGAATTTATAGCAACACGTTGCTATTAAGAACTAGTTGGTTTATTAACAAAGGTAACAATCACTCTACACATTACCAGTTCATCCACTAGGCTCACAACTGCATACCTCATCATGGATGACCTAGACCCAACTGGCTGGGGTTTTATTGAGTCTTGTGAACATCACGTGACTGGCTAAGCCACTCACAATTCAACAGCTCTATAAACCTGTGAGCGTACATTACAGGCAGAACCTCTTTTCCTGGGGCAGTGTATGCTGACAATGCCGTGGGCTCCCCTCGCACTGTAATGTGAAGTTAGCTCACGTGCATAATATTGTGACGATGCCAGCACACACTACATAATGCCTGGGAGAGGATCAGGGTCAAGGGGTGTGTACCCAGTGTCAGCGGCTCTTAAACGTTTGCTGGTCACGCTTGCAGCTGTCTTTCTACTGAGGGGGCAGAAATGATTGGAGCCAGGCAACAGAGTAAACCTGCTCCAGTCCAAGATGCAACTTTGGAGGTTCCCGCAGAGAAGATTGGTCATTTTTGGAGCTGAATGATATCATCCAATAAAGAGTTGCAGGCTGTCTCATCTGTTCACTGATCGTGGGAACATCTGGTAAAGAAAGATTCTGGTCTCCATAAGGTTGCCTACACATTACTTAATTCTACAACAACAACAACAACTTGCATTTATATAGCGCCTTTAACATAGTAAGACGTCCCAAGATGCATCACAGGAGGGTTATCAAATAAAATTTGACACCGAGCCACATAAGGACATTAGGGCAGGTGACAAAAAGCTTGGTCAAAGAGATAGGTTTTAAGGAGCATCCTAATGGAGGAGAGCGACGGGGAGAGGTTTAGGGAGGAAATTAGAGCTTCGAGCGTAGGCAGCTGAAGGCACAGCCGTCAATGGTGGAGCGATGAACATTGCGAATGCGCAAGAGGCCAGATTTGGAGGAGTGCAGAGTTACATTGAATTACATGGGATCTACACTACAGAAACAGGCCATTCGGTCCAACCAGTCCATGCTGGGGTATATGCTCCACTCGAGCCTCCTCCCGTCCTTCCTCATATAACTCCATCAGTATAATCCTCTATTCCCTTCTCGCTCCTATGCTTGTCTAACCGCCCCTTAAATGCATCTATACTATTCTCCAACCATTCTCTGTGGTAGCGAGTTCCACATTCTAACCACACTGGGTAAAGAAGTTTCTTCTGAATTCCCAATTTCATTTCTTGATGACTATCTTATATTGATGGCCTCCAGTTTTTTTCTTCCCCACAAATGAAAACACACTCAGTGTGTCTATTCTATCAAAACCTTTTGTAATTTTAAAGACCTCAATTAGGTCACCTCTCAGCCTTCTCTTTTCAAGAGAAAAGGGATCCAGTCTGTTCATCCTTTCCTGAAAGGTATAACATTGCAGTTCTGGTATCGTCCTTGTAAATCTGTTTTGCTCCCTCAGTTCTCGGAGGGATCTCTGCAAACATACCTCGCAATGCATCATATCAGTACTTCACTGTAAGCTTGGTGGAACATCACAGAGGAAGAATGCACAGCACTTTGCTATTGATTCATGTACTTTCCAAATGCATAAGCATGCTTAGGTTTTAGCAAGGCATTCAGTATTGCTGCCATGGCAATGTGTTTATCCTATGGCCTATTATATGTGGCCAACGATAAACATCAAGGACTAGAAATTTGGTGCATTTGCGGCTCCCTTTAGCGTCCCTGGGGCTCAAATGCCTTACCGCTCGGCGAGACGCTGGCAACGATTCCCGCCATATTGGGCGGGGGTTTAGCGGCGGCGCTACAGTGTTGCGCCCCAATCTCCTGAGCCCAGAGATCGTGATGTCATCGCTGCACGCATTACTCTGTTAACGCCCCGGCCCCGAAATTCACTTTCGCCCCTTGCAGCAGCGCCGGGTGAAACCATCAACAACCGCAGGAGGCGCAGATCGGGCCGCCACTACCAGGGCGAAAATTAAAGGCGAGGTGGCCGGGGAGGGGGATTCTTACCTTGTGTTTCCTGCTGCTGCTCCATTTTCTTTGCGGGGTCCTGGCCACGATCGCGCTGCACCCTCCCGCTCCCTGGTGGACCAGGTAGGTCCATTTTCCTTCTGCAGAGTTAGCAGCGTGAGCCCTTCCCTTTAAGTGAGGGTACAGCCCCTCGGACGTGGCAGTGCTACACGGCCCAGTGTGCAACGTGCTGAGGTGTCCGCCCCATTAGCGCCCCAGGAAGGAAATTGAGCGTTTCATTTAGTGCTCCACTTCCTTCCGGGGGCGGTAACCCGAATTTCTTGAGCGGGGCAGTAATTCCTTGCCTGGTGCTAAGTATCGCACCTCCCAAAGTTACCGCCCCCCAACCGGGGCGATAATTAATCCCCGCACCCCCGCCCCGCCCAAGCACATTGCTAATACAAGCTATCTGCATGCTTCATGTATGTAGACTCACATAAGGTGGCTACCACGCTGGTCACATGGGCAATGCACACCACCTTGCCTATTCCTCACTGTAACAGATAATAGGCAGCACCATATGCAGATGGGAGTGGGTTCATCTCAACTATTTAAGAGAAGACAACACTAGAGATTCTGGGCCTAGAGACAATAGAAACAGTGGTAAAGAGAGTACTAGAAAATATGATTCTCTCCACGCCAGGGGGAGTCATTGTGCAGCGTAACTGAGATCAGAAAGTAAGCAGAGGGGGTGATTGGACCCGTATCCCACCACCCGATTGTAAAATACATTGTGCGACAGCTATGAGCTTTTTTCAGAATTCTTTTATTGGTGAGTTTCTGCATGAAAATGTCATGTAGCTGGTTTAAATCTTCCTAAAACTAAGATAAAATGTATGCAGTACACGGCCTGAAACTCTGATGGTGTAACGGGAGTGTGGGGCAACAACCTTTATTTTTATTCATTCTCGGGATGTAGATGTCACTGGCAAGGCTGGCATTTATTGCCCATCCCTAGTTGCCCCTTGAGAAGATAATGGTGGCCAAATCTTTTAGTTTGGGGTGGGAGGAAGTGAGAAGGTCATGATTGTTGAGTGAGCTGTAGGCTAATGGAACTTGCCTCAGGTCACTCAACATTTCCATTGAGTGAATGAGACATGCACATTTTCCGAGTCATTTTCCGGTTGGCAAACAGTGGCTAGTGGGGTGCCGCAGGGATCGGTGCAGGGTCCTCAACTATTTGCAATCTATGTTAATGACTTGGATGAAGGGACCGCGTGTAATGTAGCCAAGTTTGCTGATGATACAAAGATGGGTGGGAAAGCAAATTGTGAGGAGGACACAAAAAATCTGCAAAGGGATATAGACAGGCTAAGTGAGTGGGCAAAAATTTGGCAGATGGAGTATAATGTGGGAAAATGTGAGGTTATCCACTTTGGCAGAAATAATAGAAAAGCAAATTATAATTTAAATGGAGAAAAATTGCAAAGTGTTGCAGTACAGAGAGACCTGGGAGTCCTTGTGCATGAAACACAAAAAGTTAGTATGTAGGTACAGCAAGTAATCAGGAAGACAACTGGAATGTTGACCTTTATTGCAAGGGGGATGGTGTATAAAAGCAGAGAAGTCCTGCTACAACTGTACAGGGTATTGGTGAGGCCACACCTGGAGTACTGTGTACCGTTTTGGTCTCCGTATTTAAGGAAGGATATACTTGCATTGGAGGCTGTTCAGAGAAGGTTCACTAGGTTGATTCCGAAGATGAGGGGGTTGATTTATGAGGATAGGTTGAGTAGATTGGGCCTATACTCATTGGAGTTCAGAAGAATGAGAGGTAATCTTATTGAAAAATATAAGATAATGAGGGGGCTCGACAAGGTGGATGCAGAGAGGATATTTCCACTCATAGGGGAAACTAAAACTAGGGGATATAGTCTTAGAATAAGGGTCTGCCCTTTTGAAACTGAGATGTGGAAAAATTTATTTTCTCTGAGGGTTGTAAATCTATGGAATTCTATGCCCCAAAGAGCTGTGGAGGCTGGGTCATTATTTAAGGCGGAGATAGACAGATTTTTGAGCGATAAGGGAGCAAAGGGTTATGGGGAGCGGGCAGGGAAGTAGAGCTGAGTCCATGATCAGATCAGCCATGATCTTATTGAATGGCGGAGCAGGCTCGAGGGGCCAAATGGCCTACTCCTGCTCTAAATGCAGCCTGAAATCCCTCAGATAGGCTGGGAGACAGACGGAAAATATGTAAGGGGCAGGAGTTAGGCTTCAAGTGGGCCTTGAATGATTGTGAGGGCTGGAAATATTTGTTGTGGGGGGGGGGGGGAATTGGGGGGAGCACAGGGAGGGGGAAGGAGGAGTGAGGCCAATAAATACCTGGAGCAGAGGCAAGATATATAACCTGATGGTGCTTAAAGAGGCAAAGGCAGCATTGGAGGAAGCAGCCAACCTGGGCAACAACGATGGAAGCCGTGCCGAAGAAAACGAACGTCAAACATCAGGGAGCCAGGCTTGCACGTTCTTCCAATCAAGACATGGAGATGGTGGGGCGGGCTGTTTGGGTTCAGAGGCCAGATATGGTCTAGCGGTCTAAACCAAGTTAGATCTTTGTTTTTGGTGTTTGAGAGGATGTTTGGAGATGTGTTTGCAGCGGGAGACACAGTTACTTCCATAACTCCTTACTGAACCACTGCCTCCATAAGGAAATCTCTTCTAACACAGCACTGGGGCAGCGGTGTTGACTTTGGGTTCTGGTGGAAGGGAGCCTCCTGATTGGTTGTCTTCTCCTGTGCACTTACCTTGCACTTTTCTATCATTTCCTCTTTCCCCTGTTCGTGGAGCGACCAGAATGATAAGGGCCCAATGACAGAAGGGTAAGATGTGAAAGGTTTCCCGATCTGAAACTGAAAGGCAGCTTACAGAATCCTTTCTAAGCTGCACAGCTGAGAAAAGATCTTTCTAATGTCTTCAGTCAAAGCTGACGTTACAGACAAAGTTTGTAGTCGTACAAAGCCTGTGAATTCAGCAACTTCCTGACTCGTCACTTCATGCAGGTAACTTGTCCCTTTCTCTTTATATAACCTTAACTAAAGTCAAATGCAATTCTGGTATAAGCAGCCTGGTTTCTGGGACAGCAGCTTTGCTTATTGTCCTGATGTTTGCATTCATGCACCACTCTGGGAGTGGCCACATCTTCCGCCAGCGGCAAGTTCTGCCGGAAATTAGCATGTGTTTTGGACTGGGTCTATCTCTGATTTATGTTCCAAATTCCAGTTCCCTTATGAAAGAACTACACTATTTTTTGCACCAATTGTTGGGGGTGGGGGGTGGGAGTGAATTTTGGGCTCAATTAGCAGAAAGTATTTCTTCAGTTTGTCACTTGTCTTTCTGGTGCAATGTTCTTTCTTTCCTAATTTTCATATCTATCGACATGTAACAGTGTGAACCTGATGCACTTCAGCCGTCGCACTCAAAAGTACAAAAACAAGAGAAAGGATGCTGGTCATTTCTTGCCAGTTTTACTGACCCTGGACAGTGGCTAACCCTCTGGACAGAGAAACAATCGCTCTCTAATTGACCTCACAAAGTCCCTATTGACAGAAAAGAGACAAGGGTACATACAGTTCCCCTTTAGCAGCCGAATACTGCACAGTGTGTTACATGGTCTAATAGTCCCATCCTTAGGTGTCAGCTGTCACTGGCACTCTCGCCTCTTGAGTCAGGAGGGCCGTAATTTTCCTTACCGAGTCGGGTCGAGTGCATGCAGGCTGCGTGGTGGGGTAGGTACCGGGTTATATTGATGAGCCCGCTCTGTAGAGCGACTTTCAGTTGATGGCCCCTATTGAGGCAGACATGCACTGGGCAGGTCACATTGTCCTCATGCCCGACACAAGACTCCCAAAGCAAGCGCTCTACTCGGTACTCCTACACGGCAAACGAGCCCCAGGTGGGCAGAGGAAACGTTACAAGGACACCCTCAAAGCCTCCCTGATAAAGTGCAACATCCCCACTGACACCTGGGAGTCCCTGGCCAAAGACCACCCTAAGTGGAGGAAGAGCATCCCGGAGGGCGTTGAGCACCTCGAGTCTCATCGCCGAGAGCATGCAGAAATCAAGCGCAGGCAGCGGAAGGAGCGTGCGGCAAACCTGTCCCACCCACCCTTTCCTTCAATCACTGTCTGTCCCACCTGCGACAGAGACTGTAATTCCCATATTGGACTGTACAGTCACCTGAGAACTCACTTTTAGAGTGGAAGCAAGTCTTCCTCGATTTCAAGGGACTGCCTATGATGAAATGGTGTGGTTCTGATGACTCATCGGTGACTCATTTCCAGCAGTGATATTTAAAGCAGCCTTGGCCACATCGCAATAGAAGGTTCATCTAGGAGTGTGCAGGGAGGATATTGGAGGATCTTGTTGCTGAGACTTGTAAACATGACTTCACAAAGACAGAGGGCTGCCCCCAGGTTTTTCCGATGACTCCCTGCATATTCTCATGGAGGGAGTCAGATCATGCAGGGAGGCCCCTCTCTGCGGATGGGCAGGAGAGACCTCCCCAGGAGACAAAAAGAGCCTGGCTCCAAATAGCTGAGGAGGTGAGCAGCGGGGATGTGGTGACACGGACCTGGGTGCAGCACGAGAAGCATTTCAATGATCTCGTGAGATCGGGAGAGTAAAAAGCCACATTCACCTTTGTCATGTACGTAGACCATGTATACTGACTGTTTAGTCATGTAAGGTGTGCCACCAGAGGGCACTGCGGTGGGAGGCTTGAGGGTCACCTGCATAGGTGTGCAGGGCCCGGTATAAAAGGCTGCCCACCATGCTTGTGCCTCACTCTGGAGTTACAATAAATGGGACTAAGGTCACAACAGCTCAAGTACAATACTAGACCTCGTGGAGTCATTCTTAAGAGTATTAAAGACATAACAGCTGGCGACGAGATTACGAACTTTCACGCAAAAATGACTAACGTTGGTGCATTAGAAAAGTTCTCAGAGGGTGAAGATTGGGAAGCCTTTATGGAGCGGCTCGACCAATATTTCACAGCAAACGACCTGGTAGGCGATGACCTGGCCATGCTGGCAGATAAGCGCAGAGCTATCCTGTTGACCAGTTATGGATCCGCGGTCTATGGCCTCGTCAGGGACTTGCTTGCACCAGAGAAAAGAACGACAAAGTCATAGGAGGAGCTGAAAGTGATAATTCAGGACCAACTCAAACTGAAGGAGAGCATCCTCGTGGCCAGGCATTGATTTTATACACACCGCCGCCCCGAGGGCCAGGAAATCGCGAAGTACGCTGCCGACCTCAGGAGGCTGGCAGGACCGTGTGAATTCGGCACATCCCGATGCGTTGTGGGACGTCTTCGTAATTGGCATCAGTCATGAGGCCCTTCTTCACAGACTACTGTCTGTCAAAACCACTGTCACTCTGCAGAAGGCCATCAGCATCAGCCAGGCGTTCATGACCTCAAGCTGCAGCTCCAAGCAGATGATGACTCACTCTCAGGACTCAAACCCAGCAAGTACTGTAAATAGAATGGCGCCTTTCACAGGCAGAACTGTTGAACATGAATCTGCCAGGGCAGAGCGTACAGGCCCCCGAGTTCTTTAACTCAGAATCCGCTGAAGGGTGCAAACCATAAGTCAAGCAGCACCATGCTGGCGTTGCGGAGATAATCACAGGGCTCATCAGTGTCGGTTCAGAGACTATGTGTGCAAAGGCTGCAGCACAAAGGGCCACCTCCAACAAATGTGCAAGAGCTGTGACTCACCACGTGGAAGAGGAGTCAGCAGATGGCTGTGAATCCAGCGTGGATTACGAGGAGATGGCTAGAGAGGCAGCTCAGTCCTAGGACGAAGTGTATGGAGTATATACCTGCACCACAGATTGTCCTCCAGTGATAATGGAAGTCGAGATAAATGGCGTTGCAGTCTTCATGGAAGTGGACACGGGGGCAAGTCAGTCAGTAATGAGCCAGGAAGCCTTTGAGAGGCTATGGAACGATCAAGCTGAACGACCCAAGCTGGTCCTGGTTCAGGCAAAGCTGCGCACCTACACCAAGGAACTGATATCAGTTGTTGGTAGTGCGGTTGTAAGTGTATCCCATGATGGCGCGGTGCACAATTTACCAGTGTGGATTGTTTCAGGTGATAGACCAACGCTACTTGGAAGATTCATTGGAACTGGGAAGACTTCATCCCTCCAGCGATTGACGTCCCCCATGCTCAGAGGCAGAGCAAGCCCCCACCTTCAACCAGGCACTGGAGAGCAGATCCGCGCAGCCTCCAAGGCACACACCGCTCATCACGACTGCGTGGTGATGATCCGGCCGAGATGACCCGAACGCACCTTCCCGGTTTCAGTGGCAGGACTCCTGGGGAGGAAGATTGGATCCGAGGGCGCCTTCCCAGCTTCAGTGGCAGAATCCCTGGGAAAGAAGTTCAGTCGACATCATGGACGGGAAAAGATGGCGTCCAAACCACGAGGTGCAGCGCTAATGGAGCAACGACACGTGGTTCCACGCAAGGACGACGATTGGGGTAAAAGTAGTAAGGCCATTTTAAAGGAGGCCATCAACCCGCCATTTTTGAATGAAATGCTTGAAATTGGTAATCAATGTAAAAGTCCAGCTGTAACGAGCAAAATGTAGTTGAGCGATGTCGGGCGCAAATTGCAATCAGCCAATGTAGCGGGTGAACACCTAACGGTCGTATATAGGTCCAACGAGCTACCCAATGCTGTAGCCTGCATCCCCGGGACCAGAACGATGTATCATAAAGTGTCCCCACAGCTGACAGAAGTAGACAAGCTGCAGAGTAAATGATCCCCGGAGAGAAGAGGTACCTGTAACGATACCCTGCCTCAGATCGGTTTAACATTGCAGGCACCCGATGGCATGAACCACCACGGGCCAGAAACAGTAAACTGCGCCTATGCTCGCAGTCGGCTACCATTGCCCACCACCCGGGTAGAAAAGGCACAGCCCACAAACCCACTCGCCACCACGGCAATGCCCAAGAGCAAAGGGTCACCCGCAACAGCCCCTCCGAACGGGACCTGGACCAGCCAGGATCGCAAACTAGAGAGTGCTCACAATGGTGCCCTCAAGGAAAGCGAGTCAGCAATCCCCTGCGAACTGCAAGACAAGACGAAATGCTCACTCGCTCAGACCGCTTCCCAGGGAGCAGCAGTAACACTGCGCAAACGAAAAGGACAGAGAGGTCACAGACACATCAGCTGTCTTTGGGCCTGCCCGACACTAGGTGTAACGGCAAGAGCTCCGAGCTCCGGCAACTCGAGCAAAATGAGCTCACCTCGCCCACAGACCCACTACCATGGGGCACTGCGCCGCCACCAGATGACCTGGATCTCATCCGGCCGTGTTGGAACTAGACTGTCCTTGTGTACCTGTACTGATATACCTGTACAGATCATGTAAATGTACCACACAAAAAGAAACGCAACTGTAATCCACCCAACAAATGTACCAAGATGTAAATGTAAAACTCGTGTGATGAACTTGAATACAACAAGCATGTAACGGGCCATTAGCATAATCTTTGTGTGGGGGGCAGAGAATGGAGTAGTCATGGACTCACAACCAGAAACCACGGGGACCTCCACTGTCAACAAATCTCATTACCAACCCACCCAAGCTAGAAGTGACCCTCCAATGGTCAACCAGGAAGAGCAAAGCCCAGGTCACTGTCAATGTACGAGTCAATTTGCATTAAAGACTTGGGTGGAAGTGATGTCATGTATGTAGACCATGTATACTAACTGTATAGTCACATAAGGTGTGCCACCAGAGGGCACTGCAGTGGGAGACCTGAGCGTCACCTGCATCGGTGTGCAGGGCCCAGTATAAAAGGCTGCCCACCATGCTTGTGCCTCACTCTGGAGTTACAATAAATGGAACTAAGGTCACAACAGCTCAAGTACAATACTAGACCTCGTGGAGTCATTCATAAGAGTATTAAAGACACTCCATCCTGCTGTGTCTCACCACATCCCCATCACTCTGCCTTCCCAAGCCTACTCCTGCACATCATTACACCAACATACCTTGCACATCCACCCATCCCTCTCTGTGTACATACTCACATCCCCCTCTGACTAACCACCCCTCACACTCACCCTCACCCTAATGCAATCATACTAACTAGCACCACAGAAGGAGGCAAATGTGAGGCCATCCACTTTAGACCTAAAAAGGATAGAACAGGGTACTTTCTAAATGGTGAAAGGCTAAAAACAGTGGAGGTTGAAAGAGGCTTGGGGGTCAAGGTCCATAGATCATTAAAATGTCATGAAGAGGTAGAGAACATAATCAAAAGGGCTACTGGAATGCTGGCCTTTATATCCAGAGGACTACAATATAAGGGGGTAGAAGTTATGCTGCAGTTGTACAAAGCCCTGGTTAGCCCACACCTGGAGAATGTGAGCTGTTCTGGGCACCACACCTTAGGGAGGGTATATTGGCCTTGGAGGGAGTGCAGTGTAGGTTTACCAGAATGATACCCGGACGCCAAGGGCTAAGTTACGAGGAGAGATTACACAAATTAGGGTTGTATTTCCTGTAATTTAGAAGGTTAAGGGGTGAGCTGATTGAAGTTTTCAGGATATTAAAGGGTAGATAGAGAGAAACCATTCCCGCTGGTTGGGGAGTCTAGGACAAGGGGGCATGGTCTAAACATTAAAGCCCGACCTTTCAGGAGTGAAATTAGGAAACACTTGTACACACAAAGGGTGATAGAAGTTTGGAAATCTCTTCCGCAAACGGCAATTGATGTTAAATCAATTGTTAATTTTACATCGGAGACTGCTAGCTTTTTGTTAACTAAAGGTATTAAGGTATATGGGCCAATGGCGGGTTAATGGAGTTAGGTCACAGATCATCCCCGATATCACTGAATGGTGGAACAGGCTCGAGGGGATAAATGACCTCCCCCTGCTCCTATGAGGTCATCCTTGGCCTCCCGGACAGCAATATACTTCAGTGCTGCTGACATGTGGATCTCAGGTTCCTCCTATTCCAGCTAATGCTCCTCCTCCTCCTCTGAAGAGGCTGTGCACTTCGTAAACTGTAATCCTCGTTGCTACGCTATGTTGTGCAGCATGCAGCATATGATAGCGATTCTGGAGACGCTGGCTGGTGTGTACTGAAGGGATCCTCCAGATCTGTCACGGCATCTGAAGTGCATCTTCAGCATGTCTATTGTTTGTTCTATGACACATCTGGTGGACATGTGGCTTTCATTATAGCGCTCTTCAGCCTCATTGCTTTGTCTCCTCAAGGTGTCCTGAGCGATGTCTTCAGTGACTAGCCCTTGTCCCCAAGCAGCCAGCCGATAAATCTGGTGCTGCGAAGAGCTGAGGGAGGGTGGAATTGTGCAGGATGAAAGATATTATGTTCAGAATAACTCCACAAGACTGTATATTGTAAGCTCAAACTGTTGTGACCTTGGTCTCTTTAATGTAACTCCAGAGTGAGGAGGCAGCATGGTAGACTGCCTTTTATACCTGCTTGCCCAGGTTGTGCAGGTGACCCTTGGGTCTCCAACAGGTGCACCCCTAGTGGCAAGTCTTACACATTGGTAATGTTTACATACATAACAACAGTTATGACAGCTGCCAGGGAATTTGGCGCACACATGCATTAAGATCTTCCTATGGTTGCTGCACATTGAGGGAGTGGAAGCCCTTGCGGTTCACAAGCACTCCTCGGTGACGATGGGGGTGCCCTGATGGCCACGTGTGCAGTCAATGATGCCCTGCACCCGTGAGAAGCCAGCCGGAACAGCAAAGCTGAGCTCAGTAACACTAGCTTCATCAGTGGCAAAGTTCACATCATTGGCTGACTTGTCAAACACTACGTCGGTGACCTGTGTGCTGCATCTGTGAGTGACCGACTGAGAGGTGCCTCAAAGGTCTGCTGCAGATCCCTGGAAGGAGCCTGAGATGACAGAGTTGAGGGCAAGGGTGACTTTGACTGCCACTGGTCCACCAGGGCTGAAGGTCTTGCTCCAGCAAGGTGCAAATGTCGGCAATGACCAGGCGCGATAGCATGAGCCTCTTTTGGCACTGCTGCTCTCAGTCATGTTGAGGAAGCTCATCCTCTGCCTGTACACACTCTGTGTTGGGGTATTGGCCTTGGCCGGTGCAGCCCTGTGCTGATGCCCCTCTGCCCTGTGCAGCATTAGGTCATTGAGGAAAAGGTCTTGGTGTTGCTGCTGCTACTGCTCATCCTGGTCCGATTCTGAGGACCAAGGTGGCATAAAAACAGAAAATGCAGGAAATCTCAGCGGGCCAGGCAGTATCTGTGGCGAGAAACAGAGTTAACGTTTCAGATCGATGACCCCTTCATCAGAACCCATGCCGCTGTAATAGATGGCAGCTCAAGTAGAGATGAGAGGCGTAATCTGTCAATGTTGTCACTAGCCATGTGGTGAGAGTGGCTTCCGAGGTTGCAGAAAAGACTTGCAAACTCTAGCCACCTAAATCTGTGCTCAAAATGGAGTCAGCAAGGGCTTTTCCCATAGACAAGTAAGCAGGAGTCATGTGGGAGTATTTATTAGGATTTGCATGCTCTGCATTAATGACCTCGATCAATGGCCACTGAGCTCCAGCCTCAGGTTCCCGAGCTGCGTGATTCCTGTGGTCATCCAGTGAAATACAAAAGGTCTGCTTAAATTCTCTGTTAAGGATCTCACAACAAGGAGTTAATGAGATGAATTCGATTGCCCACCCCTGCCATTGGGGCCTGTGGCGTGCGAGCAAAATGCACCTGCGTTAAAGGCGAGATAATGGCACATTTCTGCCCCACTCCAATCTTCTGCAAATTTCACTGCCGACCTGCCTCCAAACCCGCACGCAAATTGTGGATTCGAGTCCCACTCCAGAGTCTTGAGTGCATAATCCAGGCTGACTGAGGGAGCGCTGCACTGTCGAAGGTGTTGTCTTTCCAATGAGATGTTTAACCGAGGCCCCGTCTGCCCGCTCAGGTGGACATAAAAGGTCCCACGGCACTATTTCAAAGAGGAGCAGGGGAGTTCTCCTGGTGTCCGGGCCAATATTTATCCCTCAACCAACATCACTAAAACAGATTATCTGGTCATTATCACATTGCTGTTTGTGGGACCTTGCAGCGGTTAAATTGACTGCTGTGTTTCCTACATTCTAACAGTAACTATACTTCAAAAGTACTTATTTGGCTGTAACGTACTTTTGGAAATCCTGAGGTTGTGAAAGGTGCTATATAAATGCAAGTCTTTCCCTATAAAACAGCGCATTTGTAAGTTTAACGTGAGCAATGCCACAGGAGATCTGCTAGTTGCTTTAAAGGCTTGCAAAGCCTTAAATGCCAGCAGCATCTATTAAGAGTTACAGTACAAAGGGCGCTCTGTTGACAGTGGCCATCCCGGTTTTTGGCCTCGGCACACTGACTCATGAATGGTGATACACAAGATACTAACTTCCTTATTTAAGTTCATGACCAATTCCTGACATGATCAACAACCAGTAAACATCCAGCAGTTACTCAACACAGAGCTTCTTGTTACCAGAACCTGCAAAAAGAGTCATCTTTTCAACATCCCGCAGGAGTCAATAAGGATTTTTTTTAAATAGCTGAATTGCCTGTAAGTTTTTATATTTTCAAACGTTTCTTTTCAATGTTTGATGCATAGATGCATTTATAAAAAGAATTTGGAACGTGCTGCACTGAGAACACTTGATTAGTTAGTTCAGATGTTTTTCTTTTGCTAAGCACAAGTTCTCGTTATTTCCATGGATGAAATAGTTTGATCATTCCTTAACTGCGATTCACAAGACTGGTTGTTAACTTTTTATGCTCCCACCTTGATCTGGGAGATTCGTCTCGTAGTTAAAATGATAGCTCGCAACAAACTGAGGCTGTCACACAAATCTTTAAGGGTTTTTTGTAAAATTGTTTTGGAATTGAGTATTTAGAAACAGTGGGCAACAATTATAAAGTAACCGTAGAAAGGCTTACCAGTAATAAACAGGAAGAATCCTTCTCCACCCAATCACCCACCATTTTCCATTTGGGGAATTTATAGTTGTAGTTAAAACCAGCGCCTGCATTAACTACTATCTTTAATTAAATTTTGGCTCATTTCGGGCATATCACGTAGATCTTTGCAGTTTCAAAGAAAACTAGTTAAAAATATTTATATTAGCTGTCAGCCATGACTCAGTGGACAGTGGACAGTGCTCTCACCTCTGAGTCAGAAGGTTGTGGGTGCAAGCCCTATGTCAGACATTTGAGCACAAAATTTAGGTTTACACTCCAGTGCGGTGCTGAGGGAATGCTGCACTGTCGGAGGTGCCACCTTTCAGGTGAGACATTAATCCGAGGCACCGTCTGCCCTCTCAAGTGGACATAAAAGATCCCATGACACAATTTCGAAGAAGAGCAAGGGAGTTCTCCCCCAGTGTCCTGACCAATATTTATCACTAAGTTGCCATTTCTGCCCCCTTCCACCCACCCCAGCCTACCGTGGGGAGTCAGTTGTTTCCTTTTGATTCTGTCCCAGTTTCTGCTCACTGCTGCTCATGATTCACCGAGTGATTTCTCCTCTGTCTTAGTAATGCCGTCGACCCGGGTGAACGTATCTGGGCTGGTGCTTGAGTAGTTAAGGTGCCGTGCTGATGTGGGTGATTCAGGAAGAGGAAGGGTCCCTCTAGAGGTGCCACACTGTTCATCAGATGCTTCTTCAGCACCTGTGAGGGACACAAAATGGCATTCATCTTTGGAAATTGCTCTTTAACTTGTGAATCAGAAATAGTACAGTAGTATTAGGCAGTCCCTCATATCGAGGATGACTTGCTTCCACACCAAAAAGGGATGAGTTCACAGGTGTATCAATGAAGGATCTAATATTCCAGATCCTGAACTACA
This sequence comes from Pristiophorus japonicus, assembly GCF_044704955.1. Classification (NCBI taxonomy): domain Eukaryota; kingdom Metazoa; phylum Chordata; class Chondrichthyes; family Pristiophoridae; genus Pristiophorus; species Pristiophorus japonicus. Next base: position 166,855,238 of record NC_091985.1, read on the forward strand.
TGTTAAAGGGTGGAAGATGCCTGTGCGGCCTGTGCGTGGATTTTTTTAACATGGGGTGGCCGTTGCACACTAGCCACCACACGGGCTTGACAGAGCTAGGTCTTGGTCCAGTGGCAAGGATTAACCAAGACGACTGGAGACCTGCTCTGCAGCACGGGCCTAGTGCGCACACATATCGCAGTGTGGGCTGGCCCTTGCTGCCCCGGACCCTCGCCTCTCCTGGGCCCCGATCATGATGCGTCTGGGCCCCGATCTCTCACCGCTCCTCCGCCCCGATCAAAAATGGAGCAGTCAGTAACAGGACATCAATTAGTCTCCTCAGAAAGTGTAACTGATCAATAGCAATGATGCCTTTCACATCATCAGATTGCCTGCTGGTAGCAAAAGCCTACAGCTGTGCAAGTGCTCCATCCCATTACCATCTGGGATCAGACAGCTCTCCACCAGCTTCTTCATCTCCCACAGGCTCCCGGGGGTGCCCGCCCAGGGGTTGCAGTGCTTCCTCCTCATGCTGGCCATTCCTCCACCCACAGAGGTCCTCTGCCTCCTTCGGGTATGCATGTTTGTCCTCTGCAAAGAAAACTGTTATGTATGTAAACAATGTAACTGTGTAAGATTTGCCACCAGAGGGCGCAACTGTTGGAGGCCCAAGGGTCACCTGCACACCTCGTGCAAGGGAGTATAAAAGGTTGTCGGCCATGCTGCTTAGGCACTCTGGAGTTGTATTAAAGAGACTAAGGCCACATCAGTTTTAGCTCACAGTACTCCGTCTTGTGAAATTCTTCCATACTTAACAATTGGCGACGAGTAACAGATTACGAACTTTCACGCGGTCATGGCTGGCGTTGGTATTTAAGAGAGATTTGTAGAGGGTGATGATTGGGAAGCCTTCGTTGAGCGTCTCGACCAGTACTTCGTGGCCAACGAGCTGGACGGGAATGATAAAGCGATCAAGCGCAGGGCGATTCTCCTCACCGTGTGTGGGTCCACAATATACGGTCTCATCAAGAATCTGCTAACATCGGAAAAACCAGCAGAGAAGACATGTACAGAGTTGTGTACGCTGGTTCGGGAGCACCTCAAGCTGAAGGAGAGCATCTTAATGGCCAGGTATCGCTTCTACACGCACCACCGCTCCGAGGGCCAGGACGTGATGAGTTATGTCACCGACCTGAGACGCCTTGCGGGAACTTGCAAATATGCTGGATTTTTGGGGGAATTGCGCTTGGAATCGGCCACGAGGTCATTCTTCGCAAGCTGCTGTCCTCCGAATCGCTAGACCTTAGCAAGGCCATCACGATAGCCCAGGCATTCATATCCACGAGCGATAATACCAGACAGATATCTTCCCAGCATCGAAGCTCACCGGCAAGTACAGTGCATAAATAAGATAAATAAAATAACGTCACTAGCAGGCATATGGCAGGGCCTACACGTCTGCAGCTGCAAGACCTAGGATGACTCAGAATCTGCCATTGGGCGTGAATGCAAATCCATTAACACCATGTTGGCGCTGCGGGGGTAACCATCGAGCCCATCAATGTCGATTCAAGTACTACGTGTGCAAAGGCTGCGAAACAATGGGGCATCTCCAATGAATGTGCACTAGTGCTGCGACTCACCACATGGCAGAGTCGGCAGAGGATGATCGATCCGGCGCGGATCACACAGAACAAACAAGAGAAGCAACTCAAGCTGAGGAAGAAGTGTATGGGACACACCTTCACCACCAAGAGCCCTCCTATTATGCTGAAAGTCAAATTGAACGGTATTCCGGTATCAATGGAGTTGGACACGGAGCGAGTCAGTCAATTATGAGCCAGAAGGCTTTTGAGAAACTGTGGGGCAACAAGGCACAAAGGCCCAAACTGAGCCCGATTCAGACAAAGCTGCACACCTACACCAAAGAGCTCAAACCAGTCATTGGCAGTGCGGCAGTTAAAGGTATCGTACGATGGAGCTGTGCATGATTTATCACTGTGGATTGTACCAGGCCATGGCCCAACACTATTCGGCAGAAGCTGGCTGGGAAAGATTCAATGGAACTGGGACGACATCAAAGCGCTATCTTCAATGGATGATGCCTCGTGCGCCCAAGTGCTGAGCAAGTTTCCGTCACTATTTGAACCAGGCATCAGCAACTTCACAGGCACCAAGGTGCAGATCCATCTAGTCCCCGATGCAAGGCCCGTTCATCAAAGGCTCGAGCGATTCCATAGATGATGAGGGAGAAAGTCGAGATTGAACTGGACAGACTTCAACGAGAGGGAATCATATCGCCAGTCGAGTTCAACGAGTGGGCCAGTCCAATCGTTCTGGTGTTGAAAAGCGATGGAATGGTCAGAATCTGCGGAGACTACAAGATAACGATCAACTGAGTCTCGTTACAAGACCAGTACCCGCTACCCAAGGCAAATGACCTGTTCGCAACGTTAGCGGGGGCGGGGAAGTCATTCACCAAGTTGGACCTAACCTCAGCCTACATGACACAGGAGCTGGCTGAATCTTTGAAAAGTTTGACTTGCATTAACACACACAAAGGACTGTTTATATACCACAGGTGCCCTTTTGGGATTCGCTCGGCTGCTGTCATCTTCCAGAGGAACATGGAGAGTCTGCTGAAATCGTTCCGTACACCGTTGTGTTTCAAGATGATATCCTGATCACCGGTCGTGACACCACCGAACACCTGCACAAACTGGAAGAGGTTCTAAGTCGACTAGACAGAGCGTGTTTTCCTGGCGCCAGAGATCGAATTTTTGGGGAGAAAGATTACGGCGGATGGCATCAGACCCACGGACTCAAAGACAGAGGCCATCAAGAATTCACCCAGACCACAGAATGTGACGGTGCTGCGTTTGTTCCTGGGACTCCTCAACTATTTTGGTAACTTTCTATCCGGGTTAAGCACTTTGCTGGAACCGTTGCACATGTTGCTACGTAAGGGTGACGACTGGGTTTGGGGTAAATCTCAAGAGGCAGCCTTTGAGAAGGCCAGAAACCTACTTTGTTCTAATAAGTTACTTGTACTGTATGACCCGTGTAAACGATTAGTGCTAGCTTGTGATGCATCTTCGTACGGGGTCGGCTGTGTGTTACAGCAAACAATGTATCAGGCAAACTTCAAGCGGTTATATACGCTGAAAGGCTGAAAGAGCCTACAGTACGGTCGAGAAAGAGGTGTTAGGATGTGCATATGGGGTTAAGAAAATGCACCAATACCTATTTGGACTTCGGTTTGAGCTTGAAACCGACTACATTTCGCTGTTTTCAGAAAGCAAAGCTATAAGCACCAATGCTTCGTCCCGCATTCAAAGATGGGCACTAACATTGTCCGCCTATGACTATGTAATCCGCCACAGACCAGGCACGGAGAACTGTGCTGATGCCCTCAGTCGGCTACCATTGCCCACCACCGGGGTGGAAATGGCGCAGCCCGCAGACTTGCTTCTGGTCATGGATGCTTTTGAGAGCGAGGGGTCACCCGTCACTGCTCGCCAGATCAGGACCTGGACCAGCCAGGATCCTGTGCTATCACTTGTAAAAAGTTACGTCCTCAATGGGAGCTGGTCGGCCGTCCCCGGGGAAATGCAAAATGAAATTAAGCCGTTTCATCGACTCAAAGATGAAATCTCCATCCAGTCGGATTGTCTCTTATGGGGTAATCACGTGGTTTTGCCAGAAAATGCAGGGAAACGTTCAGATGTGGCCTACACAGTACCCACCCAGGCATAGTCATGATGAAGGCTATAGCCAGATCGCATGTTTGGTGGCCCGACATTGACTCGGTCTTAGAGTCATGCGTACATCAGTGCAACACGTGCTCACAATTGAGCAATGCACCAAGTGAGTCTCCATTGAGTCTGTGGTCATGGTCCTCCAAACAGTGGTCCAGGATCTACGTAGATTTTGCTGGCCCCTTTCTCGGAAAGATGTTTTTAGTTGTAGTGGACGCATACTCTAAATGGATTGAATGTGTAATCATGTCATCCAGCACATCCACTGCCACCATTGAAAGCCGGGCTATGTTTGCCACCCATGTCAGTGACAATGGACCGTGTTTCACCAGCTCGGAATTCAACGAGTTTATGACCCGCAATGGCATCAAGCATGTCAGGTCTGTCCCGTTTAAGCCCGCATCCAACGGTCAAGCAGAACAGGCAGTCCAAACTATCAAGCAGAACTTGAATCGTGTGACGGAAAGTTTCTTGCAGACCCACTTATCTCGGGTTGTGCTCAGCTACCGGACGCGACCCCACTCGCTCACTGGAGTTCCCCCTGCAGAATTGTTAATGAAGAGAGCACTCAAAACCAGGCTCTTCCTAATCCACCCGGATCTAAATGATCATGTGGAAACCCGGCGTCACCGGCAAAACATGTACCACGATCGTGCAGCTGTATTGCGTGACATTGATGTTAACGATCCTGTGTTTGTCCTGAATTATGGTCATGGTCCTAAGTGGGTTGCCGGCACTGTCTTGGCCAAGGAGGGGAATAGAGTGTTTATAGTCAAACTATTGAATGGACTAACGTGCAGAAAACATTTGGATCAGACCAAACTGGGGTTCACCGACAACCAGGAACAACCTGAAGAAGACATCACCATCATTGATCCACCAACACACACCCAACCAGCAATCGACCTCGCTGTCAATCAAAAAGATGAACCCACCATTCCCAACAGTCCTGTCAGACCAGCCGCGCCACAGTGCAGCAATGGTCTGACCAACTCACCCATGCCAGAGTTTGAACTCAGACGATCAACCAGGGAGCGTAGGGCCCTGGATCATCTCAACTTGTAAATAATTTGTATCAAAGACTTTGGGGGGTGGGGGGGGGGGAGTTATGTTATGTAGGTAAACATTGTAACTGTGTAAGACTTGCCACCAGAGGGCGCAACTGTTGGAGGCCCAGGGGTCATCTGCATACCTCGTGCAAGGGAGTATAAAAGGTTGTCTGCCATGTTGCTTGGGCACTCTGGAGTTGTATTAAAGAGACTACGGTCACATCAGTTTTAGCTCACAGTACTCAGTCTTGTGGAGTTCTTCCATACTTAACAAAAACAAAGACTTAGACATGTTGCCGACCGATGCGCAATGTGTTTTCACCCAGGTGCCTGCAGACATTCCCTCCTGAACACAAGTGCAGGCAACGCAGCAGTCTCTTCATTTCTCACTCAAACATTGCAGGAAATGTGATATGGCCATTGGGATGGGAGCAGAGGAGGTGTACCATAAGGGGGGAATGGTGGGGGCCCTTGTGCCTTCTGAGAGTAACACTCATCAAGGCATTACGTGGTTCTAGATGGTGTGGGGAGCTGGCCATGCTTCCAGCTCTTTCTCAGCACTTGCAATGGGATCACATGTCTTCACATACCTTGGCTGGCCTGCTGAAATCATTAAAAGAATTTCGGTACTGAACTGCTGTTTGTGGGATGCTCGAGTTGGCACCAGTGCTACCTCTCTCCACGCTGCCTCCACATCCTTTTCTGGGGCATAACTCCTTGGGTGCTGTTACATATGCGATAAAGGTTCAAACTGAGTTCTGTTTAACTCAGCAAGGTACAACCTTGCTTCTGCTTTATTTGGGCCCAAAGTGCCTGACTCCAAAATGGCTGGCCTTTTATACCAGAGCAGCACCATGTGCGTGCTGCTCAGTGGCCTCCAACAATGACACCATCTGGTGGCTACAAACAGCATGTACATACATGACAGGTGCCAAACAGCCTTTGCCTTCTTTCTCTCTGAGAATAGGAACACAATAACATACGAAATTGGAGCAGGATCAGGCCTTAAAGCCCCTCCACCATTCAATAAGATCATGGCTGATCTTCTACCTCAACTCCATCTTCTCACCCGATCCCTTGGGCCTTGGTCATTGCAGAACCGTACCCCCCACCCACCGCACCGCACCAGAAGGTGCTCCTCCTCTCATCACTATTCAATGTTCAAGTCTGTAATGTATGCACCTGTGATTTTGCTCACAGGTTTGAAGAGCTGTTGAAGGGGCTGCTCCTCAAATTCTGGTTGCACTTCAGTCCCACACTCCTGATCTTTGGGCACTCTGTGCGGAGGAGAGCGGGCAGGTCGGAGGGCCTCCTCGTGGGCTTGCTCCTGGGCCTGGCCAAGGGTGCCATCAGCCGGTCCAGGCAGCGGGCGGTCGAGGGGGTCGCTCAGCCCGACTGCCTGCCTCTCTTCCGCGGTTACATCCGAGCCAGAGTGTCCCTGGAGATGGAGCACGCGGTGTCTACCGGTACACTCGTGGCCTTCTGCGACAGGTGGGCGATAGAGGGACTGGAGTGTATCATCACCCCCCGGCAACCAAATTTTAATTTGAACCATGTCTAAAGTTTAATTTGTTTAAGTTTGTCAGTTTTAGTGCCGCCCCACCCTCTTTTCGCCTGGGGGCACTTGTATAATTTATGTTTTTGGTGCCCTCAAAAAAAAAACAAGGGGGCACTTGATTTAATGATTACGTTTTACAGATATAACTCAAAATAGTTGAAGAGCTGTTGAGTTGGGAGTGGCTTAGCCAGTCACGTGATGTTCACAAGACTCAATAAAACCTCAGTTGTTAGGTTCAGGGGATCCACGACGAGGCAGGTGGTTGTGAGCCTGGTGGAAGAACTGGTAATGTGTAGTGTGATTGTTAAACCTTTGTAAACAAACCAACAAGAAAGAAAGAAAAGAGACAGAAAGAAAGAACGAAAGAACTGGAAGGACGGAAGGACGGAAGGAAGAAGAAAGAAGAAAGAAGAAAGACTTGCATTTATATAGCGCCTTTCACGACCACCGGACGTCTCAAAAGCGCTTTACACCCAATGAAGTACTTTTGGAGTGTCACTGTTGTAATGTGGGAAATGCGGCAGCCAATTTGCGCACAGCAAGCTCCCACAAACAACAATGTGATAATGACCAGATAATCTTTTTTTTATTATGTTGATTGAGGGGTAAATATTGGCCAGGACACCGCGGATAACTGGACTGGGAAAATAGACTAAAGAATGGGACAGTTGAGGAGCAATGGCAGACATTTAAGGAGATATTTCATAATTCGCAACAAAAATATATCCCAATGAGAAGGAAAGACTGCAAGTGAAGGCATAACCATCCGTGGCTAACTAAGGGAATAAGGGATGGTATCAAACTGAAAACAAGGACATACAATGGGGCCAAGAAACATAGAAACATAGGGCCCAAGTTTCCACATGATTTGCGCCTGATTTTTAGGAGCAACTGGTGGAGAACGGACTATCTTAGAAATCGCAATTCTCTACATTTTTTTTTCTGCAGTTCTAGTCAGGTAGAACAGTTCTACTTTGGAACAGAATTTTTTCTTCAAAAGGGAGCGTGTCCGGCCACTGACACCTGATTTCAAAGTTTCCACAGTGAAAACGTACTCCAAACTAACTTAGAATGGAGCAAGTGAAGATTTTTGTAGAACTGAAAAAACCTGTTCTACACATTAAAAAATCAGGCGCAGGTTACAAATTAGGCGTAGGGAACGAGGGGGGAGGGGGGGTGGGGAGGGAAGTCATTAAATTCTACAATAAATCCCTAGTTATACTTATACAAATATTATACAAATAAATCCAACCTGAATAAACATTTATAAGCAAAGAAAAGATTAAATAAACCATGTTCCTACCTGTGTGAAAGTTCTTCAGGCAGGTCTTTAGGAAGCAGTTTGCCGTCGGGACCGAAGGCTGAACGGGCCGGGCCCGAGATTTCGGGCAGGGCCCGTCCCCAGCACCAGAGGTAGGTGGCGTTGGGTCGGGTCGGGGAGAGAGGTTCGGTTCGGGTCGGCGGGGGAGGGAGGGAGAGAGGGGGAGGGAGGGAGAGAGGGAGGGGGAGGGAGGGAGAGAGGGAGGGAGAGAGGGAGAGAGGGAGGGAGGGAGAGAGGGAGGGGGAGGGAGGGAGAGAGGGAGGGAGAGAGGGAGAGAGGGAGGGAGGGAGGGAGGGAGGGGGAGGGAGGGAGAGAGGGAGGGAGAGAGGGAGAGAGGGAGGGAGGGAGAGAGGGAGGGGGAGGGAGGGAGGGAAGGGGAGAGAGGGAGGGAGAGGGAGGGAGAGGGAGGGAGAGGGAGAGAGGGAGGGAGGGAGAGAGGGAGGGAGGGAGGTCGGGGAGGGGGGGAGGTCGGGGAGGGGGAGGTCAGGTCGGATCCAGTCCGGGGGCGGGGGCGGGAGTAGAGTCGGGTCGAGTCGGGTGGGAGCGGGAGCGGGAGCGGCAGACGCAGACGGGTCGAGTCCGGTCCGGTCGGGGGGGGGGGGGGGGGAGCGGAAGCAGGAGCGGTGGGGAAGCAGGAGCGGCAGCGACAGGCGGGTCGAGTCGGGTCGGGTCCGGTTGTGGAGGGGGGCGGGGGGGAAAGCAGGAGCGGGAGTCGGCAGGAAGCAGGAGCTGGCCGTGGGAGGAGCCTTATTCACGCAGCCCCAGTGAGGCCATTCGGCCAGGGCTAGGGGCTGCGTGCTTCGGGCCCCTCCCACACAGTTTCGGGCGCCTGGAGCTACCGCACTTGTGTGCCCACTGTAGCGCGCATGTGCACAGCTCCCGGCACTGTTTTCGGCGCAGGGTCCTAGCTCCGCCCCCTACAGCTCCTGCTGCGCCGCGCCAAGGGCCAGAGGTCCTGCAGGGAGGTGGAGAATACGGAGGGGCGCCCGTTTTTTATCGTGTGGAAACTTGGGCCCATAGACTTAGAAACATAGAAACATAGAAAATAGGTGCAGGAGTAGGCCATTCGGCCGTTCGAGCCTGCACCATCATTCAGTAAGATCATGGCTGATCATTCCCTCAGTACCCTTTTTCCTGCTTTCTCTCCATACCCCTTGATCCCCCTAGCCGTAAGGGCCATATCTAACTCCCTCTTGAATATATCCAATGAACTGGCATCAACAACTCTCTACAGTAGAGAATTCCACAGGTTCACAACTCTCTGAGTGAAGAAGTTTCTCCTCATCTCAGTCCTAAATGGCTTACCCCTTATCCTTAGACTGTGTCCCCTGGTTCTGGACTTCCCCAACATTGGGAAAATTCTTCCTGCATCTAACCTGTCCAGTCCCGTCAGAATCTTGTAAGTTTCTATGAGATCCCCTCTCATCCTTCTAAACTCCAGTGAATACAGGCCCAGTCGATCCAGTCTCTCCTCATATGTCACTCCTGCCATCCGGAGAATCAGTCTAGTGAACCTTCGCTGCACTCCCTCAATAGCAAGAACGTCCTTCCTCAGATTAGGAGACCAAAACTGAACACAATATTCCAGGTGAGGCCTCACCAAGGCCCTGTACAACTACAGAAAGACTTCCCTGCTCCTATACTCAAATCCCCTAGCTATGAAAGCCAACATACCATTTGCGTTCTTCACTGCCTGTTGTACCTGCATGCCAACTTTCAATGACTGATGTACCATGACACCCAGGTCTCGTTGCATCTCCCCTTTTCCTAATCTGCCGCCATTCAGATAATATTCTGCCTTCGTGTTTTTGCCCCCAAAGTGGATAACCTCACACTTATCCACATTATACTGCATCTGCCGTGCATTTGCCCACTCACCTAACCTGTCCAAGTCACCCTGCAGCCTCTTAGCATCTTCCTCACAGCTCACACTGCCACCCAGCTTAGTGTCATCTGCAAACTTGGAGATATTACACTCAATTCCTTTATCTAAGTCATTAATGTATATTGTAAAGAGCTGGGGTACCAGCACTGAGCCCTGTGGCACCCCACTAGTCACTGCCTGCCATTCTGAAAAGGACCCGTTTATCCCGACTCTCTGCTTCCTGTCTGCTAACCAGTTCTCTATCCACGTCAGTACATTACCCCCAATATCATGTGCTTTCATTTTGCACACCAATCTCTTGTGTGGGACCTTGTCAAAAGCCTTTTGAAAGTCCAAATACACCACATCCACTGGTTCTCCCTTGTCTACTCTACTAGTTACATCCTCAAAAAATTTTAGAAGATTTTCAAGCATGATTTCCCTTTCATAAATCCATGCTGACTTGGACCGATCCTGTCACTGCTTTCCAAATGTGCTGCTATTTCATCCTTAATAATTGATTCCAACATTTTCCCCACTACTGATGTCAGGCTAACCGGTCTATAGTTACCCGTTTCCTCTCTCCCTCCTTTTTTAAAAAGTGGTGTTACATTAGCTACCCTCCAGACCATAGGAACTGATCCAGAGTCAATAGACTGTTGGAAAATGATCACTAATGCATTTACTATTTCTAGGGCCGCTTCCTTAAGTACTCTGGGTTGCAGACTATCAGGCCCTGGGGATTTATCGGCCTTCATCCCATCAATTTCCCTAACACAATTTCCCGCCTAATAAGGATTTTCTTTAGTTCCTCCTTCTCACTAGACCCTCGCTCCCCTAGTATTTCCGGAAGGTTATTTGTGTCTCCCTTCGTGAAGACAGAACCAAAGTATTTGTTCAACTGGTCTGCCATTTCCTTGTTCCCCATTATAAATCCACCTGAATCTGACTGCAAGGGACTTACTAATCTTTTTCTCTTCACATATCTATAGAAGATTTTGCAGTCAGTTTTTATGTTCCCTGCAAGCTTCCACTCATACTCTATATTCCCCCTCCTAATTAAACCCTTAGTCCTCCTCTGCTGAATTCTAAATTTCTCCCAGCCCTCAGGTTTGCTGCTTTTTCTGGCCAATTTATATGCCTCTTCCTTGGATTTAACACTATCCTTAATTTCCCTTGTTAGCCACGGTTGAGCCACCTTCCCCATTTTATTTTTACTCCAGACAGGAATGTACAATTATTGTAGTTCATCCATGTGATCTATAAATGTTCGCCATTGCCTATCCACCGTCAACCCTTTAAGTATCATTCGCCAGTCTATTCTAGCCAATTCAATCTCATACCATCGAAGTTACCTTTCCTTAAGGTCAGGACCCTTGTCTCTGAATTAACTGTGTCACTCTCCATCTTAATAAAGAATTCTACCATATTATAGTCACTCTTCCCCAAGTGGCCTCGCACAACAAGTTTGCTAATTAGTCCTTTCTCATTACCCATCACCCAGTCTAGGATTGCCAGCCCTCTGGTTGGTTCCTTGACATATTGGTCAAGAAAACCATCCCTAATATACTCCAGGAAATCCTCCTCCATTGTATTGCTATCAGTTTGGTTAGCCCAATCTAGATGTAGATTAAAATCGGCCATGATAACTGCTGTACCTTTATTGCACGCATCCCTAATTTCTTATTTGATGCTCTCCCCAACCTCACTCGAAACATAGAAACATAGAAAATAGGTGCAGGAGTAGGCAATTCGCCCCATCGAGCCTGCACCACCATTCAATATGATCATGGCTGATCATTCCCTCAGTACCTCTTTCCTGCTTTCTCTCCATATCCCTTGATCCCTTTAGCTGTAAGAGCTATATCTAACTCCCTCTTGAATATATCCAATGAACTGGCATCAACGACTCTCTGCAGCAGGGAATTCCACAGGTTAACAACTCAGTGAAGAAGTTTCTCCTCATCTCAGTCCTAAATGGCCGACCCCTTATTCTAAGACTGTGTCCCCTGGTTCTGGACTTCCCCAACATCAGGAACATTCTTCATGCATCTAACCTGTCCCGTCCCGTCAGAATCTTATACGTTTCTATGAGATCCCCTCTCATCCTTCTAAACTCCAGTGTATAAAGGCCCAGTTGATCCAGTCTCTCCTCATATGTCAGTCCAGCCATCCCTGGAATCAGTCTGGTGAACCTTCGCTGCACTCCCTCAATAGCAAGAACATCCTTCCTCAGATTAGGAGACCAAAACTGAACACAATATTCCAGGTGAGGCCTCACCAAGGCCCTGTACATTGCAGTAAGACCTCCCTGCTCCTATACTCAAATCCCCTAGTTATGAAGGCCAACATGCCATTTGCCTTCTTCACCGCCTGCTGCACCTGCCAACTTTCAATGACTGATGAACCATGACACCCAGGTCTCGTTGCACCTCCCCTTTTCCTAATCTGCCACCCTTCAGATAATACTCTGTCCTCGTGTTTCTGCCACCAAAGTGGATAACCTCACATTTATCCACATTATACTGCATCTGCCATGCATTTGCCCACTCACCCAACCTGTCCAAATCACCCTGCAGCCTCTTAGCATCCTCCTCACAGCTCACACCACCACCCAGTTTAGTGTCATCTGCAAATTTGGAGATATTACACTCAATTCCTTCATCCAAATCATTAATGTATAATGTAAAGAGCCGGGGTCCCAGCACTGAGCCCTGCGGCACCCCACTAGTCACTGCCTGCCATTCCGAAAAGGACCCATTTATCCTGACTCTCTGCTTCCTGTCTGCCAACCAGTTCTCTATCCACGCCAGTACATTACCCCCAATACCATGTGCTTTGACTTTGCACACCAATCTCTTATGTGGGACCTTGTCAAATGCCTTTTGAAAGTTCAAATACACCACATCCACTGGTTCTCCCTTGTCCACTCTACTAGTTACATCCTTAAAAAAATTCCAAAAGATTTGTCAAGCATGATTTCCCTTTCACAAATCCATGCTGACTTGGACCGATCCTGTCACTGCTCTCCAAATGTGCTGCTATTTCATCCTTAATAATTCACTCCAACATTTTCCCCACTACTGATGTCAGACTAACCGGTCTATAATTACCCGTTTTCTTTCTCCCTCCTTTTTAAAAAAGTGGTGTTACATTTGCTACCCTCCAGTCCATAGGAACTGATCCAGAGTCGATAGACTGTTGTAAAATGATCACCAATGCATCCACTATTTCTAGGGCCACCTCCTTAAGTACTCTGAGATGCAGACAATTAGGTCCCGGGGATTTATCGGCCTTCAATCCCATCAATTTCCCAAACATAATTTCCTGCCTAATAAGGATATCCTTCAGTTCCTCCTTCTCACTAGACCCTCGGTCCCCTAGTACATCCGGAAGGTTATTTGTGTCTTCCTTCGTGAAGACAGAACCAAAGTATTTGTTCAATTGGTCTGCCATTTCTTTGTTCCCCATTATTAATTCACCTGAGTTCGTCTTCATAAATCCTTTTCTCTTCACATATCTATAGAAGCTTTTGCAGTTAGTTTTTATGTTCCCGGCAAGCTTCCTCTCGCACTCTATTTTCCCCCTCCTAATTAAACCCTTTGTCCTCCTCTGCTGAATTCTAAATTTCTCCCAGTCCTCAGGTTTCCTGCTTTTTCTGGCCAATTTATATGCCTCTTCCTTGGATCTAACAGTATCCTTAATTTCCCTTGTTAGCCACAGTTGAGCCATCTTCCCTGTTTTTTTTTTACTCCAGTCAGGGATGTACAACTGTTGAAGTTCATCCATGTGATCTATAAATGTTTGCCATTGCCTATCCACCGTCAACCCTTTAAGTAACATTTGCCAGTCTATTCTAGTCAATTCGTGCCTCATGCCGTCGAAGTTAGCTTTCCTTAAGTTTAGGACCCTAGTTTCTGAATTAACTGTGTCACTCTCCATCTTAATAAAGAATTCTACCATATTATGGTCACTCTTCCCCAAGGGGCTTCGCACAACAAGATTGCTAATTAGTCCCTTCTCGTTGCACATCACCCAGTCTAGGATGGCCAGCTCTCTAGTTGGTTCCTCGACATATTGGTAAAAAAACCCATCTCTAATACACTCCAAGAAATCCTCCTCCATCGCATTGCTACCAGTTTGGTTAGCCCAATCTATATGTAAATTAAAGTCGCCCATGATAACTGCTGTACCTTTATTGCACACATCCCTTATTTCTTGTTTGATGCTGTCCCCAACCTCTCTACTACTCTCTACTAGTTGTGCCTGTACACAACTCCCACCAGCATTTTATGCCCTTTGGTATTCCGCAGCTCCACCCATACCGATTCCACATCCTCCAAGCTAATGTCCTTTCTTACTATTGCGTTAATTTCCTCTTTAACCAGCAACGCTACCCCACCTCCTTTTCCATTCTGCCTATCCTTCCTGAATGTTGAATACCACTGGATGTTGAGTTCCGAGCCTTGGTCACCCTGAAGCCATGTCTCCATGATGCCAATTATATCATATTAATTAATTGCTGCCTGCGCAGTTAATTCATCCACCTTATTACGAATACTCCTTGCATTGAGGCACAGAGCCTTCAGGCTTGTCTTTTTAACACACTTTGCCCCTTTAGAATTTTGCTGTAATGTGGCCCTTTTGGTTTTTGTCTTGGGTTTCTCTGCCCTCCACTTTTACTTTTCTTCTTTCTATCTTTTGCTTCTGTGCTCATTCTACTTCCCTTTGTCTCCCTGCATAGGTTCCATCCCCCTGCCATATTAGTTTAACCCCTCCCCAACAGCACTAGCAAACACTCCCCTAGGTCATTGGTTCCAGTCCTGCCCAGGTGCAGACATCTGGTTTGTACTGGTCGCACCTCCCCCAGAACCAGTTCCAATGTCCCACGAATTTGAATCCCTCCTTCCTGCACCACTCCTCAAGCCACGTATTCATCTGAGTTGTCCTGCAATTCCTACTCTGACTAGCACGTGGCACTGGTAACAATCCTGAGATTACTACCTTTGAGGTCCTACTTTTTAATTTAACTCCTAGCGCCCTAAATTCAGCTTTTAGGACCTCATCCCATTTTTTACTTATATCGTTGATACCTATATGCGCCACAACAACTAGTTGTTCACCCTCCCCCTCCAAAATGTCCTGCAGCCACTCCGAGACATCCTTGACCCATGAATCAGGGAGGCAACATACCATCCTGGAGTCTCGATTGCGGCTGCAGAAACGTCTATCTATTCCCCTTACAATCGAATCCCCTACCACTATAGCTCTCTCACTCTTTTTTTCTGCCCTCCTGTGCAGCAGAGCCACCCACAGTGCCATGAACTTGGCTGCTGCTGCCCTCCCCAGATGAATCATCCCCCCCAACAGTACCCAACACGGTGTATCTGTTTTTGAGGGGGATGATCGCAGGGGATCCCTGCACTACCTTCCTTCCACTGCTCTTCCTGCTGGTCACCCATTCCCTATCTGTCTGTGTAACCTTTATCTGCGGTATGACGAACTCACTAAATGTGCTATTCACGGCATCCTCAGCATCACAGATGCTCCACAGTGAATCCACCAGCAGTGCCACTGCCGCAATGCGGTCTGTCAGGAGCTGCAGCAGGATACACTTCCCACATATGTAGTTGTCAGGGACACTGGAAGCATCCCTGAGTTTCCCACATAGCACAGGAGGAGCATGATAAATGTCCGAGCTCTCCTGTCATGACTTAACCCCTAGATTAACTTAATTTGGCAACAACAACGATAAAGGTTACCTACTGATAAAGGAAAAGAAAAAGAAAAACTACTCACCAATCACCAGCCAATCACTTACCCCCTTGGCTGTGACGTCACCCTTTGATTTCTTTCTACTTCTTTTTTGCCTTCTGTCCCTGCTGCAGCTGCACCAGCTGGCCTCCCAACTCACCGCGCCGTTTCCTTGACGTCCCGCTGGCTGCTCCCCGCCTGTTGGGCCTTTTATAGGCCTCCCGACTCACCGCTCCATCTCCTTGACGTCCCGCTGGCTGCTCCCCGCCTGTTGGGCCTTTTATAGGCCTCCCGACTCACCGCTCCATCTCCTCAACGTCCCGCTGGCTACTCCCCGCCTGTTGGGCCTTTTATAGGCCTCCCGACTCACCGCACCGCCTCCTCGACGTCCCACTGGCTACTCCCCGCCTGTTGGGCCTTTTATAGGCCTCCCGACTCACCGCTCCATCTCCTCAACGTCCCGGACTAGTCAGAAGCCAGAGGACTGGGAAACTTTTAAAAGCCAGCAGAGAACAACAAAAAAAATGATTACAAGAGGAAAGATAGATTATGAAAGTAAACTAACACGAAATATAAAAACAGATACGTAAAAAGGAAAAGAGTGGCTAAAGTAAATGTTGGTCCGCAGGAGGATGAGACTGGAGAATTAATAATGGACAACAGGGAAATGTCAGAGACGTTGAACAAATATTTTGTATCAGTCTTCATGGTAGAAGACATTAAGAACAGCCCAATAACGGATAATCAAGGGGCTATAGGGAGGGAGGAACTTAATACAATCACTATCACTAATGAAGTAGCACTAGGTAAAATAATGGGAATAAAGGCGGACAAGTCCTCTGGACCTGATGGCTTACATCCTAAGGTCTTAAGAGAAGTGGCTGCAGAGATAGTGGATGCATTGGTTGTAATCTACCAAAATTCCCTGGACTCTGGGGTGGTCCCAGCAGATTGGAAAACTGCAAATGTAATGCCCCTATTTAAAAAAGGAGGCAGACAAAAAGCAGGAAACTATAGACCAGTTAGCCTAACATCTGTCATTGGGAAAATGCTGGAGTCCATTATTAAGGAAGCAGTAGTGGGACATTTGGAAAAGCATGATTCAATCAAGCAGAGTCAGCATGGTTTTATGAAAGGAAAATTATGTTTGACTAATTTGGTGGAGTTCTTTGTGTTATGTATGTAAACATTACCAATGTGTAAGGCTTGCCACCAGGGGGCACACCTGTGGGAGACGCAAGGGGTTCACCTGCACACCCTGGGCAAGCAGGTATAAAAGGCAGTCTACCATGCTGCTTCCTGACTCTGGAGTTGCATTAAAGAGACCAAGGTCACAACAGTTTGAGCTTACAATATACAGTCTTGTGGAGTTATTCTGAACATAACAATTGGCGACGAGTGACAGATCACAAACTTTCACGCGATTATGGCTGCCATTGGTATTCTTGAGAGATTTGTTGAGGGTAATGATTGGGAAGCCTTCATTGAGCGTCTTGACCAGTACTTCGTGGCCAACGAGCTGGAAAAGGAAGAAACTGCAGTCAAGCGCAGGGCAATTCTCCCAACTGTTTGTGGGTCCATGATATATGGCCTCATCCAAAATCTGCTAGCACTGACGAAACCAATGGAGAAGACATATGACGAGTTGTGCACGCTGGTTCGGGAACACCTCAAGCTGAATGAGAGCATCTTGATAGCCAGGTATCGTCCCGAGGGCCAGGACGTGGCGAGCTATGTCGCCAACCTAAGGCGCCTTGCGGGATCGTGCGTATTTGCTGGATTTTTGGGTGAAGTGTTGCGGGACTTTTTCGTGCTTGGAAACGGCCACGAGGTCATTCTTCGCAAACTGCTGTCTGCCGAATCCCTAGATCTGAGCAAGGCCATCACGATAGCCCAGGCTTTCATGTCCACGTACAATAACACTAAACAGATATCATTGCAGCATCGAAGCAAGTACTGTGCATAAAATAATGCCTTCAGTAGGCAGAACTGTACATGGCAAGGCCTACGTGCCTGCAGAGGCCAGACCTAGGATGACTCAGAGTCCGCCGTGGGGCGTGAATGCGAATCCATTAACACCATGGCGCTGTGGGGGTAATCATTGAGCCCATCAATGTCGATTCAAGCACTATATGTGCAAGGGCTGTGGAACAATGGGGCACCTCCAGCGAATCTGCAGACGTGCTGCAACTCACCACGTGGCAGAGATGGCAGAAGATGACCGATCCGGCACGGATCACGCTGAACGAGTAAGAGAGGCAACTCAACCCGAGGCTGAAGAGGAAGTGTATGGGATACCTTCAGCACTAAAAGCCCTCCGATAATGTTAAAAGTCAAATGAAACTGCATTTCAGTTTCCATGGAATTGGACACGGGGGTGAGTCAATCAATTATGAGCCAGAAGGCTTTTGAGAAACTGTGGGGCAACAAGGCACAAAAGCCAAAACTAAGCCCGATTCACACCAAGCTGCGCACTTACACCAAAGAGCCCATACCAGTCATTGGCAGTGTGGCAGTGAAGGTATTGTACGATGGACTGTGCATGATTTACCACTATGGATTGTACCAGGCGATGGCCCAATGCTGTTCGGCAGAAGCTGGCTAGGAAAGATCCGATGGAACTAGGACGACATCAAAGCACTGT
Organism: Pristiophorus japonicus; assembly: GCF_044704955.1. Lineage (NCBI taxonomy): Eukaryota > Metazoa > Chordata > Chondrichthyes > Pristiophoridae > Pristiophorus > Pristiophorus japonicus. The sequence continues at coordinate 166,873,165 of NC_091985.1, forward strand.
CCTCGGTGGATGACGCCTCTTGCGTCCAAGTGCTAAACAAATTCCCATCATTATTCGAGCCAGACATCGGCAACTTCACAGGCGCCAAAATACAGATCCATCTAGTCCCTGATGCACGACACGTTCATCACAAGGGCCGAGCGGTTCCATATATGATGCGAGAGAAAGTCGAGATCGAGCTGGACAGACTTCAACAAGAGGGGATCATATCGTCAGTCCAGTTCAATGAGTGGGCCAGTCCAATTGTTCCGGTGTTGAAAAGCGATGGGACGGTCAGAATCTGCAGGGACTACAAGGTAACGATCAATCGAGTCTCGTTACAGGACCAGTACCCACTACCCAAAGCAGATGACCTGTTCGCAATGCTAGCAGTGGGGAAGTCATTCACCCAGCTGGATCTAACCTCTGCTTACATGACACAGGAGCTGGCTTAACCTTCAAAAAAATGACGTGCCTCAACACGCACAGAGGACTGTTCATATACCACAGGTGCCCCTTTGGGATTCGCTCGGCTGCGGCCATCTTCTAGAGAAACACGGAGAGTCTGCTGAAATCGGTTCCGCGCACCGTGGTGTTTCAAAACGACATCTTGATCACTGGCTGCAACATCACCGAACACTTGCACAACCTGGAAGATGTTCTCAAGCGACTGGACAGAGTGGGACTCAGGCTGAAACGCTCCAAATGTGTTTTCCTGGTGCCAGAGGTCGAATTTTTGGGGAGAAAGATTGCGGCGGACGGCATCACACCCACGGACTCCAAGACAGAGGCCATCAAGAATGCAACCAGACCACAGAATGTGACGGAGCTGCATTCGTTCCTGGGACTCCTCAACTATTTTGTTAAATTTCTACCTGGTTTGAGCACTTTGCTGGAACAATTGCATTTATTGCTATGCAAGGATGATGACTGGGTTTGGGGTAAATCTCAAGAGACAGCCTTTAACAAGGCCAGAAACCTGCTATGTTCTAACAAGTTACTTGTATTGTATGACCCGTGTAAACGTTTAGTACTAGCTTGTGATGCATCTTCGTACGGGTCGGTTGTGTGTTACAGCAAGCCAATGTGTCAGGCAAACGGTTGCATATGTGTGCAGAAGCTTATCTAAGGCTGAAAGAGCCTACAGTATGGTTGAGAAAGAAGCATTAGTATGCGTGTACGGGGTTAAGAAAATGCACCAATACCTATTTGGACTCTGGTTCAAGCTCGAAACCGACCACAAGCTGTCCATTTCGCTGTTCTCAGAAAGCAAAGGTATTAACACCAATGTTTCGTCCTGCATCCAAAGATGGGCACTAACGTTATCCGTGTATGACTATGTAATCCGCCACAGACCAGGCACTGAGAACTGTGCTGATGCCCTCAGTCGGCTACCATTGCTCACCACCGGGGTGGAAATGGCGCAACCCGCAGACTTGCTTCTTGTAATGGATGCTTTTGAGAGCGAGGGGTGACCCATCACGGCTGGTCAGATCAGGACTAGCCAGGACCCTGTGCTATCACTAGTAAAAAGCTGCGCCCTCAATGGGAACTGGTTGGCGGTTCCCGGGGAAATGCAAGACGAAATTAAGCCATTCCATCGATGCAAGGATGAAATGTCCATCCATTCGGACTGTGTCCTATGGGAGAATCGTGTAGTTTTGCCAAAAAAAGGCAGGGAAACGTTTATACGCGACCTTCACAGTACCAACCTAGGCATAGTCATGATGAAGGCTATCGCCTGGTCGCACGTTTGGTGGCCCGGCATTGACTCGGAATTGGAGTCATGTGTGCACCAATGTAACACTTGCTCACAGTTGAGCAATGCACCAAGGGAGGCCCCACTGAGTCTGTGGCCATGGCCCTCCAAACCGTGGTCCAGGGCCCACGTAGATTTCGCTGCCCCCTTTCTAGGAAAGGTGTTCATAGTAGCAGTGAACGCATACTCTAAATAGATTGAATGTATAATAATGTTGTCATGTACGTCCACTGCCACCATTGAAAGCCTCCGGGCCATGTTCACCACCCATGGTTTGCCCGACGTCCTTGTTAGTGACAATGGACCATGTTTCACCAGCTCGGAATTCAACGAGTTCATGACCCGCAATGTCATCAAGCATGTCAGGTCTGCGCCGTTTAAGCCCGCATCCAATGGTCAAGTGGAACGGGCTGTCCAAACCATCAAGCAGAGCTTGAAATGCGTGACGGACGGTTCCCTGCAGACCCGGTTATCTCGGATTCTGTTCAGCTACCGCACGAGACCCCACTCGCTCACCGGGGTTCCCCCTGCAGAATTGCTAATGAAGAGAGCACTCAAAACCAGGCTCTCCTTGGTCCACCCGGATCTCAAATGATCATGTAGAAACCCGGCATCACCGGCATAACGTGTACCACGATCGCGCGCACTGTGTTAGCCAAGGAGGGGAATAGAGTGTTGTCAAACTTTTGAACGGACAAGCGTGCAGAAAGCACTTCGATCAGACCAAACTGCAGTTCACTGACAACCAAGAACAGTTTGAAGAGGACATTACCGCCAATGATCCACCCACACACACCCACCCAGCAATCGACCTCGCGGTCAGCCACCAGGATGAACCCACCATGCCTGACAGTCCGATCAGACCAGCCACACCTCAGTGCAGCAATGATCCGACCGACTCACCTATGCCAGGACTTCAACTCAGGCGATCAACCCGGGAACGCAGAGCCCCGGATTGCCTCAACTTGTAAATAACTTGTACATAAGACTTTGGGGGGGGAATGATGCTATGTATGTAAACATTACCAATGTGTAAGACTTGCCACCAGGGGGCGCACCTGTGGGAGACCCAGGGTCACCTGCACACCCTGGGCAAGCAGGTATAAAAGGCAGTCTACCATGTTGCTTCCTCACTCTGGCGTTACATTAAAGAGACCAAGGTCACAACAGTTTGAGCTTACAATATACAGTCTTGTAGAGTTATTCTGAACATGAGGATGTAACAAGCAGGGTGGATAAGAGGGAACCAGTGGATGTGGTGTATTTGGATTTCCAGAAGGCATTCGATAAGGTGCCACATAAGAGGTTACTGCACAAGATAAAATCTCACAGGGTTGGGGGTAATATATTAGCAAGGATAGAGGATTGGCTAACTAACAGAAAATAGTGACTAGTGTAGTGCCACGGGGATCGGTGCAGGGTCCTCAACTATTTACAATCTATATTAATGATTTGGATGAAGGAATCGAGTGTAATGTAACCAAGTTTGCTGATGATACAAAGATGGGTGGGAAAGCAAATTGTGAGGAGGACACAAAAAATCTGCAAAGGGATATAGATAGACTAAGTGAGTGGGCAAAAATTTGGCAGATGGAGTATAATGTGGGAAAATGTGAGGTTATTCACTTTGGCAGAAATAATAGAAAAGCAAATTATAATGTAAATAGCGCAAAATTGCAAGTGCTGCAGTACAGAGGGACCTGGAGGTCCTTGCGCATGAAACACAAATAGTTAGTACGCAGATACAGCAAGTAATCAGAAAGACAAGGGGGATAGAGTATAAAAGCAGAGAAGTCCTGCTACAACTGTATAGGTTACTGTTGAGGCCACACCTGGAGTACTGTGTGCAGTTTTGCTCTCCGTATTTAAGGAAGGATATACTTGCATTGGAGGCTGTTCAGAGAAGGTTCACTAGGTTGATTCCGGAGATGAGGGGGTTGACTTATGAGGATAGTTTGAGTAGGTTGGGCCTATAGTCATTGGAGTTTAGAAGAATGAGAGGTGATCTTATTGAAACTTATAGATAATGAGGGGGCTCGACAAGGTGGAAGCAGAGAGGATATTTCCACTCATAGGGGAAACTAAAACTAGGGGACATAGTCTTAGAATAAGGGGCCACCCATTTAAAACTGAGATGAGGGTGAATTTCTTCTCTCAGAGGGTTGTAAATCTATGGAATTCTCTGCCATAGAGAGCTGTGGAGGCTGGGTTATTGAATATGTTTAAGGTGGAGATAGACATATTTTTGAGTGATAAGGGAATAAAGGGTTATGGGGAGCAGGCAGGGAAGTGGAGCTGAGTCCATGATCAGATCAGCCATGATCTCGTTGAATGGCGGAGCAGGTTCGAGGGTCCAAATGGCCGACTCCTGCTCCTATTTCCTATGTTCTTATTTCTTATGTTCTTATAACTCCACTGCTCTTCTTCGAAATTATGCCACGGGATCTTTTCCGTCCATTTGAGAGGGCAGTCAAGGCCTCGGTTTATCATCTCATCCGAAAGACGGCACCTCCGACAGCACAGCGCTCCCCACAGCCCTGCACTGGAGTGTCAGCATAGATATTTTTACGTGCTCAAGTTCTTGAAGTGGGACTTGAACCCACAACCTTCTGACTCAGAGGTGAATGTGCTACACACTTAATAGCAATGTGTTGCTATGAATTCGTAAGCAAAGAGCCCATGAAACAAATACATTACACCTACAGCTTCCAATCTAATTCCTTATCTACCTGAAGATGTGACCTAGTATTCTAACAGCCTTAAGCTTGCGTAGCAGCATAGCTTGTGAAACGTTATCTAAAACTTTCTATAAATTTAGGTATCTTTCATCGTGTTGCATTCCAATTTCAACTTGGAGATATCACTTCCTCAGAAAGTATAGGAGTCACCTGCTGAATCTGTGTTCATTATTATATTGCCAATATAGTCCCCACCACTTATAGTGGGCCTACGGTGTTAACATGATTTACCCGCTTTACGCTGTGGCCACTAAACCAAAGCGGGAAGTAACCGATATTTAAAAAAAAGGAAATCTCATTTTGCAACTGCCTCTCTTAATTGCTAGCGGTTGCATCCAGAATCTCATCACTAAGGTGTGAACCACTAATTAAAACTGCTTGAAGACGCAACTTTGGCTGAAATCAGCAGAGACTTTCAAATGGTAAGTACTGATTGAACTGCCCAAAAATAGTCTGAATCGGTTATTGTAATGTATGCATCCGTGCGCATACTCACAGGCTTGAGGAGCTGTTGTGCACGCGGTGTCCACCGGTATGCTCGCGGCCTTCCGCGAGAGGTGGGCACCGGAGGGACTGGGGTACATCGTCACCCCCGGCAAGCAAATTTTAATTAGTTTAATTTGATTAAATTTGTCCGTTTTAGTGCCCCTTTAATAAGGGGGCACTTGATTTATAGTTTCAAACAAAATAGTTATGGAGCTCTGTGAGTGGTTTAGCCAGTCACGTGATGTTCATAAAACTTAATAAAACCCCAGAAAATTGAGTTTAGGTTCTCCATGATGAGGTGTGCAGTTGGTGAACCTGGTGGTTGATTGTTAAACCTTTGCTAATAAACCAGCTCGTTCTTTACAGCAAATGTGTAACTGTGAATTCCTAAGCAAAGAACCCATGAAGCAAATACACTACAGTTATAAGCGACGCCGTTGTAATTGGCTGCTATGGTAATGGTTGGTGCCATTTGCCCGATATAGGTGGCACCCCATGAAAAGCACGAACTGTGCAACTGCTGGCGGCTGTATTTGGATTGCTTTTATCTTTCGTTTACACATTTTATGATCTTAACAAAGTCTAAATTAAAAGAACAAACTATTTAGTTCCACCTTTGAAACCTTACCTTGGATTATACAGAAATGAATTGACCATTTAATGAACATCTCACTCATGCTCAATATGCACAGACGTCTACAGTCTACACATGTGACTAAAGAAGCAGCTTTCCATTCTATCTCCAGGGCACAGCAACACCCTACACGTGTAAAGTCATCGTTGCCTCACATGGAATGGTTTATCACTTATAGTAGACAAACAGCTACCCTTTGTTAGCCAAGCCTCGTGATCAGCAAGTGTTTCGAAACCCTCAGAAGGAAGCCCGAGGCTGAGAATTTAAGAAATAAATCATGGAGAAGAAAAATAAAGGTATGATAATATTGAAACATTTATTTATTGCTGGTAAACGTAAATAAGTATTTTCTAAGTAATGGTGTTATGAACTATTTGAACAGGCTAACTTAAAAGTACTAGTATGACACATTTTATCCGTTACATTACAATGTGGCTCATACAAGCAATGATTGTATTTTAAATTCAAATGAATTGAGTTTCACTAGATAATTCAATCCCCGACAGCCAGAGTGAAAGTTCACCATTGTTGGAGAGCAAATTAATAATTAAAGTAATAGTGTCCATACCCTCCAATAAAAGTCAGATGACTACTTTGAGTATTCTGGGTCAAAGTCATAAGCTATACCGATCTAGCAGAAAATAACCAAGAACAACTATCTACTACTCGCAATCATCTCTTTATCACCACACAACACAGCGGAGCGTCCTCAGTCAGGGGGAAGCTGACACGGCCCACCCTAGCCAGTATCTCGGTGCCTTTTCTTTTCGTTAATCAAAGGAAACACACAGGCACAAAGCATTGGGCATACCTGCTATTATTTAAAATGGAGAACGGTGGGGCAATACACCAGGCCGAGGAGTACTGGGCTCAGTGAACATGCAACCCCATTAAAGTCCAAATCAGTCCTGTTTGACAGTCAGACACAGCAAATGGATAGCTTCAATTGGCTGAGAGTAGCATGGATGAAGCTCTCGGAGTAGGCTCCTGTAATGTATGTATGCCTGGGTTTGCCTGCCACCAGGGGGAGCAACTGTCGGAGGCACACACGTGCAGTCCCTGTATATAAAAAAAGCCTCCATGTTTAATTCTCACTTTGAGAGCTAATAAAGTAGAGTCAGGTCGCACCTGATTGAGTTCATGGTACTAAGCCTTTTTAGTTATTGCATACGCAACATTTGGCGACGAGATACACCACGGTAAGTACTGTGCACCAGATTGTGTCGTCGGTTGGCATGCTGCAACTGGCAGGGCCTACCCGACTGTGTTTGCGAAACCTGTAGCTGCTCGAAGTCTGCCATTGGGCACGAATCCGATTTCACCCTGTTGGCGTTGTGGGGGCAATCATCGGCCTCATCAGTGCCGTTTCAGACAGTATATTTGTAGAGGCTGTGTGAAAATGGGGCACCTTCAGTGGATGTGTTTGCAGCTCAGCAAGCGTGCTGCGACACACCATGTGGCTGTTGATGACTGATCTGGAGTGGATCCGGCAAGGCAACCCGAGATACCCAAGGAGAAAGTGTATAGTGTACATTTGTTCCTGACAAAGAGCCAACCGCTAATGATCGAAGTAAAATTGAATGGCGTGCCGTATCTATGGAATTAGACACGGGTGCGAATCAGTCAATTATGAGCCAGAGGACTTTCGAAAAGCTGTGGGACACCAAGGCCGTGAAACCCAAGCTGAGTCCAGTAAGTGCAAAATTGCGCACCTATTTAGAACTGAGCTGAGGAGAAATTTCTTCTCTCAGAGGGTTGTGAATCTATGGAATTCACTGCCTCAGAGAGCTGTGGAAGCTGAGACATTAAATAAATTTAAGACAGAAATAGACAGTTTCTTAAACGATAAGGGGATAAGGAGTTAAGCAGAGCGGGCGGGGAAGTGGAGCTGAGTCCATGATCAGATCAGCCATGATCTTATTGAATGGCGAAGCAGGCTCCTGCTCCTATTTCTTATGTTCTTATGTTCTTACGTTCAACACCAAAGAGCTCATACCAATGATTGGCAGTGCAGCAATCAAGGTGTCGTAGGATGGGGCGGTTCATGATCTATTGCTGTGGATCGTTCCAGGCAATGGTCCAATGCTGTTCAGCAGGAGTTGGCTCGAAAAAATAAAGTGGAACTGGATTATATTAAAGCTTTGTCATCAGTGGATGACGCTTCGTGTGCTCAAGTGCTGAGCAAATTTCCCTCACTGTTTGAACCGGGCATCAGCAACTCGACGGGAGCCAAGGTGCAGATCCACCTAGACTTGGATGCAAGACCCGTCCATCACAAAGCCCGGGCGGTCCCGTACATGATGAGGGAGAGGGTCGAAATCGAACTGGACAGACTCCAACGTGAAGGGGTCATATCACCGATCGAATTTAACGAATGGGCCAGCCCCATTGTTCCTGTGCTAAAGAGTGATGGCACTGTCAGGATTTGTGGAGACTACAAGGTTACCATCAACCAAGTTTCGAAACAGGATCAGTACCCGTTACCAAAGGCTGATGACCTGTTTGCAACGCTAGCCAGGGGAAAGTTGTTCACCAAATTGGATCTGACGTCGGCCTATATGACACAGGAGCTTGTCGAATTGTCGAAAAAACTTACGTGCATCAATACGCATAAAGGGCTGCAGTCATATTTCAGAGAAACATGGAGAGTTTACTGAAGTCCGTCCCTAGAACCGTGGTGTTCCAAGATGACATCCTGGTCACAGGTCGTGACACTGCCGAACACCTGCACAACCTGGTAGAGGTTCTACGTCGTCTGGACAAAGTGGGGCTCAGGCTGAAACGTTCAAAGTGTGACTTTATGGCACAGGAAGTCGAATTCCTGGGAAGGAAGATTGCTGCAGACGGCATCAGGCCTACGGACTCGAAAACAGAGGCCATCAAAAATGCACCCAGACCTCAGAATGTGACGGAGCTGCGGTCGTTCCTTGGTCTTCTCAACTACTTTGGTAATTTCTTACCTAAATTGAGAGTGAAGGGTCGCCTGTCACTGCTCAACAAGTTAGGACTTGGACCAGCCAGGATCCGATCTTATCGGTTGTAAAACGTTGTGTCCTTAGTGGTGATTGGTCGGCCATACCCAGGGAAGTGTGTGATGAGACCAAACCTTACAACCGTCACAAAGACGAACTATCCATTCAATCTGATTGTTTGCTATGGGGTAATCGTGTTGTTATGCCCAAAAAAGGCAGGGAGAGATTTATACGGGATTTACACAGTACCTATCCCAGTATTGTGATGATGAAAGCCATTGCCAGGTCTCACGTTTGGTGGCCTGGCATTGACTCTGATTTGGAGTCATGTATGTATCAGTGCAACACTTGCATGCAGTTAAGCAATGCACCAGTATAATCTCCGCTAAGTTTGTGGTCGTGGCCATCCAAACCATGGTCGAGGATCCACATCGACTATGCGGGTCCTTTCCTGGGCAAAATGTTTTTGGTGGTGCTGGATGCGTATTCCAAATGGATAGAATGTGTAATCATATCATCCAGCACATCCACAGCCACCATTGAGAGCCTTCGGGCCATGTTCGCCACTCATGGTCTGCCCAACATCGTTGTGAGCAACAACGGATCATGCTTCATGAGTTTAGAGTTTCAAGAGTTTATGAGACTCAATGATATCAAGCACATAAGATCAGCACCATTCAAACCCGCGTCCAATGGTCAAGCAGAGCGGGCCATCCAAACCATCAAGCAGAGCCTGAAACGTGTAACTTATGGTTCTTTGCAGACTCGCTTGTAACGCATACTGCTTAGTTACAGGACGAGACCCCACACACTTACCGGGGTCCCCCTACTGAACTGTTGATGAAGAGAGGTCTCAAGACCAGGCTCTCGCTTGTCCGCCCTGATCTTAACGATCACGTCGAAAACAGACGTCAACATCAGCAGTGGTATCATGATCGCACTGCCGTGTTACGTGACATCTCTATTAATGATCCTGTGTATGTGCTAAATTATGGTCAAAGCCCCAAGTGGGTCACTGGCACTGTTACGGCCAAGGAGGTTAACAGGGTGCTTATTGTCAGGCTCACTAATGGGCAAACATGCAGGAGGCACATTGATCAGATGAAATTGCGGCACACAGATGAACCGGAACAGCTTGAAGAAGACATCATCAATGACCAACCGATTCATATTCAGCCATCAGAAGACCCTGCTGTTGTCAATGAATCTGGACCTTCAATCCCCGACATGGACACTGCCACTCCCATTAGCTCGGCTACCCAGCCTCAAGTCATGAATGACTCGGAGAGCTCACCCAGATCTGGAATTGAACTGAGACGATCAACTAGGGAGCGGAAAGCCTCGGACCGTCCCAATTTGTATATAGGACTGATACCAAGATCTTGGGGGGAAATGAAAAAATGTTGCGCATGCAATAACTAAAAAGGCTTAGTATCGTGAACTCAATCAGGTGCGACCTGACTCTACTTTATTAGCTCTCAAAATGAGGATTAAACATGGAGGCTTTCTTTATATACAAGGGCTGCACGTGTGTGTCTGTGGCCCAATGACCTCCGCCGATTGCTCCCCCTGGTGGCAGGTAAACCCAGGCATACGTACATTACAGCCCCCAATTGCTGCAGTCATTTTGGCTGCATTCGATGCATAGTCACAGAATCACACGGCACCGAAGGAGGCCATTCGGCCCATCGTGCCTGTGCTGCCTCTTTAAAAGAGCGATCCAATTAGTCCCACTCCTCCCACTCTTTCCCCAAAGCCCTGCACATTTCTCCTTTTCAGGTGTATATTCAATTCCCTTTTGGTAGTTACTATTGAAGCTCTACTAGTCGGTAGAGATCAGGAAAAAGGATGGGGAGGACAAAAATGACACGATAAAGATTATTGTAGCCCCACCTCCCCAACCTCCCAAAAAATAAAGCTCGAATGGGCATTAGGTACTGAAAGGGTTAAACATGCACCACTGAGCATTTGAACTTATGACAGATAACGCTTACTTTTTTATAAATTGCCTCGTCACGCAGCAAAAAAAAGACTGTGGGCTCCTATTTGGGCATTCTTCGATTTCTGCTGCACGAGCTGCCAAGTGTACTGTTTCTGATTGAAGGAGGAATTGCATCCAGCAAAGGCAGGGACACACATTGCAGCAAAGGACAGGACATGCAATGGCAGCACTTTACTGCACCCTACAATTAAAGGTCTTTCAATTAAACTTCAGTTGTGGCGATTTAACCCATTTAAATGATAAGAGGAGACTTTCAGTACAGACAAAGAAAGGACAGCCTAAAGATAATGTCGTAACTCTGCATTGTATCATTTATTTGGTACAGAAACAGTACTGCAGTTTGCAAAATGGTTACAATAGCTGCCAATGAATTGGCTAGTTAATATCCCCTCTGTCTCATTTGTTCCATTCATCAGTTTTTCCATGTCACCAAGTTGGGTGAGCTACCACAACTTTCGCCTTAGCTCCTCCAAACCAAACCTCAGCTGCCCGTATCCTAACTCACACCAAGTCCTGTTCACCCATCACCCCGGTGAGCCTTGGCTCCCAGTCCAGTAAAGCCTCAATTTAAAAATTCTCATCCTTGTTTTCAAAACCCTCCATGGCCTCACCCCTCCCTATCTCTGTAACCTCCTCCAGCCCCACAACCCTCTGAGAACTTGGTACTCCTCCAATTCTGGCCTCTTGTGCATTCTTGATTTTCATCGTATCACCGTGCCTTCAGCTGCCTAGGCCCCAAGTTCTGGAATTCCCTCCCTAAACCTCTCTGTATGTTGTTATATAAATGCAAGTTGTGTACGTTGGTACCTTTTTGTAATTATTTACCCCCATGTTGGTTCCCTCCAATGCATGCAACATTAAATGAGGTTGTGAGGAACAGTGAGCTCTATTGCCGTCTGCAGAGCTGATTTCTCGGTCGAGGCTAAAACAAATATTTCTTGTCACGGGCCTCAACAGTCCTGAACCCTCTTTACTTGGGCTCACTTCAAAGGCAGCTTCCTTAGGCAGACCTGGGACTCCCATGAATCATTTAAATTTATGGCACAGGAGGCCATTCGGCCAATCGTGTCTGTGCTGGCCGAAAAAGAGTTACCCAGTCTAATTCCACTTTCCAGCTCTAAGTCCGTAGCCCTGTACGTTACGGCACTTCAAGTGCACATCCAAGTACTTTTTAAATGCTATGAGGGTTTCTGCCTCTACCACCCTTTCAGGCAATGAGTTCCAGACACCCACCACCCTCTGGGTGTAAAAAGTTCTCCTCATCTCCCCTCTAACCCTGCTACCAATTACTTTAAATCTATGCCCCCTGGTTATTGACCTCTCTGCTAAGGGAAATAAGTCCTTCCTATCCACTCTATCTAGGCCTCCCCTCAGCCTCCTCTGTTCCAAAGAAAACAAACCTAGCCTACGCAATCTTTCCTCATAACTAGAATTCTCCAGTCCTGGCAACAATCTCTTAAATCTCCTCTATACCCTCTCTCATACAATCAGATTTTTTCTGTAATGTGGCAACCAGAACTGCACGCAGTATTCTAGCTTTGGCCTAACTCGTGTTTTACACACTTCTAGCATAACCTCCCTGGTCTTTTATTCTATGTCTCGGCTAATAAAGGCAAGTATTCCGTATGTCTTCTTAACCACCTTATCTATCTGTTCTGCTACTTTCTGGGATCTGTGGTCATGAACTCCAAGGTCCCTCTGTTCCTCTACACTTCTCAGTGTCCTACCATTTATTGTGTATTACCTTGCCTTGTTAGCCCTCCCAAATGCATTACCTCATACTTCTGTGGATTGAATTCCATTTGCCATTTTTCTGCCCACCTGACCAGCCTATTGATATCTTCCTGCAGTCTACAGCTTTCTTCCTCACTATCAACCACACAGCCAATTTTTGTATCATCTGCAAACTTCTTAATCATACCCTCTATATTGAAGTCTAAATTATTGATATATACCACAAAAAGCAAGGGACCAGCACTGAGCCCTGCGGAACCCCACTGGATACAGCCTTCCAGTCACAAAAACACCCATCAACCATTACCCTTTGCTTCCTGCCTCTGAGCCAATTTTGGATCCAACTTGTCACTTTGCCCTGGTTCCTCAGTCAGCTCACTTGCTGCAACATTTCAAAAGTCGAAGGCACTTGCCCACAATGCAGCTAATATATTGATGACTCCCCTCAGGAGGGTAATTAAGTGTTTCATTACCAAATAGCCCGAGCTGGTGGTATTTTTGCACCCAAAAGAAGAATATTTCTGCCCTACTCTCAGGCCCCAAGAGATACTTCAGAGAAATCGTTAAAAGAGTTGGAATTAAGCTTCACAATACATTGGCTAAAATGTTATATAGATATATATAATATATAAAAGCAGAAAGCTTCTATAGAATCATAGAATGATACAGCACATAGGAGGCCATTCAGCCCATCGTGCCTGTGCCGACACTTTGAAAGAGCACTTTCGCCAGTCCCTTTCCCCATAGCCCCACAAATCTTTCCAGTTCAAGTTTTTATTCAATTCCTTTTTGAAAGTTATTATTGAATCTGCTTCCACCACCCTTCCATTGATCACGTTCATTGATCTGGAATGCACCTTACGTCATTGACAGGTTCCCCGCCTGGAAGTCAGCCGGATTGACAGGCTTGGCTTCCAGTCGGGCGGGAAAGCTCGGAGGAAGCCACAGGACCGGGTGGGTCCGATCCCGGACCCTCCCGGGGGGTCCAATCTCAAGGGGCACCCGAACCTTGACCCCTGCACTGCATTCCAGATCATAACAACCTGCTGCGTAGAAAATTCTCCTCATCTCGCCTCTGGTTCTTTTGCCAATGACCTTTAACCTGTGTCGCTTGGTTACTGACCCGTCTATAATAACTTCATCGTGGTCACAGACTGAATCGTAGCCTATTTTCCCCCACAGACACTGAAGCCATTGCGGGCACAGATTTGGCCTTACAGATCTCACAGGTAAATGTTCTTGCATCGTTCTTTTCATTTGCTTATTTTATGGGCATAAACTGAATTATTAAGAGTCATGTAAATCTTCAATGTGTAACTTTTATCGGGTTTCTAAAACATGGACAATTTTCTCCATGTGCTGTGTCCAACAAAATCGTATCTTGCAGTACTCTGTTCTCTCAGGTCCAACTTTGACATTGTCATTAAACCTGCTGATAAGGGTGGCACTGTTGTTGTTTGGTGAACCGACCTCTACCTTGCAGAGACTAAACACCAACTCTCTGACATCTCCTCCAACCTCCCCCCCCACCCCCCCGACCATGACCCCACGACTGAACATCAAGCCATCATTTCCAAGAACGTCACTGACCTCATCTCCTCTGGAGATCTTCCCTCCATGACCACCAACCTCATAGTTCCACAACCCCGCACAGCCCACTTCTACCTCCTTCCCAAGATCCACAAACAGGATTGCCCCGGTAGACCCATCATTTCAGCCTGTTCTTGCCCCACAGAACTTATTTCTTCTTATCTCGACTCTATTTTTTCTCCCCTTGTCCAGTCTTTTCCCAATTGCATCTGCGATTCTTCCAACTCTCTCCAGTTTCCAGTTTCCCGGCCCCAACCGTCTCCTTTTCACCACGGACGTCCAATCCCTCTATACCTCCATCCCCCACCAGGACGGCCTGAGGGCGCTCTGCTTCTTCCTCGAGCAGAGGCCCAACCAGTCCCCATCCACCATCACCCTCCTCCCCCTGGCTGAACTTGTTCTCACATTGAATAACTTCGCCTTTGACTCCACTCACTTCCTCCAAATTAAAGGTGTTGCTATGGGAACCTGCATGGGTCCTAGCTATACCTTCCTTTTCATGGGATATGTGGAACATTCTTTGTTCCAGTTCAACTCAGGTCCCTTCCCTCACCTCTTTCTCCAGTACATTGATGACTGTATCGGTGCCCTTTCCTGCTCTTGCCCCGAACAGGAACATTTCATCAACTTTGCTTCTGTTGTCCACCTCTCCCTCATCTTCACAAGGTCCATCTCTAACTCTTCCCTTCCTCGACTTCTCGGTCTCCATTTTTTGGGATAGGGTGTCAACCAATATCCACTATAAGCCCACTGACCCCCACAGCTACCTGGACTACACTTCCTCCCAACCTGCTTCCTGTAAGGACTCCATTCCAATCTCCCAGTTTCTTCGTCTCTGTGGCATCTGTTCTGACGACACAACCTTACACACCAGTTTCTCCGATGAGTCTTTCTTTTTCCTCAACATAAAAGGTGCCACATAAAAGGTTACTGCTCAAGATAAGAGCTCATGGGTTTGGGGGTAATAGATAGAGGATTGGCTAATAAACAGAGAACAGTGCTGGGTCCTCAACTATTTACAATCTATATTAAACACTTGGGTGAAGGGACCGAGTGTAATGTAGCCATGTTTGCTGATGATACAAAGATAGGTGGGAAAGCATGTTGTGAGGAGGAAGCAAAGAATCTGCAAAGGGTAAGAGCAAACATTTGGCAGATGGAGTATAATGTGGGAAAGTGTGAGGTTATCTACTTTAGTAGGAAAAATAAAAAAACAAATTATTATTTAAATGGGGAGAGATTATTTAAATGGGGAGAGATTACCTGGAATACTGCGTGCAGTTTTGGTTTCCATATTTACGAAAGGATATACTTGCTTTGGAGACAGTTCATAGAAGGTTCACAAGGTTGATTCCGGAGATGATGGGATTGACTTATGAGGAAAGGTTGAGTAGGTTGGGCCTCTACTCATTGGAATTCAGAAGAATGAGAGGTGATCTTATCGAAACGTATAAGATTATGAGGGGGCTTGACAAGGTGGATGCAGAGAGAATGTTTCCACTGATAGGGGAGACTAGAACTAGAGGGCATGATCTTAGAATAAGGGACCGCCCATTTAAAACAGAGAAGTGGAGAAATTTCTTCTCTCAGAGGGGCTGTGATTGTTGTTGATTGTGTTGATTTTCTATTTCAGTGAATGATTAAATTAATTCATAAAGGAAAGGTATCACCGTTGTGCCTAAAAAGGGAATGGGAAACCTGGGGGATGGTGTGGGTCAGAGTTCAGCACATGCGGCACCCGGTGGCTGGGAATGGTGCCTGACGAGGGATGGTGCCGGATGAGGGAGTCCTGGATAAGAGAGGTTCAACCTGTATTAAGAACAAACCAAACATTTCAAAAATTCAGAATGTTAAAGGTGCAATTCTTTGGGACTTAATTCAAAGGGATCCAAATAGTGGATCTCTCCTGTTTTGAAATATATTTTGTTCATTCCCGGCCCAGCCCCGCCGCCTCACGGGCAGGGTATTACCATTAGTGAATGAACACCTTTTATTTCAGGCACCCAATGTGAGCATCAAGCACTCCCAGGTCAGGCACGGCACGGTTAGATGCAGAGTAAATCTGTGGAATTCGCTGCCTCAGGGAGCTGTGGAAGCTGGGACATTGAATAAATTTAAGACAGAAACAGACAGTTTCTTAAACGATAAGGGGATAAGGGGTTATGGAGAGTGGGCGGGGAAGTGGAGCTGAGTCCATGATCAGATCAGCCATGATCTTATTGAATGGCAGAGCAGGCTCAAGGGGCCGTATGGCCTACTCCTGCTCCTATTTCTTATGTTCTTATAAAAGCAGGGAAGTCCTGCTTCAACTGTACAGCGCGTTGGTGAGACCACACCTGAAGTACTGCATACAGTTTTGGTCTCCTTATTTAAGGAGCGATATACTTGCATTGGAGGCAGTTCAGAGAAGGTTCACGAGGTTGATTCTTGAGATGAAGGGGTTGTCTTATGAAGAAAGATTGAGCTGGTTGGCCCTATACTCCTTGGAGTTTAGAAGAATGAGAGGCGATATAATTGAAATGCATAAGATTATGAGGGGGCTTGACAGGGTAGATGCAGAGAGGATGTTTCCCCTCGTGGTAGAATCTAGAACTAGGGGGCATAGTTTCAGAATAAGGGCTTGCCCATTTAAAACGGAGATGAGGAGGAATTTCTTCTCCCAGAGGGTTGTGAATCTGTGGAACTCTCTGCCGCAGAAAGCTGTGGAGGCTGAATTAAATTTATTTAAGGTGGAGATAGACAGAGTTTTGAAAGATAAGGGTGTCAAGGGTTATGGGGATTGGGTAGGGAAGTGGAATTTAGGCCAAGGTCAGATCAGCCATGATCTTATTGAATGGCGGAGCAGGCTCGAGGGGCCAAATGGCCTACTCTGCTCCTACTTCTTATGTTCTTATGCCTGGGATGGGAAGGAGCTGTACCGCTGGGATGGGCTCCGCCTGAACCGGAGTGAGACCAAATCCTACTGGAAAGGATACATAGGGCTGTGGATAGAATTTTAAACTAGTAAGAAGGGGGGAGGGATCTGGTGAAGATAACAGAAGTCTGAAGATAAAAGAAATAGGAGATGAGAGTAAAGGTCAGACCAAAGTAAGGAAAAAGGGTAATGTAAACGGTCAGGGAACACACACAGTTATAAAGCACAACAACAACTTATATTTATGTAGCACCTTTAACATAGTAAAATGTCCCAAAGTATTATAAGACAAAAAATTTGACACCGAGCCACATAAGGCGAAATTAGGGCAGATGGCCAAAAGGTTGGTCAAAGAGGTAGGTTTTAAGGTGTGTCTTAAAGGAGGAGAGAGAGGTGGAGAGGCGGAGAGGTTTAGGGAGGAAGTTCCAGAGCTTGGGGCCCAAGCAACAGAAGGCACGGCCACCAATGGTTGAGCGATTATAATCAGGGATGCTCAGGTGGGCAGAGTTAGAGGAGCGCAGACATCCCCGGGGGTTGTGGGGCTGGAGGAGGTTACAGAGATAGGGAGAGGCGAGGCCATGAAAACAAGGATGAGAATTTTTAATTCGAGGTGGGACTCAACCAGTGTAGGTCAGTGAGCACAGGGGATGGGTGAATGGCAATTTGAGTGAGTTAGGACATGGCAGCCGAGTTTTGGGTCTTCCCAATATTTAGTTGGAGGAAATTTCTGCTCATCCAGAACTGGATGTCAGACAAGCAGTCTGACAATTTAGAGACCGTGGAGGGGACGAGAGAAGTGGTGGTGAGGTAGAGCTGGGTGTCGTCAGTGTGCAATTGAAAACTGATGCAGTGTTTCGGAGGATATCGCCAAGAGACTGTTAAAAGTGAAGTAAAAGTTACAACTATCAAAGCCAAATTAAATTGCCTGTGCAGCATCCAAAATAAAACAGGGGAGCTGGAGGCAATAATCCGTAGCGAGGAACCAGATGTAGTAGGAATAACTGAAACATGGCTACATTAAGAACAGGACTGTCAACTAAAGGATAGGGAAGGAAGAAGTTGGGTTGGGGTAGCTGTACTAATTAGAGATAACATAATGGCAGTACTAACAGAAGGATAGAAACAGAATCCATATGGTTTGAAATAAAGGATCAATCACGCGAACAGGGGTATACTACAGACCAGCTAATAGTGGAAAGGAGGTGGAGGAAGAAACATGTAAAATGAGTAAAGGACTTAGAATAATAATCATGGGAGATTTTATGATTATAACTACCCCCAAAAAACTGTCAAGGAGAGGTAGCCAAAGAGATCCAAGGAGTGGATTATTACAGCGTGCACAGCATCCCGTTCTTACCCAGTATAGAAAAAGTATGAGAGAGAGAGCACTGTGGGATCTAGTAATGGGAAATGAACTTGAACAGGTAAAAGAAGTGAGCGTCGGGGTCATCTCGGCAATAATGATCTCATTTGCTGTTCCCCAAAGGTCAGTTTTGGGTTCATTATTCTTTTCAGTTTTTATAAATGACTTCGACTCAGGTGTAGGGAGCAGCATTATATAGTGTGCAGATGATACGAATCTTGGCAAAGTAGTAAATGGTGATAAGGATAGTTATAGGCTTCAGGATGACAGACAGCATGGCGGATGGCGTTCAATGTGGAGAAGTACCCAGTGGTGCACTTTGGGAGGACTACTATGGAAAGACAGTTTAGTATAAATGGCACGATTTTGGTAGATGAGCAGAGACCTTGGTCATATACACAAATCCTTAAAGGTGGCAGGGCAAGTTGATAAAGTGATTGATAAAGCATTGGGTTACTTATATGGGTATAAGTAGAGGAATGGAATATAAAAGCAAAGAAATCATGCTAGAACTTTATAAATCACTAGTTAGGCCTGAGCTGGAATATTGTGGACAATTCTGGGCACCACACCAGGAAAGATGTAACGGCCTTAGAGAGGGGACAGAGGAGGTTTACCAGGATGTTACCAGGGATGAGGGACTTCAGTTTTGAAGAGAGGTTAGAAAGTCAGGACTGTTCTCCTTGGAACAGTGAAGGTTAAGAAGAACCTATAGAGGTTTTCAAGATGATGAGAGGTTTTGGTAGAGTAGATAAGAATATAAGAACATAAGAAATAGGAGCAGGAGTAGGCCATTTGGCCCCTCGAAACTGTTCCACCATTTAATAAGATCATGGCTGATCTGATCATGGACTCAGCTCCATTTCCCTGGTAGCCGGTGTGCTATGACCACCCCACATTAAAAGAACTCATACACAGGCACCTTCCACTTCGTTAACATGAAGTTCGGGACCTGAAATATCCCTGCCCGTTCCCCAAAACCCTTTATTCCCTTATCTATCAAAAATCTCTCGAACTCCGCCTTAAATATATTCAATAACCCAGCCTCCACAGCTCTCTGGGGCAGGGAATTCCATAGATTTACAACCCTCTGAGAGAAGAAATTCCTCCTCATCTCAGTTTTAAACGGGCGGCCCCTTATTCTGAGACTATGTCCCCTCTTTGCATCCACCTTGTTGAGCCCCCTCATTATCTTATATGTTTCGATAAGATCACCTCTCATTCTTCTGAACTCCAATATATATAGGCTCAACCTACTCAACCTATCCTCATAAGTCAAACCCCTCATCTCCGGAATCGACCTAGTGAACCTTCTCTGAACAGCCTCCAATGCAAATATATCCTTCCTTAAATACGGAGACCAAAACTGTATGCAGTACTCCAGGTGTGGCCTCAACAGTAACCTATACAGTAGTAGCAGGACTTCTCTGCTTTTATACTCTATCCCCCTTGCAATAAAGGCCAACATTCCATTTGCCCTCCTGATTACTTGCTGTACCTGCATACTAACTTTTTGTGTTTCATGCACAAGGACCCCCAGGCAATTTTTCTCCATTTACATTATAATTTGCTTTTCTATTTTTTCTGCCAAAGTGCTTAATCTCACAATTTCCCACATTATACTCCATCTGCCAAATTTTTGCCCAGTCACTTAGCCTGTCTATATCCCTTTGCAGATTTTTTGTGTCCTCCTCACAATTTGCTTTCCCACCCACCTATGTATCATCAGCAAACTTGGCTACATTACACTCGGTCCCTTCATCTAAGTCATTAATATAGATTGTAAATAGTTGAGGCCCCAGCACCGATCCCTGCGGCACCCCACTAGTCACTGTTTGCCAACTGGAAAATTACTCATTTATCCCGACTTTCTGTTTTCTGTTAGTTAGCCAATCCTCTATCAATGGTAATATATTATCCCCAACCCTGTGAGCTTTTATCTTGTGCAGTAACCTTTTATATGGCACCTTAGCGAATGCCTTCTGGAAATCCAAATACACCACATCCACTGGTTCCCCCTTATCCACCCTGCTCGTTGCATCCTCAAAGAACTCTAGCAAATTTGTCAAACACGATTTCCCTTTCATAAATCCATGCTGACTCTGATTGAATCATAGAAACATAGAAACATAGAAAATAGGTACAGGAGTAGGTCATTCGGCCCTTCGAGCCTGCACCATCATTCAATAAGATCATGGCTGATCATTCACCTCAGTACCCCTTTCCTGCTTTCTCTCCATACCCCTTGATCCCTTTAGCCGTAAGGGCCATATCTAACTCCCTCTTGAATATATCCATCGAACTGGCATGAACAACTCTCTGCGGTAGGGAATTCCATAGGTTAACAACTCTCTGAGTGAAGAAGTTTCTCCTCATCTAAATGGCTTACCCCTTATCCTTAGACTTCCCCAACATTGGGAACATTCCTCCTGTATCTAACTTGTCCCATCCCGTCAGAATTTTATATGTTTGTATGAGACCATGCTTTTCCAAATGTCCTGCTACTGCTTCCTTAATAATGGACTCCAGCATTTTCCCAACGACAGATGTTAGGCTAACTGGTCTATAGTTTCCTGCTTTCTGTCTGCCTCCTTTTTTAAATAGGAGCGTTACATTTGCGGTTTTCCAATCCGCTGGGACCTCCCCAGAATCCAGGGAATTTTGGTAGATTACAACCAATGCATCCACTATCTCTGCAGCTACTTTTATGACCCTAGGATGTAAGCCATCAGGTCCAGGGGACTTGTCCGCCTTTTGTCCCATTAATTTACCGAGTACTACTTTATTAGTGATAGTGATTGTATTAAGTTCCTCCCTCCCTATAGCCCTTTGATTATCCACTATTGGAATGTTTATAGTGTCTTCCGTGATGACCGATACAATATATTTGTTCAATGTCTCTGCCATTTCCCTGTTCTCCATTATTAATTCCCCAGTCTCATACTCTAGGGGACCAACTTTAGCCACGTTTTAGCCACGCTTTTCTTTTTTATGTAGCTGTAGAAACTCTTACTATCTGTTTTTATATTTTGTGTTAGTTTACTTTCATAATCTATCTTCCTTCTCTTTAATTTTTTTTAGTTGTTCTTTGCTGGCTTTTAAAAGTTTTCCAATCCTCTGGCCTCCTACTAGTCCTGGCCACATTGTTTGCCCTTGTTTTCAATTTGATACCCTCCCTTATTTCCTTAGTTAGCCACGGATGGTTATCCCTTCTCTCACAGTCTTTCCTTCTCATTGGGATATATTTTTGTTGTGAGTTATGAAATATCTCCTTAAATGTCTGCCATTGCTCATCCCACACTTTAATCTATTTTCCCAGTGCACTTTTAGCCAACTCTACCTTCATACCTTTGTAGTCTCCTTTATTTAAGCTTATGACACTGATTTGAGATCCAACTTCCTCACCCTCGAACTGAATTTGAAATTCAACCATGTTATGGTCACTCATTCCTAGAGGATCCTTTACTAGGAGATCATTTATTAATCCTGTCTCATTACACAGTACTAGATCTAAGATAGCCTGCTCCCTGGTTGGTTCCGCAACGTACTGTTCAAGGAAACTATCCCGGACACACTCTATGAACTCTTTCTTAAGCCTACCCTGGCCAATTTGCTTTGTCCAATCAATATGAAGATTAAAATCGCCCATGATTATTGCCATTCCTTTATTACAAGCCTCCATTATTTCTTGATTTATACTCTGTCCAACAGTGTAGCTACTGTTAGGGGGCCTATAGACTATGCCCACCAGTGACTTTTTCCTCATTATTCCTTATCTCCACCCAAACTGTTTCAACATCTTGATCGTCTGAGCCAATATGGTTTCTCACCAACACACTGATCTCATCCTTTAAATGGAGAAAACCGATTCCCTCTGGCGAGTGGGTGAGTAACCAGAGGTCAGAGATTCAAAATCATTGGCAAAAGAGGAAGATGATTTTTTTCACTCAGAGAGTTGTCGGGATCAGGAACGCTCTAACTGAAAAGGTTGTGGACGCTGATTCCATAAACAATTTTAAATGTAACTGGGCAGATACTCGAGGATGAGGAACGCAGTGTTATGGAACAAAACGCGGGGATGTGGGACTAAACACGACTGCTCTTTTTAAGAGCCAGCATAGGCACGATGGGCCGAAAGGCCTCCGTCTGTGTTGTAGATTTCTATGATTCTACAACATAACAAGATTTAAGATAAAGACTGAGAAGGAAATAAGTAAGACAAAGACCAAAGTAATACATGTTTTTAAAAAGCTGATTTTAAGGGGATGAGAATGGAGCTGGGGAAATTAAACTGGGAACATTTACTGATAAACTATGAAATAGAACAGCAATGGGAAACCTTGAGTTCGGGAGAAATATATAAAGCAAGAACAACCAGCCAGTAACAACACACTGGGGATGAATAAAGAAATAAGGGCAAAATTGAAGCTGAAGAAAAAGGCACACACTAAATACATAGACAACAAAGGAGAGGATGACAAGGGAATACGAAAAGGTTAGGAAAATCAAAGTAACAATTAGGAAGGCATCGAGGAACTACTAAATTAAATTATCAAGGAATATAAAAATAAATAGTAAAGTATTCTGCAGACACATAAATAAGAAAAGAAAAATCAGGATAGGGATCGGGCCACTAAGGGATACACACAAGAAACTTGCAGGTAATGACAGCGAAATGGCAGAAATATTAAATCATTACTTTGTCTCAGTATTTAACAGGGAGGCTAACATGGTGGGCATGACATTAGAAGAAGAGATCAAAAAAGATGTA
Source organism: Pristiophorus japonicus (assembly GCF_044704955.1). Classification (NCBI taxonomy): domain Eukaryota; kingdom Metazoa; phylum Chordata; class Chondrichthyes; family Pristiophoridae; genus Pristiophorus; species Pristiophorus japonicus. The sequence goes on from NC_091985.1 coordinate 166,896,107, forward strand.
AAGATATTTAAGATAGAAAGGGGAGGAGATAATTGATAAACTATTAAAACTTTAGAGATGATAAATCCCTTGGATTGCATCTGCGCAGATTAAAAGGGGTTAGGGAAGAGGCAGCAGAGGCATGGTTACATACATATAAAAATTCATTCGAAAAGGGAATAGTGTTAGCGGACTGACGGACAACTAATATGATTCCTATTTTTAAAAAGGGAGCTAGATCAAGTCCAGGGAATTGTAGAACAATAAGCATAACGTCAGTGGTAGGAAAGATAATGGAATCCCTACTCAAAAATGTAACAGAAAAACATCTGGAAACCGATAATATAATAAAGAATAGGTAGCACGGATTTCAAAAGGCCTTGACCAAGTTTATTGAATTCTTTGAAGAAATAACAGAGAGGGTAGACAAGGGTAATGCAGTAGAGGTGATATATTTGGATTTTCAAAAGGCCTTTGATAAGGTACCACAAAGCATACTCATGACTAAGGTCAGAACACATGGGCCGAGCAATCCGAGATGTTGCCACTAGCCGTTAAGCCCTGTTTCGGGGAAAAAATGGCGGCCGCCACACTTCCCCCTGCTGTTGGTAGGTCTTGCGGCGGCTGCCATTTTCGGCAGTTCGGCAGTGCTGTCATTGCCTGTGCTCGCCGAAAGTATTGTAATTAGTCGGAGCATGATGTCAATTGCCGTGCAATGCGAGTTGACATCCACTCATCCATTTGGGATATCGCCGCTCCTCCTGCGTCATGCCCCTGTGTGCAGCCACTAAAAGCCCATCAGCAGTGTTAATGGCCATGAGGCCACTTCAACTTAAACATGTAAGACAGCCAGGATTCGCCACGCAGCAGTGTTTATATTATTCACGAACCTAGGTCTTGTAAGCTAACATTTGAGCTTTGTAGGTATTTTTGGATTTTTTCCGGTGGTTTACTTATTTGAAACTGTCCTGCCTGATTTGTAACACTGAATGTAACAAATAGGAAGATGCAGAATATTGCCAGTGATTACTTCTGAGTGACTAGAAGAGTAAGCTTGAGATTTGGATTAGGAATCACCAATGGATACCAAGTGTATCGAGCTCTGAAATCTGAAGTGTGAATTCACATTGTTTAAGTTATCCCATATTGTTATGTATTAATGCTTGGGGGTCACCAGACACCAGAGGGCGCAGTGGTCAGAGGTCATCGGGCTGTACGCATGTGGCATGTGTGCTTGGTCCCCTGTATATAAGCTGGGTGTCTTTGTCACGCTGGCACTCTTGGGCTAGAATAAAGATGGATCAGATTGCACCTGAGTGAGTTTACAGTAACCAGACTCTTGAGTCATTACAATTGGCGACGAGGTAATTTAAGAACCTTCGCATGCACAATGGGCACGGTTGGAATCCTGGAGAGATTTGTGGAGGGTGAGGATTGGGCGGATTTTGTCGACCGCCTGGATCAGTATTTTGTGGCCAACGCCATGGAGGCAGAAGCCTCCACAGTTAAGCGCAGGGCAGTTCTCCTCACCGTTTGTGGTCCGAAAATTTACGGCCTCATGAAGAATCTTCTCTCGCCCATACGTCCAGCAGAAAAAGGGTACGAGGAATTGTGTACGTTGGTGGGTAACCATCTGAAGCCAAAAGAGGGGATCATCATATCACACTACCATTTCTACACGCATGTTCATGCTGGGGGCCAGGTCGTGTCGGGCTTTGTCACCGACCTGTGACGGCTTGCTGAGCCGTGTAAGTTCGGGAACTTGCTGGAAGACATTCTGCGTGATGTCTACGTGATAGGCATCAGCCATGATGCAATCCTCAGGAAGCTGTTGGCTGCAGAGACGCTGGATTTGAAAAAGGCCATAGCGACTGCCCAGGCATGCATGACGACAGATGGTAATTTGAGGCAGATATCATCGACGAGTCGGAGTTCCACAGCAAGTACTGTAAACAAGATGGTGTCGTTTTCAGGCAGAGCTGCTTACGTGAAACCTGCCGCTGCTCAGAGCCCGCCAACTGGTTCGAACCAAATTTCACCCTGTTGGCGTTGTGGGGGCAATCATCGGCCTCATCAGTGTCGGTATAGACAATACTCATGCAGTTGATGTTCGCAAGTGGGGCATCTTCACAGGATGTGTCCACAACGGAGCAAGCGTGGTGCGGCTCACCATGTGGTTGATGAGGACCAGTTCAGTGATGGCCCGGATACGCAACCCGAGGAGGAAGTGAATGGACTGTATTCGTTCCGGAGCAAGAGCCAGCCGATAGTCGTTAATGTGAAGCTGAATGGCGTGCCTGTATCAATGGAGCTGGACACGGGTGCGAGCCAGTCGATAATGAGCCAAAGGACATTCGACAAGCTGTGGAACACTAAGGCTGTGAAACCAAAGCTGAGTCCAGTTAATGCCAGGTTGCGTACTTACACTAAGGAACTCATACCGGTGCTCAGCAGTGCAGCAATCGAGGTGTCATATGACAGTGTGGTTCACGAGCTACCATTATGGATCATCCCAGGTAATGGTCCAACGCTGTTCGGCAGGAATTGGCTCGAGAAAATCAAGCTGAACTGGAATGATGTCAAGATGTTGTCCTCAGTGGATGATACTTCGTGTGCTCAAGTATTGAAGAAGTTTCCTTCTTTGTTTGAACAGGGCATTGGTAATTTTACGGGAGCCAAGGTGCAGATTCATCTGGACTCCAATGCAAGGCCTGTCTATCACAAAGCTCGGCATGTTCCGTACATGATGAGGGAGAAGGTTGAAATTGAGCTTGACAGACTCCAGCGTAAAGGGATCATATCACTGGTCGAGTTTAATGAGTGGGCTAGTCCCATTGTTCCTGTGTTGAAGAGTGATGGCACTGTCAGGATTTGTGGAGACTACAAGGTTATGATTAACCGATTTTCGAAACAGGATCAGTATCCGTTACCAAGGGCTGATGACCTGTTCGCCATGCTAGCTGGTGGAAAGTCATTCACAAATCCGGATCTGACGTCGGCCTATATGACCCAGGAGCTTGTCGACACTTCAAAGAAACTCACCTGCATCAACACCCATAAAGGACTGTTCGTCTACAACAGGTGTCCTTTTGGGATTCGTTCGGCCATATTTCAGAGGAATATGGAGAGTTTACTGAAGTCCGTTCCTAGAACTGTCTTGTTTCAAGATGACACTCTGGTCACAGGTCGCGACACTGCTGAACATGGTTGGTTGGTCACTGACTGCATCTTCCTCACTCGGCTCCAGTTCATCCCATAAAAAGAGAGTGCGGTAAAACCACAAACTTCCGTGGCACAGTCCCCACAAATGTACAAACAATTTGCCTGCAACATTGATTGGTGAGCGGGTGGCAGATAAATTGCTGTAACGAGTACGGCACCTGCTCTGTACATGGCCTATAGGTTCAACCCTTTCTGCCCCCTTCTCCTTCACTGCAAGCGGGACATAAATGCCACCTTCGACCTCCAGCTGAGCTTAGAGCCGGAAAGAGCGCGTTACACCACAAATTCTCCGCACCGCTGATGTTAAATACCGGCGCTGCCTAGGCTCTCTCAGCGGGCGGCCGGGAGCCTTGGTCAGCGTGGTTACCAGCAGGCTTCCAGTGTACTGCAATTTCTTGGCTGTGGAGTCAGCAGAGTGGATAGCAAGCTGGGAATAAGCAGAAAAGAGAAAGTAGAGGTTAAAGGTAGTTAGTCAGACTGGCAAATAGTGGGGAATAGTGTTCCACAAGGATCGCTGCTGGGACTACTGTTCATCATTTACATAAATGATTTTGACTCGGGAATCGGAAATGAAATTTCAAAACTGGGGGCAATATTTAATACAGAGGAGGACTACAACAAAATACAGAAATACATTAATAAACCTGCATGTAATTGGCAAATGAATTTCAGTGTGGATCATTGTGAAGCATTACATTTTGGTAAGAAAGAATAAGGAGGCCACGTACTCCTTGGAAAATAAGAGTCTTAGTGAGGTAGAGGAGCAGAGGAATCTGGGGGTAATAATACACAAATCACTAAAAGTAGCCACGCAGGTTAATAAGGCCATTTTTTTAAAAAAACAAAGCACTAGGGTTTATTTCTAGAGGCATAGAATTGAAAAGCAGGGAAATGATGTTAAACTTATATAGAACCTTGTTTAGACCACACTTAGAGTACAGGTGCAGCGTCCAGAATCTGGAACCCCCGGGATCGAGGCCATTTATCCGGATTTTGGATCGTCTTTCTGATGTCACAAATCCGGAAACACCCGAGCCCAGGTTCGGGTATTTCCGGATTTCAGAACATCAGAAAGGGGTGGTTGCTGCAGGGGAGCTGTTCGGGCCGCTAGCTCTGTCGAGGTGGAGCTGTTTGGGCGGGGCCCCGAGGTCAGCCAGGTCGGCAGGTCCCGATTCCGGAACATTTTACAGATTCTGGATGACCCTGCCACCGAGCGGTCCGGATTCCAGAACATTCCGGATTTTGGATGCTGCACCTGTGAACAGTTCTCTGGTCTCCATATTATAAAAAGGATACATGATCAGATTACCTCAATAGATTATCTGATCATTTATCACATTGTTGTTTGTGGGAGCTTGCTGTGCGCAAATTGACTGCTGCGTTTCCCACATTACAACAGTGACTACATTCCTAAAGTACTTCATTGGCTGTAAGGCGCTTTGGGACTTTCTGAGGTCAAAAAAGGCGCTATTGAAATGCAAATGTTTTCTTTCATTAAGTCAGGATCCAGTTCACCTGTTTTGATGAAAGATATACCAAGAAAGTATAGATTTTTTTCAAAGTGCAGAATCATTTTATGAATGGCTTAATATAATTATTGTTGGTAGACTTCCATAAAGTGTTGTCCCTGCTCACCTTATTCAGTCTTGTTTAGTTGCAGGCTTTGGGAGCTGAATTGAAAGCTGGATTCATGGTAGCCATGCAAGTGCTGGCGAGAATTGAGGACACCAAACACTTCCTGAATGAAAGGGTTCAGGCTTATGAACTGGAATGGCAAGAACAGCTGAAGCAGCTTAAAGACACAGTCCGCACATTTAAGGTGTGAAAACTTTTCTACTGTATCAAAAAGATATATTTTTGCCCACTTTCTTTCAGCTCATCCACTGCTCAAACCCTCATCCATGCCTTTGTTACCTCTAGACTTGACTATGCCAATGCATTCCTAGCTGACCTCCCACCTTGTACCCTCTTTGACCAACCTTTTGGCCACCTGTACTAATCTCCTTATGTGGCTTAGGGCTGGAATTTGGTGAAAAACTGCCACCACCAGATTACCACCGAAAAAAATGCTATGATTTTTTGATTAAGATCAGCAGAAAATTAATCAACACATTTTAAAAATTCCGCTCGACGGGAAAAATCAGTGTTCCACGTGTATTTTCGGTGGAAAACGCGATCCTGGTCAAATCCAGTCATATTTCAGTAAAATTTAGACCTAGGAGGGGGAAAAAACACAAAAAATATTTTTCAAAAAACAAAAGATTAAAAATCAGGAAACATTCACAGGACCTTTCTGCACTGAATCGCTGCAAAAGAATAAAAAAGAAATTTTAGCTTACCTTTTTTTGCAGCGTTTTATACCTACCGCCAATCGAATTGCTGCTCCGGCTGGTTTCTCATGGGTGTTTTTTTCTCCTCACCTGCGGGTCATCGCTACCTCCAAACTTAGGCAGAAGCGTTTTTTTCAGTGTTGTATGCCGGCGGTCCGTTCCCCACCGTTATTTCAAAACCACCAGCGGTACATTTTCATCAAACTTGCAACGGGTGGTATTTCACCAAAAAATATGAATACCACTAAAAAACCCGGTGGAAATGATGACCAAATTCCAGCCCTTGGTGTTTGATTTTGTTTGAAAATCACTCCTGTGAAGTGGCTTGGGGTGTTTTACGACATTAAAGGCGCTATATAAATGCAAGTTGTGAAATTCTATCATGTTATGATCACTCTTCCCTAAAGGATCCTTTACTATGAGATCATTAATTAATCCTGGATCATTACAGGTCCTGTCAAGGGGACAAAACGAGAAATTAAAAAAATAAAATTATGACATCACAAGGATGGAGGACAGTGATTGGTTCCTCCATATTAATTGAATCACTGGACAGTAAATGAATCAGGGATAATCTAATTTTACCTTAATTTCTAATTATGGTATATATTATTTAATTTTGTTTATAATTATAATTCATTTTTATTATACTGATTTTACTTTTGTATACTCCTTATTGTATTATTTACAATGTAATTTGAAGTTCCTTTTTTTTTCGTTTTCTCGCCTGTGTCTATCTGCATGCGCATTTTGGCTGCCGCTTCGGACCTGAACCGTTAACCTCTTTTTACACTTCCTTCTCCCGCTTTTTCTCTCTTTTCCTCAATGGTCAATATCCAATGTGTTGTAAAATTGCTGTGAAGCGCCTTGGGATGTTTTACTACATTAAAAAAATTCTTATTATTACATATTACCAGATCTAAAACAGCCTGTTCCCTGGTCGGTTCCACAACGTATTGTTCTAAGAAACTGTCCCGAATACACTCTGTGAACTTGTCCTCAAGGCTACCTTTGCCAATTTGATTTGTCCAATCTATATGAAGATTAAAGTCGGCAACGATTATTGCAGTATCTCTCCCCCATTATTTCTTGATTTATACTCCGTCCTACAGTGTAGCTACTGTTTGAGGACCTAGAAACTACTCCCACTACTTCCCTAGTTATTTCTTATCTCCACACAAACTGATTCTACATCTTGATCTTCTGAGCCAAGGCCAGTTCTCACTACTGTACTGATCTCATCCTTTATTATCGGAACTATCCCACCTTTTCCTTTCTGCCTATCCTTCCAAAATGTCAAATACCCCTGAATATTTAGTTTCCAGCCTTGGTCACCTTGCAACCACATCTCTGTAATGGTTATCAGATCATAACCACTTATTTCTATTTGTACCATCAATTCATCTATCTTGTTACGAGTGTTGCGTGAATTAAGATTTTTACCATTTTTCCTTGCTCTGACTCTAATTGCTGGTGCACTCTTACGTTTGTAGGCTCTGTCCGTTCCTGTCACACTGTGGTTATCATTACCCCTATCGCTACCCTGCACTTTTGCCTTGTCCTTTCTCTTTAACTTTCTAAGTATCCCTTCACCTGACCCTTCCCCCTTCATTTTTTAGTTTAAAGCCCCGTTCTTTCCCCATAGCCCTGCAAATGTTCCCTCTTCAAGTATATATCCAATTCACTTTTGAAAGTTACCATGAATCGGTTTCTACCACACTTTCAGGCAGTGCATTCCAGATCATAACAACTCGCTGTGTAAAAAATATTTCTCCTCACCCCCCACTGGCTTTTTCTAATTATTTTCTCCTGTCTAGATGTTTAATCTTTTCATCTTTAATTAAAGATTCCAACATATCCCTCCCACAGGTTGCTGATATGGAATTAATCCTCTGAGCTTCCCAGTGCAAAATGAAAAACATTGTTCACTTATCACAAGACTACAGAATGCTTCATCGTTAAGCTCCACAACTTCTCCTCCTCAGATGGCAAAATAAACATGTGCAGCAGTAGAAGGTTATCTAGCCTTGCAGAACCAGATAATTCATCGGGATCCTGGTCATGTGCCTTTATAGGTGTTGAGACGTGCCTGGAAGGAGGTCATTCAATCTCGGCACGGTCCCAACCTGCAGGACCATCAGCAGGTCTGGACCATTGGAGGGAGCAGCGTGTGGCGACATACCACTGCAGGGAGCAGCACGTGCTGCTGCAGGAGGGCGACGGCTACGAAGCCAGGTCACTGAGTGCAGTGCGGGCAGGCACCGCAGGAGGGGCGAAGGAGCGGCAAGAGTTTGTAGAGGGAAGTGACCGGGGCCCAGGAGAGGCGTGAATCTGGGGCCCAGAAGAGGTGTGGGCCCAGGGGCAGCACGGACCAGCACACACTGCGATATGTGAGCGCACTAGGCCCGTGCAGCAGAGCTGGTCTCCAGTCGTCTTGGGTAATCCTTGCTCCTGGACCAAGACCTAGCTCTGCCAAGCCCGTGTGGTGGCTGGTGTGCAACGGTCACCCCACGTTAAAAAAATCCACGCACAGGCATCTTCCACCCTTCAGGATGTAGTTCGGGATCTGGAATATTAGGTCCTTCATTGAAACACCTGTGAACTCATCCCTTTTTGGCGTGGAAGCAAGTCATCCTCGCTTCGAGGGACTGCCTATGGTGATGATGAGAGGGTCATTCAGTCTCAGGTTCACCAATGCTGTAATCAAACTCTCAGTGCTGTGGTGATGGATATTATAATCTCGTCCTTGACCATCAGTGTATTCTGTTTAAATATATAAATAACATACAACAACAACTAGCATCTATCGAGCATCTTTAGCGTAGTAAAACTTCCCAAGGCACTTCACAAAAGAATTATCAGATAACATCTGACATCGAGCCACATAAGAAGATATTAGGACAGTTATATAAATGTTTGGTCAAAGGGATATGTTTCAAGGAGCATCTTAAAGGAAGAGAGAGAGGCAGAGAGGTTTAGGGAGGGAATTCCAGAGCGTGGGGCCTAGATTTTTTTTTATTTCAAAATATACTTTATTCATATAAAAATTTGTACAGTACATTCAAAAGCAGTTCAGTACATTTAGCTGCGGTCAGCAATCCCATACACTACATTTGGGTGCTGACGGCAGTTCCGTTCGATACATTTCCTTGCTTTTCAGTTCAAGTACAATTCGGTACAATACGGGATACCTTGTAGTACATTCAACAAATTACATTACATGTGTCACTATACAGTACACGGAATGGGTGACGGTACATTTACATTTTTCTTTTCAACGTGCATTACGAAACAGACCTTGCATTGTACATGGCACTACATAGGTGTTTACAGATCATAGTGCTCCATGTACACATGGTGAGAGAGTGGGGCCTAGATGGCTAAAAGCACAGCCGCCAATGGTGGGGTGAAGGAAGTCAGGGATGCACAAGAGGCCAGGATTTGGAGGAACACAGAATTCGCGAAGGATAGTAGGGCCGGAGAAGGTGACAGAGATAGGGAGGGGTGAGGCCATGGAGAGATTTGAATACCAGGATGAGAATTTTAAGTTTGAGGCGTTGTTGGACCGGGAGCTGATATCAATAAATAAAGGTTGTCTGCACACTTTGCCAGTAAGTGTTTTGTCTCTCTCGATCCCTTTCACATTACTTGACCCCTTTGTGGCCTATCACATCACAATGGAATCCCCTGTTTCAACTTAAAATAAAGGAAACTCACTTTTAAACTTACAATTCAGCAAGGCACCAGTAACTTTCTGATCTCTACATATAATTATGAACTCAGTTGTTATGCATTACGTAATCAGGATGTAGAAACAATTAAACATTTATTTTTCTACTGTTCATTTGGAAAAAGTTTTTGAAATACGCATTATTCAGGCAGAATTGCAAGATTTGTTGATGTAGGAACAAAGGATCTGGAGTAGGCCTTTCAGCCCCTGGAACCTGTTCTGCCATTCAATTAGATCATGGTATATTCCTCTTCCTTTGTTGTAATGTAAAGCCTAGGGCCCAGGCAGCTGAAGGCTCGGCCGACAATGGTGGAGTGATTAAAATCGAGCATGCGCAAAGGACAGAATTGGAGGAGAGCAGAGATCTCGGAGAGTTGTAGGGCAGCAGAAGGTTCGAGAGATGGAGAGGGGTGAGACCGTGGAGGGATTTGAAAACAAGGACGTAAATTTTAAAATTGAGGCGTTGCCGGACCGGGAGCCAATGTAGGTCAGTGAGCAAACGGGTGTTGGGTGAACGGGACTTGGTGCAAGTTAGGATATGGACAGCAGATTTGGATGAGTTCATGTTTATGGAGGGTGGAAGATGGGAGGCTGGCTAGGAGTGCATTAGAATAGTCAAATCTAGAGGTAACCAAGACATGGATGAGGGTTTCAGTAACAGATGAGTTGAGGCAGGGGCGGAGTCAGGCGATGTTATTGAGTTGGAAGCAGGTGGTCTTGGTAATGGAGTGGATATGTAGTCGTAACCTCATCTCAGGGTCAAATAAGACACTAAGGTTGGGAATGGTCTGGCTCAGCCCTAGATAGTGACCAGCAAGAGGGATGGAGTTGGTGGTTAGGGAACAGAGTTTGTTGCGGGGACCAAAGACAATATCTTCGGTCTTCCCAATATTTAGCTGGAGTAAATTTTTGCTCAGCCAGGCCTAGATGTCGGACAAGCAGTGTGACAAATCAGAGACAGTTACTCATTGAAAGTTATTGCCATGACTTCTGAGCTCTGTTTGTTGACCGGCAATGCAAGACATTGCAGAAATGTCACAGTGTGACAAATGGAATCATAGGGCCTTTTGCACATGTTGAAAATAAGGCTGTCTTTTTCCACATTTATTTCCTTCCTAAAATAGTAATGATTCCTCAAACATTCCTACAACATTTATAGAATTCTTACTTATGTACTTTTCTAAAACAATATATAATTTATTCTATTTTTTCTTCTTCTTAGTTCTCTGTTTGTGCTAGCCTATTCCCAGACGGAGAATGACGTTGTAAACCACCTGCTCCCATGTCTTTGATAATGCTCCTTTCTAAAGAGCATGAAATGCCACCAACTTCTGCCAGTTCCATACATCAGCCACTAGGTGTGCAGCATTAGTCTGCTATTAACATCGCTTTCCTTGTGGGCTGTGCCTAGTCTCCACGATTGGCATCCTCGGTAGTCTAACAAACAAACAAACCTGAATTTATATAGTGCCTTTTGCGACCTCAGGAGTCGCAAAGCCAGTGAAGTACTTTTGAAATGTAGTCACTGTTGTAATGTAGGGAAATGCAGCAGCCAATTTGTGCACAGCAAGCTACCGCAAACATAAATGACCAGGTAATCTGCTTAGTGATGTCTGCTGAGGGATAAAAGTTGGCCTGTTCTTCGAAATAGTGCCATGGGATCGCTTACATTCACCTGGTTTAACGACTCATCTGAAAGACAGCAACTTTAACAGTGCAGCACTCCCTCAGTACAGCACTGGAGTGTCAGTCTAGATTTTGCGCTCAAGTCTCGGAAGTGGGTCTTGAACACACAACCTCCTGACTCGGAGGCGTTTTTTGTGTAAGCAGAAGTCAAATTATTTTTTTTTAAAATTCATTTTGCAGGAAGAGCTTCAAGGAACGACCACTCAAATCAGGGAACTGAGTGAAAGACAGGAAGAAAAGCTGCAGCAGGACAGACCGCACAGTCAGAAAAAAACAGGACCTACATCAGCACAAAATGGGTATCACAGTGTGTGCTCTAACTGTGTGGATCTAATCACATTTTTGGAGATCGGTGTATTTGAGAAATAGAAATGTAGCTAATTAATTACTTTTGAACAAGGTACAAATTTGTGTTGTGGTTCAGGCAACTTTAGGAAGGGGCTTGGAGTGATGAGGTTGAGACCTTGAAACTCAACCAGAAGGTTGCAAGCTCAATTGGTGGATAGTTTGGCCACTCGATCAGGAGAGACTGCATCGACTGGGCTTATATTCACTGGAATTTAGAAGAATGAGAGGGGATCTCATAGAAACATAAAATTCTGACGGGATTGGACAGGTTAGATGCAGGAAGAATGTTCCCGATGTTGGGAAAGTCCAGAACCAGGGGGTCACAGTCTGAGGATAAGAGGTAAGCCATTTAGGACCGAGATGAGGAGAAACTTCACTCAGAGAGTTGTGAACCAGTGGAATTCTCTACCATAGAAAGTTGTTGAGGCCAGTTCGTTACATATATTCAAAAGGGAGTTATATGTGGCCCTTACGGCTAAAGGGATCAAGGGGTATGGAGAGAAAGCAGGAATGTGGTACTAAAGTTGCATGATCAGCCATGATCTTATTGAATGGTGGTGCAGGTTCGAAGGGCCGAATGGCCTACTCTTGCACCTATTTCCTATGTTTCTATGTCTATGTTTCTGTCAGTGGGATAGGCATAGTTCTTGGTTGGGGCGCTTTAAGAAATTGAAACCTTTTATTTACAAGAGGAAAGAATGGGTTGACAAAGTGTTGAACAAGATCTAGCAGGACTGTTTTAGTAATCCCAAGTCTCCCACAGGCATAGTTTGCAATTTTAATGTTACTCAGTACCAATGGTCACACCACGTGTAAGTGGTGCCAGCAATGCTCATACACCTTTCTCTTCCCATAAGACCCGTCTTCAATTCCCGACGAACATGACATCCACCTCACATCACTTCAGATATGCCCTGTCAAGCTTCCCTAGCATCCCTCACACTGCCATCATATTTCCCCTTGCTTTAGACTTGCATCCACACTAGCTTCCTTGCTCCCATGCCCGCCCAGCATGCATCTCACTGTTTCTGAGCTACATGCACCAAAACTTTAAACCTCTCGAACCTGAACTCACACGTCTTGTGCAGAACATGTACCCTGGACCACGCCTCCTTTCTTGATTTCATTTCCTGCCGACACGCACACTGCCTCCAGATTTGTGTTGATCAGTCCCGGCCTTGACCCAAGTCTCTATTTACTCTTGATTCTATCATGGCCCATGCCTTCTCCCACACCATGCACACATCTATCTATATATTATTAAAAGTCTTGTGTATGGTACGCAATTGTACGCATGGTATCACAATTTTACTCTGTAAAATGCTACATAAAAATTTCTAATGGCAATTTCACTGTTAAAATGTAAACACTTAGCTGTCATACTTACACTTACCTGTAACTATTATCTGTGGAGCCACTGTGTGGTGCTCTAACAGGAAATACAATGTTAAATGGCAACATTGACCTATGACGATTATCTATCATGACATTAGGTGACATTATATTGTCCCCACAAAACACTCAAAATGTTTTCAGGAAAAAGATTACCCATCACTTTTCCTCAGTAAGTACAATTTCCAATGTCTAAAATAAGAATTTAAACTGAACACTCAGGCAATTATACATTTCACAAGAACATGATTTTTTTAATGTATTTTTAATGCCTTCATTAAAAACAATTACTTGAAAGCTTGAAACTCTCCCAGACTTGATACTTTTGGCCAAAGCTGTGACTATTGGCCAAATAGAGTGCGAGCTGTCTGAGCACGTGCAATGTGCCCCCTCTACCAGCAGGCACCACCAGCATTGAGTTAACTGATCTGCTGGAATATTTATCTGCAGTTTTTGCACACGGGTTTTTCAACATTAATTTTGAAACAGTTAGAGAATAAACTTCAATGTTTATTGAGATAAAGCTCGAATTGGGTGCTTTTTTTTTGAGAGGAGGCTGTCGGAGGGAATCAGAGCAGCTCCAAGGAATTTCCTGGCTCACGGCAACCGTAAAGTTTGGGACTTCTACCCGACATTCCATCAAATTTTGAAACAATACAGCTGCTCGGGGTTTTAATTTGTTCAAGTATATCGATTAAATCAACCCATGCGTTTATTTACTGTTCTAGAGATGGAGAGGGAGAAATTGAGATTAAAATGGAGATAAAGAGAGTGAACGTTTTCTTTTGTTCCCTCTTTATCTTCCGGTGCCGAACCCCATGGTCTCCCCCTCCCACCCCTGTGCCTCCAAACCCAATGGTTCCCCCCACCACCCCCGTGCCTCCAAATCCCATGGTCTCCCCCTCCCACCCCCGGACCTCCAAACCCCATGGTCTCCCCCCACCCCCCCGTGCCTCATGGTCTGCCTCCCCCCCCCCCCCCCCCGGTGCTGCCAAACACCACAGCCTCCCCACCCCAGTGCTGCTAAACTACAAGACAATCCTCTCTTAAGTACATCTAAACGCGAGGACGCCCCAGTGCTGAAAAATCCCACGATCTGCAACATGCTTCCAAGGTCCATGAGAACTCCACCCAGTGCTACAGAAGCCGAGGGCATTCCTCCCCCCCCCCCCTCCCCCCCCCCCCCCACACACACATGCTACTAAACAGAGTCCCCTTCCCCAGTGCTACCAGGCACCATGTACCTACTTGAAATCTGGTGGATGTTGCCTACCGCTTTGCTTTGAAAAAGAACATAAGAGCAGGAATAGGCCATTCAGCCATTCGGCCCCTCGAGCCTGCTCCGCCATTCAATACGATCATAGCTGATCTTTGACCTCAACTCCACTTTCCCGCTCTATCCCCATATCTCTTGATTCCCTCAATATCCAAAAATCTATCGAACTCTGTCTTGAATCTACTCAACGACTGAGCGTCCACAACCCTGTGGGGCAGAGAATTCTAATGATTCACAACCCTCTGAGTGAAGAAATTTCACCTCATCTCAGTTTTAAATGGCCGACCCTTAGCTGTAAATAAAAGACAGGATAAAATTATTACACAGAAAATTGATGGGTGCTCCCATAGCCAATGTGAGCACTGGGTACACTATTTTTGAATTACCTCTATACCGCAGGCATCATAACCCACCTATGCCTCATATCATCATCATCATAGGCAGTCCCTCAAATCGAGGATGACTTGCTTCCACGCCAAAAAGTTCACAGGTGTTTCAATGAAGGACCTAATATTCCAGATCCCGAACTACATCCTGAAGGGTGGAAAATGCCTGTGCGTGGATTTTTTTAACGTGTGGTGGCCGTTGCACACCAGCCACCACACGGGCTTGGCAGAGCTAGGTCTTGGTCCAGTGGCAAGGGTTAACCAACACAGACCCAGTGCGCGCACATATCGCAGTGTGGGCTGGTCCGTGCTGCCCCTGGGCCCTCGCCTCTTTTGGGCCCCGAACTCGCGCCTCTCCTGGGCCCCGATCACATCCCTCTACAATCTCTCGCCGCTCCTTTGCCCCGACCTCACCGCTCCTGCTGTACCTGCCCACACTCCAATCACCGACCTGGATCTTGGTGACGTCCCTCTTCACTGCCGTTGCTCTCCTGCTCCAGCACGTGCTGCTCCCTGGAGTGGTGTGCCACCACGCTGCTCCTTCCGCTCTCCGGCCTACTCCGATGGTGCTCGCAGGCCGGGGGCCCCTCAGCCTGCTGGGCTAGGCCCCTACACTGCTCCTTCCACTCATATAGTCATTATCTATGACACATGTAGTATTTTCAAATTGCTTTTTGTTACTTCACACAATAATGATGTAAAATGAGTAATCTTGAGGAATTGATGTACATGATTTTCTTTTTGTAGTAGAACATGGAATTGGGAAGATCAAAACACAGGAGAGAAATATCCAGCAGACCCAGCTTTATGTAGAATGTATGTAAATTATGAACCCAGACTGAATAAGCGCTACTCTGTGAGTCTTCCTCATAGCACGTTCCAGAAAGGTAGGGTTGACTTCATTACCTTTATGGGTAAAGTTGGATTTGCATTATACTTCTTTCATTTATCTTTGTTGTCTTCCTCCACGTCATAGAATCTTACAGCACAGGAGGAGACCATTCAGCCCACCGAGCCTGTGCTGGCTCTCTGAAAGAACGATCTAATCAGTCCCACTTCCCTGCTCTTTCCCCACATCCTGCCAATTTGAGTACACACTCATTTATCCCTACTCCGCAGCTGCTGCATGTGGGAGCTGGTGGGCAGCATTGAGGTCCACCACGACCACATCTGCAGCAAGTGTCTGCAGCTCGAGGAACTACGGCTCTGTGGCGATGAGCTGGAGTCCGAGCTGCAGACACTGCGACACATCAGGGAGGGAGAGAGTTACCTGGACACTGTGTCCCAGGAGGCAGTCACACCCCATCAGGTTAAATAATTCAAATTCGGCCCGTGGTCAGGGACAGGAGGGTGTGACTACGAGTGAGGAAGGTATGTGGACTCAGGATGGAGTGATGGAGGAGCCTCGGCACTTGCTCTTGTCCAACAGGTTCCAGGCTCTTACTCCCTGTGTGGACGAGGGCAGGGACTGCAGGGAGGGTGAGCAAACTGACCACAGCACCGTGGTACAGGGGGCCATTCAAGTGGGGGGAGTAAAAAGAAATGTTGCAGTGGTAGGGGACATTATCATTAGGGGGATAGATACAGTTCCCTGCAGCCGAGAGCGTGAGTCCCGAAGGCTGTGTTGCCTGCCCGGTGCCAGGGTTAAGGACATCTCCTCTGGGCTAGAGAGGAACCTGGAGAGGAAGGGGGACGATCCAGTTGTCGTGGTCCACGTGGGTGCCAACGACATAGGTAGGACAAAGAAAGAGGTTCTGCTGAGAGAGTATGAGCAGCTAGGAGCTAAATTAAAAAGCAGAACAACAAAGGTAATAATCTCTGGATTACGACCAGAGCCACGGGCAAATTTGCACAGGGTAAATAAGATCAGAGTTAAACACCTGGCTCAAAGACTGGTGTGGGAGAAATGGGTTTTGGTTCGTGGGACACTGGCCCCAGTACTGGGGTAAGAGGGAGCTGTTCCCTCTTCACTTGAACCAGGCTGGGACCAGTGTCCTGGTGAATCGAATAACTCAGGCTGTAGATCGGGTTTTAAACTAAATAGTGGGGGGGAGGGATAAGGTGAATGGAAATGTAAAAAGTCAAAGAGAAAGGAGAGGGCAAAAGTGCAGGGTAGCGATAGGGGTAATGATAACCAGAGTGGGACAAGTAGGGACAGAACGTATACACACAAGACTGCATCAGAAAGTGGGGTCAGAGCAGGGAAAAATGGTAAAAGGACAAAATTAAAAGCTCTTTATCTGAATGCACGCAGCATTCGTAACAAGATAGATGAGCTGATGGCACAAATAGAAATAAATGGGTATGATCTGATTGCCATTACAGAGATATGGTTGCAAGGTGACCAAGGCTGGGAACTGAATATTCAGGGGTAGTTGACATTTTGAAAGGACAGGCAGAAAGGAAAAGGAGGTGGGGTAGCTTTGTTAATAAAGGATGAGATCAGTGCAGTAGTGAGAACTGATATTGGCTCAGAAGATCAAGATGTAGAATCAGTTTGGGTGGAGATAAGAAATAATAAGGGTTATAAAGTCACTGGTGGGAGTGTGCTACAGGTCTCCAAACAATAGCCACACTGTAGGACAGAGTATAAATCAGAGGCAGTTCAGAGAAGGTTCACGAGGTTGATTCCTGAGATGAAAGGTTTGTCTTATGAAGAAAGGTTGAGCAGGTTGGGCCTATACTCAATGGAGTTTAGAAGAATGAGAGGCGATCTTATTGAAACCTATAAGATTCTGAGGGGGCTTAACAGGGTAGATGCAGAAAGGATGTTTCCCCTCGTGGGGGAATCTAGAACTAGGGGGCATAGTTTCAGAATAAGGGGTCGCCCGTTTAAAACTGAGATTAGGAAGAATTTCTTCTCTCAGAGGGTTGTAAATCTGTGGAATTCTCTGCCCCAGAGAGCTGTGAAGGCTGGGTTATTGAATATATTTAAGGTGGAGATGGACAGATTTTTGAATGATAAGGGAGTCAAGGGTTATGGGGAGCGGGCAGGGAAGTGGAGCTGAGTCCATGATCAGATCAGCCATAATCCTATTAATGGCAGAGCAGACTCGAGGGGCCAAATGGCCGACTCCTGCTCCTATTTCTTATCTTCTGTCTCCTGCCTCCTAACCAATTCCCTATCCTAGCCAACAGGTTGCCTCCAGTTCCATGTACTCTCATTTTTGTTAACAGTCTCTTTATTGTAGGCAACTGGGAACTTACCATGAGGTACACCAAAAACAATGGAATTATACTATGACTCCAGGATTGGGTGCTTGATCCAGGTTGATAATGTTCACAGAATACAGATGGCAATCTTGACATCTGTCTTCCTGAGACTGGACTGACGTATGAGGAGAGACTGGATCAACTGGGCCTTTATTCACTAGAATTTAGAAGGATGAGAGGGGATCTCATAGAAACGTATAAGATTCTGACGGGACTGGACAGGTTAGATGTGGGAAGAATGTTCCCGATGTTGGGGAAGTCCAGAACCAGGGGACATGGTCTTAGGATAAGGGGTAGGCCATTTAGGACTGAGATGAGGAGAAACTTCTTCACTCAGAGAGTTGTTAACCTGTGGAATTCCCGACCGCAGAGAGTTGTTGAGGCCAGTTCGTTGGATATATTCAAGAGGGAGTTAGATGTGGCCCTTATGGCTAAAGAGATCAAGGGGTATGGAGAGAAAGCAGGAAAGGGGTACTGAAGGAATGATCAGCCATGATCTTATTGAATGGCGGTGCAGGCTCGAAGGGCCGAATGGCCTACTCCTGCACCTATTTTCTATGTTTCCATGTTTCTATGTTATGGCCAGTGCATTCTGCTCGTTGAATGGATGTGTTTGTTTGCTAGTTGTGCAGAATACAGACATGGAAGGAGGCCATAACTCACCTGTCAATGCCCATCCAAGACATGAGTTGATATCACCAGTGCTGAGAAATGATCGAGAGTTTCAGGAACTTGTTGACACAGGAACAATGAAGGAGTATTCAGACAGTTTCAAAGAACTGAACCAAAGCAGATACGCTTCCCGAGAAAATGGATTGGAAACCAATCATCTCACAAGTCAGCTAGACAGCAAGAACATTCAACATTTGAAAGAAAAATACCCGGGTAACATTTTATTGTTTGAAATAATCGATACGGCTTTTTAAAATCTTTGTATTGTAAGTGAACATGCCACAGTCTGTGTCTGTATGTATGCTACTGGTTTGGGTTTCTGTTTTGAAGCCTCCTCTAAAGTTTTTTTTTAGGTTCTTTGCTAAGTTTCTCCCTTCACTTCTGAAGGCTGAGATACTTTGTTCGGGTATTGCTCCATCGCCACCGGTGGCCATTATTCGTGGGTGAACCTTTACAGTGTCAACAAGCTATTTCATCATGGGGGAACATCACAGCGGAGCCCAATCTTGTCCTCAGCCACTGTCCACATGTGCATACTTTCATCAGGGCTGGTGGGCAACAATCAGGAGCAAAGTCCAGGCCAATTTCCCTTCCCTGGCCTAGCAGCACAGAGGACAGCTGTAGTGTCCCAAGCTAATATCAGCTAGTTCAACATAGACTTGAGGTTGAATTTGGGCCCTTCCCGATCTGAATGGCTACTCACTGGATAAACTCACAAAACCATTGGAAATCATTAAAAAAAATGTTTCAGCTGCAAACACATTTTTCTAAGGCAGAGGAACCAGAGGGGTGATAAGGAGAGTTGTTGTGATCTGGAACGTGCGGCCTGAAAGGGCGGTGGGAGCAGATTCAGTAGTAACTTTCAAAAGAGAATTGGATAAATACTTGAATCAGGAAGATTTGCAGAGCTATGGGGAAAGAGCACGGGAGTGGGAGTAATTGGAGAGCTCGTTCACAGAGCCGGCACAGGTACAATGGGCCAAATGGCCTCCTTCTGTGATTCTATTAATTTTTTTTGTAACACAGCATAAATTATTTGCACCATGGCTAAGATTATGAACATTTTGAGAAAATGATTTAAATGCAATGTACAAACTGTGAAACAATTACAAGCAATATAGCCAGTCACATTTTCCAATCAGCCATACTCCGCTTTATACTTTCTAGTCGAAAGGCTGCAAGCCACTGTGGAACTGCTGAAGTCAGAACGAACATACGCACTCTATCTTTCATTCATTCTGAAGACCAACATTACTGCGAGGGGAAAGAGTGTGGTACTCAATGGCAAAGACTTGAGGTACAGTTTGCAATAACCTTCAGAAATATTGACTTAAGATGTGTTTTGTGCTCTTTGAG
Organism: Pristiophorus japonicus; assembly: GCF_044704955.1. Classification (NCBI taxonomy): domain Eukaryota; kingdom Metazoa; phylum Chordata; class Chondrichthyes; family Pristiophoridae; genus Pristiophorus; species Pristiophorus japonicus. The sequence goes on from NC_091985.1 coordinate 166,915,697, forward strand.
GATTTCGTGAAAGCTTTTCATTTTTATTTTCATCATCAATGAATTCTTGCAGTGTGCACCAGAAACAGTGTCCAAAAAATCACACCAATGGAAACCACGAAAATCTGTCGGATAAAATCAGAGAGGAGTTTACATGATCTATAACATTTCAATTGTTTTAGAATACTCTCAGTCAGTCCTAAGTAACACATGGGATTAAAATATGGTCATCTCACCTCTGGGACCTGCAAGGGTCATAGATCCTGATCATTCTTTTACTGAAAGGCTCTTTGTTGTTCCTGAACAGCAGTTTACACATAGAAAGACATTCTATGGGCTTTCCTATGTACTCTCATGAGTCTAGCAGCTCACTGATAAAATATGTAAACACTGCAATTGTCTTTGTGGTCTTGCCTCATCTCTTCCTCCCCACCCATAATGAGTAATTCTCATTACACCCAAACTTGCCCTTTGCAGTGGCTGTCTTGAAAGTTTTTTGTCAATTTAATTCTTCCTCATTGGTTAAATTGTCTCCATTTATTTGTTTTCCAATTGGTTATTTCTACTTCCATTATCTCACCAATCATATGGATAAAATACTTTGCCCACCAAAAAACTCCCAATCTATTGTAGAAAAGAAATTCAACATATAGCTGCCATGATGGGCCCTCACATAACCAAATATACTCCCACAAATTAAGTTTATAACAGTAAGCACATGAATGGAACAGAAAAATCGTAAACGTTCCGATTCCATCGCCGTTGTTCCAACAATGTTGTCCCCCTACCATGCACGATTCAATGCATCGTGCATCTTCACGAACCTCCCCAGACGCTTCACGAACCTCCCCAACCTCTCCACTGCTTCCGTGCTGTCAGACAACTTGTTTGACTTCCCATCTTGGATGAGCCGTAACTTCCTCCAGCTAAACATTGGGAATACTGAAGCAACCTTGACACCAGCACCATCCTCCTCCCTGGCCACTGTCTCAGGCTGAACCAGACTGTTCACAACCTCGGCATCCTGTTCCATGCCAGGCTGAGCTTCTGTCTTCAAATCCTCTCCATCACAAAGTCTGCCTACTTCCGTCTCCATAAGATTACTCACCTTTATCCCGCCCTCAGCCCATTTGGTGTTTAAACCTTCATTCGTGCCACTGTCACCCCCAGACTCAATGGCCCCGACATTTACGGGGAAGCGGGGAGGTAGCGGGGGGATGGGAGGAGTTCCAGGTAGAAAACCCGGATGTATGGGCCTCCCGGATGTCCTGCTAAAATTAACACCTTTTACGGTTTTTCACCAGGTTTCCTGCCCGACAACCAGCCGACCCGTTGGGGGGGAAAGCCTGCGGCTCAAGGCTGCAGCCGGGGAGCAGAGAAGAGGGAGGGGGAGATCGTGGGGATGGGGGGGGTCGCGGTCGGAGGGAAGAGATCCTAGTGGGTGGGTTTGCGGGGGGGAAGAGATAGTGGTTGGAGAAAAGAGAGATTATGGTGAGGGCGAGATTGTGGTCGGGAGAAAAGATTGTGGTCATAAGAACATAAGAAATAGCAGCAGGATTCAAGCCATTCGGCCCCTCGAGCCTGCTCCGCCATTCAATAAGATCATGACTGATCATCGACCTCAACTCCACTTTCCTGCACTATCCCCATATCTCATGATTCCCCTAGACTCCAAAAATCTATCTATCTCAGCCTTGGAACATAAGGTTAAAATTACCCCCAATTACTCCAATATGCCCAGTCCCCAGACCCCAAACCCCGTGAGGCTTGCAGCAGTGTGTGAGCATAAGCTGAAGTTATGAATGGATGACATCACGCATGCGGAGCGCGCATGTGCAAATGCTTCCGGTCCATTGTCAGCAGTCACTCCGTTGTAGGAAGGACTAAAATCCTCTCTCATTATGTGCATGTCCACAACACATCAGCACTCCCTTTGGTATTAGACAAGCTTATATAAAAGTCCAAACACTATGACAGGAAACACATTTTGTTCTAAATGGAGGTGCTTTGACTGACCGAGTTGGTATGGTTCAGTCAACTGCTACCCTGGACATTGGCCTTGAGTCATTCTACTGCTCATCATCATCATAGGCAGTCCCTCGGAGTCGAGGATGACTTGCTTCCACTGTATAGGACTTACAATCTCTGTCACAGGTGGGGCAGACAGTGGTTGAAGGAAAAGGTGGTCAGGAAGCTTGGGTTGACGCACGCTCTTTCCGCTGTCTACTCTTGGTTTCTGCATGCTCTCAGCGATGAGACTCGAGGAGCTCAGCGTCCTCCCGGATGCTCTTCGTCCACTTTGGGCGGTCTTTGGCCAGGGATTCCCAGATATCAGTGGGGATGTTGCACTTTATCAAGGAGGCTTTGAGGGTGTCCTTGAAGCATTTCCTCTGCCCACCTGGGGCTCGCTTGTCGTGTCGGAGTTCTGAGTAGAGCGCTTGCTTTGGGAGTCTTGTGTCAAGCACGTTGACAATGTGGCCTACCCAATGGAGCTGATCGAATGTGGTCAATGCTTCGATGCTGAGGATGTTGGCCTGAGCGAGAACACTGGCGTTGGTGCGCCTACCCTGCCAATGGATTTGCAGGATCTTGCGGAGGCAGTGCTGGTGGTACTTCTCCAGTGTTTTGAGGTGTCTGCTGCATATAGTCCACATCTCTGAGCCATATAGGAAGATGGGTATCACTACTGCCATGAGCTTGGTGCAGGATTGGAGGTCCTGGTCTTCAAACACTCTCTTCCTCAGGTGATCAAAGGCTGCACTGGCACACTGGATGCAGTGTTGGACCTCATTGTCAATGTCTGCCCTTGTTGACAGTAGGCTCCCGAGGTATGGAAAATAATCCACGTTGTCCAAGGCCTTGCCGTGGATTTTGATAACCGGGGGGCAGGATCAGGTTGGTTGAGGACCTTTGTCTGACGGATGTTTAGCGTAAGGCCCATGCCCTTGTATGCCTTGGTGAAGGTGTTGACGATGGCTTGGAGTTTGGCCTCCGAGTGTGCGCAGACGCAAGCTCCATCTGTGTACTGTAGTTCAATAACAGAAGATGGGATGACCTTGGATCTGGTCTGGAGACAGCGTAGGTGGAACAGATTCCCATCTGTTCTATAATTTAGCTCCACTCCAGCGGGGAGCTTGCTAAGGGTGAGATGTAGCATTGCAGCAAGGAAGATGGAAAAGAGCGTTAGTACGATGATGCAGCCTTGCTTGACCCCGGTCTGGACGTGGCTTGTGTCTGTGATGGATCCGTTGGTCAGGATCACGGCCTGCATGTCATCGTAGAGCAGACGGAGGATTGGGAAAGAAGTTTGAGGGCAACCGAAACGGAGGAGGACGCTCCATAGTCCCTCACGGTTGACAGTGTCAAAGGCCTTTGTGAGGTCAAAGAAGGCCATGTACAAGGGTTGGTGCTGTTCCCTGCATTTCTCTTGTAGTTGTCTACTACTAATGCACTGATGACTCACTCTTACTGAGCCCAACGCATGGAAGTAAATACTCCACCATTAAGAGAGTTTGGCAATGTAATCATTAGATAGCAAGTGCCCACGAGATCTGATGAGGTCCCTTTTAGCCTTGCTAGGAACATAAAAATCATTGAGTAAGCCACTGAAGTTACCACACTACGGCAAGGTCACAACTTTGCAGTACCAGAAGTAAACGTAAAGCTGAATACAACTTCATTCTGGGCACATTTGTGTTGTCTCTTTAAATCAATTCCCTTTCAATCAGTTCAATTCTAAGAAATGATGGTACTAAAAGCAGCAATAACTGATAGCCCTTCAGAGGTGGGAGAGAAATTTGGCATTTAGAATTTTGCTACATCTACGGAAACCTCTAGGTAGTAGCACAAAATGTCCGCAAGCAATTAGTCATCACATCGTTGATGTAAAAACGAAGTTGCAACATAGCAAGTTATGTATCCTTGTAAAATTCTTGTCGAAAGGATTTCTCCATCTCTCTGAATGAAAAATCTCAAAACATATAATGCCATGGCAGAAAATTTATGAATAAATGGCTTTGTGCTAATTAGTCCCTCAGCCACTGTTTATTCATTATACCCTGTCTATCTGCAAAATCAGATTATCTGGTCATTTATTTCATTGCTGTTTGTGGAAGCTTGCACCCACAAACAGCACAAATTTGTGCACAAGTTTGCTGCCACATTTCCCACATTACAAAAGTGACTACGCTTCAAAAGTACTTCATTGACTGTAAAGCGCTTTGGAACGTTCTGTGGTCTTGTAAGGCGCTATATAAATGCAAGTCTTTCTTTCTCTATTCTTTACAACTATAATATTATGGTCAGTGGTCCTTAGAACTTTCTTCTCTTGTTCTTTCTAAGGTTCCATTGTTCCAAGTGATCGTCCCTACATCGCCAACACAGTTTTTCACTGTAACTCATTTTTCCTCATTCTCATAACTGTGGGACTCCTTACCAGATTCTTGAACTTCAGGGGAGTCAAGGGTTATGTGCAGTGGGCAGGGAAGTGGAGCTGAATCCATGATCAGATCAGCCATGATCTTATTGAATGGTGGAGCAGGCTCGAGGGGCCAAATGGCCGACTCCTGCTCCTATTTCTTATGTTCTTATGTTCTCCCTTAATCTTTATCTATAAAAGCAGGGAAGTCTCACAGGGTATTGGTGAGGCCACACCTGGAATACTGCGTACAGTTTTGGTTTCCATATTTATGAAAGGATATACTTGCTTTGGAGAAGGTTCAGAGAAGGTTCACTAGGTTGATTCCGGAGATGAGGAGGTTGACTTATGAGGAAAGGTTGAGTAGGTTGGGCCTCTACTCATTGGAATTCAGAAGAATGAGGTGATCTTAGCGAAACATATAAGATTGTGAGGGGGCTTGACAAGGTGGATGCAGAGAGGATGTTTCCACTGATGGGGGAGACTAGAACTAGGGGCATAATCTTAGAATAAGGGGCCGCCCATTTAAAACTGAGATATGGTGGAATTTCTTCTCTAAGAGCGTTGTAAATCTGTGGAATTCGCTGCCTCGGAGAGCTGTGGAAGTTGGGACATTGAATAAATTTAAGACAGAGTTAGACAGTTTCTTAACCGATAAGGGAATAAGGGGTTATGGGGAGCGGGCAGGGAAGTGGAGCTGAGTCCATGATCGGATCAGCCATGATCATATTAAATGGCGGAGCAGGCTCGAGGGGCCGTGTTGTGGAGTATTAAAAATATAACACACACACGAAACGTCTTTTATAGAGAAAAGAGTTGTTTATTAAAACCTGATTAATCAAGGGAGATCCAGCCGCATCAGTACTGTTACTGAGTGCTCTCAACGCCGATCTCATGGGACAAGCTACGCAGTTACATTCTTATACAGTTCAAATACAGTCAAAATGGTGGAACTACGTGGGGAAGTGTTCCATTGGTTATTTGCCACCAGTCCCCACCCACCTGCTGCTAATACATTGGTTAATACAGGTTACAGGCAATATCATTGGTTACAGTAATTTCTAATGACTCTATTGGTTACAGTGATTTCTAACGATTCTATTGGTTACAGTGATTTCTAATGATTCCATTGGTACATTCAGTTCTGGCGACTGTTGCTTGGGAAAAGCCCCTGTAGGTTATGTGTTACTTTTCTGGGAACGTCTTCCCAGGCTAACTTGTCCTTTGCAGGTATCTGGTTATACTCTGCTTAAAAGAGGCCTTGTGTCTGTTATCTCATGTGACTGGAACATTGCGATCTTCTCCCATTATTACTGTGAGCTGTCTACATAAATGTTATCTCCTCAGAGAATTCCTCTAACCTTCTATGTTTTAACCTAATTCAGCTATTCTCCCATGAACGCATTTTAAACATAATTCTCAGTCTTTCTTACTTTGTATTTTAATTACACCGAATTACTTTACCCCTAATTAAGGTTTTTCGTTCTTACAGGCCGTATGGCCTACTCCTGCTCCTATTTCTTATGTTCTTATTGGAATCATCATCTTAATGCTTCAGACCCAAGTTTGGAATCAACCTAACTATTAATTCCTGATTTATATATTTTCTTTGTTGCTCTTTTTAACATTAGTGGTAAACAATTGACCACGAGCCATCACCCTAGTTTCTCAATAAGAAATACAGGAGCTATTCAATGCCTTATAAACTCAAGAATGTCTCACTTTGCCACTTAAGTACACTAATAAAATCTACTATAAAGCCCACCGGTATCTCAGAGGAAATACTGGAAGCGGGAAAGCTGGACCAAACTGACAGGTTTGAGATGACTGAAATTTCCAAAGTAATTCCAGTAGATTTCAAAAGCTGACGTTAAATGGAGACAAAAGTTGGCTGTTTCCCTGCACTGGAAGTAAGAAAGACTTGCATTTGTATAGCGCCTTTCACGACCATCGGACATCTCAAAGCGCTTTAAAGCCAACGAAGTACTTTTTGAAGTGTGGTCACTGTTGTAATGTGGGGAAAGTTTTAAGCTGTGATACGCTACATGGTGACAGTTTGTTTTGATCAATTGTTCCTTGATCACCTTGTCTTTGCAGTAATATTTTACCCAGTTCCCTAAGAGTCCTCACCCAACTTCATACCGCTCTACTTTGTGCTCTGGAGGAGAGGCTGTACAGATGGCAGTGGCAAGGCATTGTGGGAGACATATTCATGAAGTTGTTGGACAATGACGAGGTAAATGTAAAGCTAGGCGGGTTAGATGTAGGAGCTAGCTTGTTAAATATGGCTTTTCCAAAAGAGAGTGGGTTATGTGATTTATTGGTAAATAAATAGTGAAGCATGTTTTCTGTCTATATATAGCAATGTGTCTGAGCTATATTGTGAGGTGCAGTATGGGTGTTTTCTTAAGCGTTCTGTTTTTGCCGGGATCCCAGACCATATCCATACTGCTGGGGTGCTGCTCAGTTGTGATGCTGCCCGTATTAACTTCCACAATCTAGGCTTTTCATTGGCCTTTTAATCCAGTAAAACCCTTTCTGGAGCAGGTTTCCATCACCTTTAAAATGGAAAATGAAAGTGCTAAGATAGAAGAATGAAAGTAAGTTAAAGACAGAGTCTAAATAAGATGAACCTTATTTAAAAACAGTAGAACAAGGAAGAGATTCACAGAAAGATAAAACAGGACAAAACTTCTAATTTAATTTATATTAAGTAACGTTGTGCTTTCGGTGTTTAAGTTGGTAATTAGGGTAATAAAGCTATTCCTGATGGTTGCTTAACTTTAATAGTAATGTGTTAATATCATGGTGCATATCCTGACGAGGAACATAACTGGCGACCCTAGGCAAATCTGCTGCTAAGTAACAGTTAAAACCTTTGCCGTTCCAATAAGTCATGAAACTGGAAAACTAAATGAACTCGCCAAACAATACTGACAGGTCTTGCATCCAAAACGTTACCTGTCTTTTTCCTTCACAGATGCAGACAGACTTGTGCATTTCCAACATTTTGTGTGTTTATTCATTCACTCCAATAATCTCCTGGCCTCATCCTCCACAGACTTCAGTGTATCTAAAACTCTGCTGCCTGTATCCGATCCTGCACCAAGTCCTGCTCGCCCATCATTCTCGTTCTCTTTGCTTCTCCAAACCATTTTTCGAACATTCTCAATAGTGAATTCTGGGTCTGAAGGGAGTTTATGAAATTGCTCCCAGCCCCACTGCTGAATAAGTTATTATAGATGACAGATAATTGAACAACAAAAATATGTTCATCTGTACACTTATATTTGTAGTAAGAAAATTAGGTGCGAAATATTGAAGTACTATGGAGGCAGCTACAGTAGAGATAAGTAGTTAAGATTTAAGAATATTTGTATATCAGCATACTGCGGCCTTTGCTAAAGTTTGGTGTCATTTTCATCACATTTACTGTATTAGGAGAATGTCTCTGTTGTTATTTTGTAAAATATTTTTCTCCTTTCAACTTATGTGAGGTGACGTTCCCCAGTAACATCCCCAAGTGAGCGAAAGAGCAAGTAACCTGTGTCTCTGAACCAGTGGCTAAACACATCAGATATCTATAGATATGTGAAGAGAAAAAGATTAGTGAAGACAAACGTAGGTCCCTTGCAGTCAGATTCAGGTGAATTTATAATGGGAACAAAAAAATGGCAGACCAGTTGAACAAATACTTTGGTTCCGCCTTCACGAAGGAAGACACAAATAATCTTCCCGAAATACTACAGGACCGAGGGTCTAGTGAGAAGGAAGAACTGAAGGAAATCCTTATTAGTCAGGAAATGGTGTTAGGGAAATTGATGGGATTGAAGGCCGATAAATCCCCGGGGCCTGATAGTCCACATCCCAGAGTACTTAAGGAAGTGGCCCTAGAAATAGTGGATGCATTGATGATCATTTTCCAACAGTCTATCGACTCTGGATCAGTTCCTATGGACTGGAGGGTAGCTAATATAACACCAACTTTTTAAAAAGGAGGGAGAGAGAAAACGGGTAATTATAGACCGGTTAGCCTGACATCAGTAGTGGGGAAAATGTTGGAATCAATTATTAAAGATGAAATAGCAGTGCATTTGGAAAGCAGTCAGCATGGATATATGAAAGGGAAATCATGCTTGACAAATCTTCTAGAATTTTTTGAGGATGTAACTGGTAGAGTGGACAAGGGAGAACCAGTGGATGTCGTGTATTTGGACTTTCAAAATGCTTTTGACAAGGTCCTACACAAGAGATTGGTGTGCAAAATTAAAGCACATGGTATTGGGGGTAATGTACTGACGTGGATAGAGAACTGGTTGGCAGACAGGAAGCAGAGAGTCGGGATAAACGGGTCCTTTTCAGAATGGCAGGCAGTGACTAGTGGGGTGCCACAGAGCTCAGTGCTGGGACCCCAGCTCTTTACAATATACATTAATGATTTAGATGAAGGAATTGAGTGTAATATCTCCAAGTTTGCAGATGACACTAAGCTGGGTGGCGGTGTGAGCTGTGAGGAGGATGCTAAAAGGCTGCAGGGTGACTTGGACAGGTTAGGTGAGTGGGCAAATGCATGGCAGATGCAGTATAATGTGGATAAATGGGAGGTTATCCACTTCGGTGGCAAAAACACGAAGGCGGAATATTATCTGAATGGTGGCAGATTAGGAAAAGGGGAGGTGCAACAAGACCCGGGTGTCATGGTACATCAATCATTGAAAGTTGGCATGCAGGTACAGCAGGCGGTGAAGGAGGCAAATGGCATGTTGGCCTTCATAGCTAGGGGATTTGAGTATAGGAGCAGGGAGGTCTTACTGCAGTTGTACAGGGCCTTGGTGAGGCCTCACCTGGAATATTGTGTTCAGTTTTGGTCTCCTAATCTGAGGAAGGACGTTCTTGCTATTGAGAGAGTACAGCGAAGGTTCACCAGACTGATTCCCGGAATGGCAGGACTGACATATGAGGAGAGATTGGATCGACTGGGCCTGTATTCACGGGAGTTCAGAAGGATGAGAGGGGATCTCATAGAAACGTATAAACTTCTGACGGGACCGGACAGGTTAGATGTTGGAGAAGTCCAGAACCAGGGGACATAGTCTAAGGATAAGGGGTAAGCCATTTAGGACTGAGATGATGAGAGACTTGTTAACCTGTGGAATTCCCTACCGCAGAGAGTTGTTGATGCCAGTTCATTGGATATATTCAAGAGGGAGTTAGATATGGCCCTTACGGCTAAAGGGATAAAGGGCTATGGAGACAAAGCAGGAATGGGGTACTGAAGGAATGATCAGCCATGATCTTATTGAATGGCGGTGCAGGCTCGAGGGGCCGAATGGCCTACTCCTGCACCTATTTTCTATGTTTCTATGTCAGAGTAGTCTTGGTTGATGCCTCCTCCAATTCCGATCCCTTTATGGAAATACCTCCTCTCAGCTTGATTTGTTTCCCAGGCAGCTTGGCTGAGATCAGGAACTCACCTCGTGAGAAATCGCACAGGAGAATCCACTCCCTGGGGCGGTTCAGCAATGTGCTAATGCGGTGCCTCACGGGAGCAAACCTTGTAGGATTTATGTTTTAAGGAAAACTGCAATTAACCTTGAAATGGTATTATTTTAATTACTGAGATCTGTTTTTAGAAATTTTATAACAGAACACTTTCCAGATTATCTCACTTTTTTCTTCTCCAAAGATAATTAACATTTAAAAAAATCAGTGCTCATCAAACCAAAGGATAATCATTTTAGGGGTTGGGACTTTTAAATATAACTTCTCTCCCATTTTAAAAATAGTTTTCTTCTCTTGCCCCTCCTTACCCAATCATTAACCAAGGATATGCCAAAGTAAGCTGCTCCCAGCTCTCTGCTATGGCTTCATAACTGGTCATTAGGAGTTGGGAAAGATGCTATGCAAATCCAAGTCCTCCTTTTCTTTTTTGCCTGACAGCAAAATCGAGTCACTGATCTTCCCTCCATCCATGGAGAGAAGTACCTCTAGAGAGGAGGTCAGGAACTAGGAGGGAGGGGAGGGATGGGTGGTGAGGAACTCAGTGGGGAGTGGGGGATGGTGGTGCTGAGCCCTGCCTATTCTGTGTGAGCTCGTTTCTGTCTGGACCAGCCCAGTCAGAATGGCTCGAAATATACTTTGCAAAGTAACTGATTATGTAGGCAGGCAGGATCTAATTATACATTCCAGAGAGACTTGTGTCTTGTCCTCCAAGGGGACCAATCAGAAATCAGGTGTTGCAAATGGACCAAAAATTAGTTATCACTGGGAGATTGTCAACATCAACCAATCAGATCAGTTAGAGGGTGGGACTGAAGGCTGCCTGAACCAATCAGATCAGTTAGAGGGTGGGACTGAAGGCTGCCTGAACCAATCAGATCAGTTAGAGGGTGGGACTGGAGGCTGACAGAACCAAGTACAAGTTCCTCCCACTGTCCATTGCTGTTAAGACAGAAAGTTTTAAGATAAGCTGATTTTTTTCACACTTCCACGATTCAAACCCTGGTTTGCTATCATCCACACATGACAGATAACATGTCAGCAGGTCGGTTAATGATAGTTGGTGTGGGAATATCTTAAGATTTACAGAGAATTACATGGGATCTACGGCACAGAAACAGGTCATTTGGCCCAACCGGTCCATGCCGCGTTTATGCTCCACTCAAGCCTCCTCCCGTCTTTCCTCATCTAAATCTATCAGCATAACTCTCTATTCCCTTCTCCCTCAAATGCTTGTCCAATCTCCCCTTAAATGCATCGATACTATTCTCTTCAACCACTCCCTGTGGTAACGAGTTCCACATTCTCACCACTCTTTGGGTAAAGAAGTTTCTTCTGAATTCCCTATTGGATTTCTTGGTGACTATCTTATATATGCTTTCTCCGCAAGTGGAAACATTCTCTGTATCCACTCTATCAAAACCTTTCAGAATTTTAAAGAACGCTATTAGGTCACCCCTCAGTCTTTTTTCAAGAGAAAAGAGACCCAGCCTGTTCATTTTTTTTTCCAAAAATATACTTTATTCATATAAATTTTTCACAATACATTGGAAAATAGTTCAGCACCTTGCGGTCAGCAATTCCATACAATTTGTTTGGATGCTGACAGCAGTTTCATACAATGCACTAGCGGCATTTCATTTCAAGGTACAGTTTAGATCAATCTGTAAATCACATTACATATAATACTGTGCAAATAAGCGTATTACATGGAGCAGATAAGAACAGGTTTACATTACACTCCAGGATACATTTCAATACCGATCACCAATCACGTTACATGTAGCACTATGCAGATGAAAGCAGTACATGGAATGGATGGGGATACATTTACTTTTCTTTACAAATTACTAAACGGTGCAGAGACTTTCATTATACATGGCACAACACAGGTGTTTTTCAGTACATGGTGCTCTATGTATACAAGCAGATTAACAAGTACAGCCTGAGGGGGGTCCGATTCCAATCCCTGGGTTTACCGTGACGGAAGGGCCTTAAACTGTGGCTCTTCCCCATCGTGCCTTTGCGGCGACTGCACCAATCTTTAGTGCGTCCCTCAGCACATACTGCTGAACCTTGTATTGCGCCAGTCTGCAACACTCGGCCATGGACATCTCCTTGCTCTGGAAGACCAGCAAGTTTCGGGAAGATCAAAATGTGTCTTTCATCGAGTTGATGGCTCTCCAGCAGCAGATGATGTCTGTCTTGGTGTGTGTCCCTGGGAACAGTCCGCAGAGCACAGAGTCCTGTGTTACAGAGCTGCTTGGGATGAACCTCGACAGCAACCAGACCTCCCTTGCAAAGGGGCAATCCCAAAGGAGATGGATGACAGTCTCGTCCGCACCACAGCCAAATCGGGGGCAGAGTGCCGTGTCTCTGAAACCCCGGCTGTGCATGAAGGATCTGACAGGTAGGGCCCTTCTCACCGCCAACCAAGTTATGTCTTGGTGCTTGTGCTAAAGCTCTGGCGATGAGACATTCTGCCAAATGAGTTCGACAGTCTGCTCGGGGAACTGCCCAGCCTGTTCATCCTTTCCTGATATGTATACCCTCGCATCTCTGATAGCATCCTTGTAAATCTTCTCTGCACCTTCTCCAGTACCTCTATATCCTTTTTATAATATGGCGACCAGAACTGTATGTAGTACTCTGTGTGGTCTAACCAAGGTGCAATACAGGTTTAGCATAACTTCCTTACTTTTCAATTCTACCCCTCTAGAAATAAATCCGAGTGCTTGGTTTGCTTTTTTTTACGGCCTTGCTAACCTGTGTTGCAACCTTTAGCAATTTGTGTATTTGTACTCTGGGATCCCTTTGTTCCTCTACCCCACCCAGACTCGAGCCCTCCAAGTAATTAGTGACCTCCCTATTCTTCACACCAAGATGTAATATCTCACAAACACAAAAAAACAAAAAAGAACATTTATTAGAAAAAGGGGCAGTTAAGTGTCTGGAGTGTCCCCCAGATCGGGGGGCACTTGATCTAATGTTTATTTTATTCCCCCCCCAAAAGAGTTGTAATACCTCACATTTATCTGTGTTGAACTTCATTTGCCAATGATATGCCAATTCTGAAAGTTTATTAATGTCCTCCTGTAATTTGTATCAGTCCTCCTCAGTATTGACTCCCCCCACCCACCCCCCCCAAATTTGGTGTCATCCGCAAATTTAAAAATTGTGTTTTTGATTCCAAAGTCTAAATCGTTAATATGAATTATGAACAACAGTGGTCCCTGCACTGATTCTTGTGGAACACCACAACCCACCTGCCACTGTTAATATCTACCCATTACTCCTACTGTCTGCTTTCTGGTCTTGAAGCCAGCTAGCTATCCATTCTGCTACTTGTCCCCTGACTCCGAATTCTCTGACCTTGTTCATCAGTCTATTATGTGGTACCTTATCGAAGGCCTTTTGAAAATCTAGATAAATTACATCTACAGCATTACCCTTGTCTACTCTCTCTGTTACCTCTTCAAAGAATTCACTGAGAATTCCACAGATTCACAACCCTCTGGGAGAAGAAATTCCTTCTCAACTCGGTTTTAAATTGGCTCCCCCGTATTTTGAGGCTGTGCCCCCTAGCCCCCTAGGTTCCTTTATAATGATAGATTGAGTAGACTGGGTCTTTACTCGTTGGAGTTCAGAAGGATGAGGGGTGATCTTATAGAAACATTTAAAATAATGAAAGGGATAGACAAGATAGAGGCAGAGAGGTTGTTTCCACTGGTAGGGGAGACTAGAACTAGGGGGCACAGCCTCAAAATACGGAGGAGCCAATTTAAAACCGAGTTGAGAAGGAATTTCTTCTCCCAGAGGGTTGTGAATCTGTGGAATTCTCTGCCCAGGGAAGCAGTTGAGGCTAGCTCATTGAATGTATTCAAATCACAGACAGATAGATTTTTAACCAATAAGGGAATTAATGATTATGGGGAGCGGGCGGGTAAGTGGAGCTGAGTCCATGGCTAGATCATCCATGATCTTGTTGAATGGCGGAGCAGGCTCAAGGGGCTAGATGGCCTACTCCTGTTCCTAATTCTTATGTTCTTATGTTCTTATGGTCAAACAAGACTTTCCCTTTTGAAATCCATGCCGATATTCATAATTATATTTTAGATGTTCTATTTTCTCCTTCAGTAGGAATGCCATTATTTTTCCTATCACCGATGTTAAGCTAACTGGTCTTACATTAGGTATTATGTTATCTATCAGCCAGTCCTCTGGCACTACACCTTTTTCTAATGAATTATTAAATATGTGTAGTAATGCCTCTGCTATCTCTTTCCTAGATTATTTTAAAATGCATGGATGCAATCCATCCGGACCAGAGGTTTTATCCTCTTTGAGTTTGATTAGTTTATTTAATATAGCCCCTCTTTTTATTTTAAGTGCATTTACCTCATTGCTAATCCAATCATCCAATGTCATGTTCACCTGTTCTATCTCCCTGGTAAATACTAAAGCAAAATAATTATTTAATATTCTGTCTTCTCTCCCGTGGTATTATCCTGTCTATCCCTTAATGGCCCTATTCCCAACGCAACCTTCCTTCCTTTTTTTATTGATGTGTCTGTAAAATATTTTTCTGTTTTGTTTCATGTTCCTTGATAATTTAATTTCATAGTTCCTCTTTGCCTTCCTAAGGTTTTTTTTTAACTTCTCTCCTAATCTTTTTGTACTCTCCCTTATCATGCACTCCCCTGCTATCTATGTATTTAATGGATGCCTCTTTCCTGATCCTCAATTGTTCCCTTATGCCTTTATTAATCTTAGAGTCTCATTAGTGTTTAGTTTGTTCTTTCCTTTTAGCAGAATATATTGTTCCTGCACTCTGTTGAACTTCATTTTAAATGTTTCCCATTGCTGTTATACATTGTTTTTTGCCAATATTGTTGCCCATTTTATTTTTCCAAGTTCTATTCTCAGCCCCTTAAAATCAACTTTTCTTTAATCTATTACCCTGGTTTTCATCATAATTATGTCCTTTTAGGTTGTCATCTGAAAGCGTATTATATTATGGTCACTATTACCTAGATGTTCCCCTACTTTTACTTCTCCTAACTGCTCTAGTTCATTCCCCATTAGTAGTTCCAATAGCGAATTTTCCCTTGTTGGGCTTTTTACATATTGGGTTAGAAAGGAGTCCTGTACACATTGTGGGAACTCCATTCCCTTATCCCCTTTACCAACCTCTTCTGTCCAATTAATATCGGGGTAGTTGAAATCCCCCATGATTATTATTCTATGTTTTTTACTCATTTCCCTAATGTGTCTGCATATTTATTCCTCCAACTCCCTTCCACGATTAAGTGGTCTGTAGACTATATATAGAAACATAGAAAATAGGTGCAGGATTAGGCCATTTGGCCCTTCGAGCCTGCACCACCATTCAATAAGATCATGGCTGACCATTCCTTCAGTACCCCTTTTCTGCTTTCTCTCCATACCCCTTGGTCCCTTTAGCCATAACGGCTATATCTAACTCCCTCTTGAATATATCCAATGAACTGGCATCAACAACTCTCTGCAGTAGGGAATTCCACAGGTTAACAACTCTCTGAGTGAAGAAGTTTCTCCTCATCTCAGTCCTAAATGGCCTACCCCTTATCCTTAGACTGTGACCCCTGGTTCTCGACTTCCGCAACATCGGGAACATTCTTCCCGCATCGAACCTGTCCAGTCCCATCAGAATTTTATATGTTTCTATGAGATCCCCTCTCATCCTTCTAAACTCAAGTGTATAAAGGCCCAGTCGATCCAGTCTCTCCTCATGTGTCAATCCCGCCATCCCGGGAATCAGTCTGGTGAACCTTCGCTGCACTCCCTCAATAGCAAGAAGGTCCTTCCTCAGATTAGGAGACCAAAACTGAACACAATATTCCAGGTGAGGCCTCATTAAGGAGTAAGACCGTCCTGCTCCTATACTCAAATCCCCTAGCTATGAAGGCCAACATACCATTTGCGTTCTTCACTGCCTGCTGTACCTGCATGCCAACTTTCAATGACTGATGAACCATGACACCCAGGTCTCGTTGCACCTCCCCTTTTCCTAATCTGCCACCATTCAGATAATATTCTGCCTTCGTGTTTTTCCCCCAAATTGGATAACCTCACATTTATCCACATTATACTGCATCTGCCATGCATTTGCCCACTCACCTAACCTGTCCAAGTCACCCTGCAGTCTCTTAGCGTCCTCCTCACAACTCACACCTCCACCCAGTTTAGTGTCATCTGCAAACTTGGAGATATTTACACTCAATTCCTTCATCTAAATCATTAATGTATATTGTAAAGAGCTGGGGTCCCAGCACTGAGCCCTGCGGCACTCCGCTATTCACTGCCTGACATTCTGAAAAGGACCCATTTATCCCGACTCTCTGCTTCCTGTCTGCCAACTAGTTCTCTATCCACGTCACTACATTACCCCCAATACCATGTGCTTTGATTTTGCACACCAATCTCTTGTGTGGGACCTTGTCAAAAGCCTTTTGAAAGTCCAAATACACCACATCCACTGGTTCTCCCTTGTCCACTCTGCTAGTTACATCCTCAAAAAATTCCAGAAGATTTGTCAAGCATGATTTCCCTTTCATAAATCCATGCTGACTTGGACCGATCCTGTCACTGCTTTCCAAATGCGCTGCTATTTCATCCTTAATGATTGATTCCAACATTTTACCCACGACTGATATCAGGCTAACCGGTCTATAATTACCCGTTTTCTCTCTTCCCTCCTTTTTTAAAAAGTGGTGTTCCATTAGCTACCCTGCAGTCCATAGGAACTGATCCAGAGTCGATAGACTGTTGGAAAATGATCACCAATGCATCCACTATTTCTAGGGCCACTTCCTTAAGTACTCTGGGATGCAGACAATCAGGCCCCAGGGAATTCCGTAACATAATTTCCCGCCTAATAAAGATATCCTTTAGTTCCTCCTTCTCACTGGACCCTCAGTCCCCTTGTGCCTCCGGAAGGTTATTTGTGTCCTCCTTCGTGAAGACAGAACCAAAGTATTTGTTCAATTGGTCTGCCATTTCTTTGTTTCCCATTATAAATTCACCTGAATCTGACTGCAAGAGACTTACGTTTGTCTTCACTAATCTTTTTCTCTTCACATATCTATAGAAGCTTTTTCAGTCAGTTTTTATGTTCCCGGCAAGCTTCCTCTCATACTCTATTTCCCCCCTCTTAATTAAACCCTTAATCCTCCTCTGCTGAATTCTAAATTTCTCCCAGTCCTCAGGTTTGCTGCTTTTTCTGGCCAATTTATATGCCTCTTCCTTGGATTTAACACTATCCTTAATTTCCCTTGTTAGCCACGGTTGAGCCACCTTCCCCGTTTTATTTTCACTCCAGACAGGGATGTACAATTGTTGAAGTTCATCCATGTGATCTTTAAATGTTTGCCATTGCCTATCCACCATCATCCCTTTAAGTATCATTTGCCAATCTATTCTAGCCAATTAACGCCTCATATCGTCGAAGTTACCTTTCCTTAAGTTCAGGACCCTAGTCTCTGAATTAACTGTGTCACTCTCCATCTTAATAAAGAATTCTACCATATTATGATCACTCTTCCCCAAGGGACCTCGCACAACAAGATTGCTAATTAGTCCCTTCTCATTACACAACACCCAGTCCATGATGGCCAGTTCTCTAGAAACATAGAAACATAGAAAGTAGGTGCAGGAGTAGGCCATTCGGCCCTTCGAGCCTGCACCGCCATTCGATAAGATCATGGCTGATCATTTCTTCAGTATCCAGTTCCTGCTTTCTCTCCATGCCCCTTGATTCCCTTAACTGTAAGAGCCATATCTAACTTCCTCTTGAATATATCCAATGAACTAGCATCAACAACTCTCTGCGGCAGGGAATTCCACAGGTTAACAACTCTGAGTGAAGAAGTTTCTCCTCATCTCAGTCCTAAACGGCCTGCCCCTTATCCTAAGACTGTGTCCCTTGGTTCTTGACTTCCCCAACATCGGGAACATTCTCCCCACATCTAGCCTGTCTAGTCCAGACAGAATCTTATATGTTTCTATGAGATCCCCTCTCATCCTTCTAAACTCCAGTGAATAAAGGCCCAGTTGATCCAGTATCTTCTCATATGTCATTCCAGCCATCCCTTGAATCAGTCTGGTGAACCTTCGCTGCACTCCCTCAATAGCCAGAACGTCCTTCCTAAGATTAGGAGACCAAAACTGAACAGAATATTCCAGGTGGGACCTCACCAAGGCCCTGTACAACTGCAGCAAGACTTCCCTGCTCCTATACTCAAATCCCCTTGCTATGAAGGCCAACATACCATTTGTTTTCTTCACCGCCTGCTGTACCTGCATGCCCACTTTCAATGACTGATGAACCATGACACCCAGGTCTCGCTGCACCTCCCCTTTTCCTAACTTTCCGCCATTCAGATAATATTCTGCCTTCGTGTTTTTGCCCCTAAAGTGGATAACCTCACATTTATCCACATTATACTGCATCTGCCATGTATTTGCCCACTCGCCTAATCTGTCCATGTCACCCTGCAGCCTCTTAGTGTCCTCCTCACAGCTCACACCGCCACCCAGTTTAGTGTCATCTGAAAACTTGGAGATATTCCACTCAATTCCATCATTTAAATCATTAATATATATTGTAAAGAGCTGGGGTCCCAGCACTGAGCCCTGCGGCACTCCACTAGTCACTGCCTGCCATTCTGAAAAGGACCCGTTAATCCCGACTCTCTGCTTCCTATCTGCCAACCAGTTCTCTATCCACGTCAGTACATTACCCCCAATACCATGTGCTTTGATCCTCAAAAAATTCCAGAAGATTCGTCAAGCATGATTTCCCTTTCATAAATCCATGCTGACTTGGATCGATCCTATCACTACTCTCCAAATGCGCTGCTATTTCATCTTTAATGATTGATTTCAACATTTTCCCCACCACCGATGTCAGGCTAACTGGTCTATAATTACCCGTTTTCTCTCTCCCTCCTTTTTAAAAAAGTGGTGTTACACTAGCAACCATCCAGTCCATAGGAACTGATCCAGAGTCGATAGACTGTTGGAAAATGATCACCAATGCATCCACTATTTCTGGGGCCACTTCCTTAAGTACTCTGGGATGTAGACTGTCAGGCCCTGGGGATTTATCGGCCTTCAACCCCGTCAATTTCCTTAACACAATTTCCCGCCTAATAAGGATATCCTTCAATTCCTCCTTCTCACTAGTCCTTCGGACCCCTAGTACATCGGGAAGGTTATTTGTGTCTTCCTTTGTGAAGACAGAACCAAAGTACTTGTTCAATTGGTCTGCCATTTCTTTGTTCCCCATTATAAATTCGCCCAAATCCGACTGCAATGGACCTACGTTTGTCTTCACTAATCTTTTTCTCTTCACATACTTATAGAAGCTTTTGCAGTCATTTTTTATGTTTCCGGCAAGCTTCCTCTCGTACTCTATTTTCCCCCTCTTAATTAAACCCTTTGCCCTCCTCTGCTGAATTCTAAATTTCTCCCAATCCTCCGGTTTGCTACTTTTTCTGGCAAATTTATATGCCTCTTCCTTGGATTTAACACTATCCTTAATTTCCATTGTTAGCCATGGTTGAGCCACCTTCCCCGTTTTATTTTTACTCCAGACAGGGATGTACAATTGTTGAAGATCTTTAAAGGTTTGCCATTGCTATCCACCGTCAACCCTTTAAGTATAATTTGCCAATCTAATCGAGCCAATTCGCGCCTCATACCATCAAAGATACCTTTCCTTAAATTCTGGACCCTAGTTTCTGAATTGACTTTGTCACTCTCCATCTTAATAAAGAATTCTACCATATTATGGTCACTATTCCCCAAGGGGCCTCGCACAACAATATTGCTAATTAGTCCCTTCTCATTACACATCACCCAGTCTAGGATGGCCAGCTCTCTGGTTGGTACCTCGACATATTGGTCCACAAATCCATCCAGGAAATCCTCCTCCACCGCATTGCTACCAGTTAGGTTAGCCCAATCAATATGTAGATTAAAGTCACCCATGATTACTGCTGTACCTTTATTGCACACATCCCTTTTTGTTGTTTGATGCTGTCCCCAACCTTACTACTACTATGTGGTGGCCTGCACACAACTCCCACTAGTGTTTTCTGCCCTTTGGTATTCCGTAGCTCCACCCATACTGATTCCACATCATCCAAGCTAATTCCTTCCTTACTATTGCATTAATTTCTTCTTTAACCAGCAACGCCACCCCGCCTCCTTTTCCTTTCTGTCTATCTTTCCTAAATGCTGAATACCCTTGGATGTTGAGTTCCCAGCCTTGGTCACCCTGGAGCCATGTCTCCGTGATGCCAATCACATCATACTCGTTAACTGCTATCTGCGCAGTTAATTCGTCCACCTTATTCCGAATACTCCTCGCATTGAGGCACAGAGCCTTTAGGCTTGACTTTTTAACACACTTTGACCTTTAGCATTCTGCTGTTTTTTGCCTTGGGTTTCTCTGCCCTCCACTTTTACTATTCTCCTTTTTCTCATTTGCTTCTGCCTCCATTTTATTTCCCTCTGTCTCCCTGCATAGATTCCCATCCCCCTGCCATATTAGTTTAACTCCTCTCCAACAGCACGAGCAACCACTCCCCCGAGGACATTGGTTCTGGTCCTGCCCAGGTGCAGACCGTCTGGTTTGTACTGGTCCCACCTCCCCCAGAACCGGTTCCAATTTCTCAGGAATTTGACTCCCTCCCTTCTGCACCACTGTTCGTAGAAACATAGAAAATAGGTGCAGGAATAGGCCATTCGGCCCTTCGAGCCTGCACCACTATTTAATAAGTTCATGGCTGAATATGCAACTTCAGTACCCCATTCCTGCTTTCTCGCCGTACCTCTTGATCCCCCTAGTAGTAAGGACTATATCTAACTCCTTTTTGAATATATTTAGTGAATTGGCCTCAACAACTTTCTGTGGTAGCGAATTCCACAGGTTCACCACTCTCTGGGTGAAGAAGTTTCTCCTCATCTTGGTCCTAAATGGCTTACACATTATCCTTAGACTGTGGCCCCTGGTTCTGGACTTCCCCATCATTGGGAACATTCTTCCTGCATCTAACCTGTCTAAACCCGTCAGAATTTTAAATGTTTCTATGAGGTCCCCTCTCATTCTTCTGAACTCCAGTGAATACAAACCCAGTTGGATCCAGTCTTTCTTGATTTGTCAGTCCCGCCATCCCGGGAATCAATCTGATGAACTTCCGCTGCACTCCCTCAATAGCAAGAATGTCCTTTCTCAAGTTAGGAGACCAAAACTGAACACAATACTCCAGGTGTGGCCTCATCAAGGCCCTGTACAACTGTAGTAACACCTCCCTGCCCCTGTACTCAAATCCCCTCGCTATGAAGGCCAACATGCCATTTGCTTTCTTAACCGCCTGCTGTACCTGCATGCCAACCTTCAATGACTGATGTACCATGACACCCAGGTCTCGTTGCACCTCCACTTTTCCTAATCTGTCACCATTCAGATAATAGTCTGTCTCTCTGTTTTTACCATCAAAGTGGATAACCTCACATTTATCCACATTATACTTCATCTGCCATGCATTTGCCCACTCACCTAACCTATCCAAGTCACTCTGCAGCCTCATAGCATCCTCCTTGCAGCTCACACTGCCACCCAACTTAGTGTCATCCGCAAATTTGGAGATACTACATTTAATCCCCTCGTCTAAATCATTAATGTACAACGTAAACAGCTGGGGCCCCAGCACAGAACATTGCGGTACCCCACTAGTCACTGCCTGCCATTCTGAAAAGTCCCCATTTACTCCTACTCTTTGCTTCCTGTCTGACAACCAGTTCTCAATCCACGTCAGCACACTACCCTCAATCCCATGTGCTTTAACTTTGCACATTAATCTCTTGTGTGGGACCTTGTCGAAAGTCTTCTGAAAGTCCAAATATATCACATCAACTGGTTCTCCCTTGTCCACTCTACTGGAAACATCCTCAAAAAATTCCAGAAGATTTGTCAAGCATGATTTCCCTTTCACAAATCCATGCTGACTTGGACCTATCATGTCACCTCTTTCCAAATGCGCTGCTATGACATCCTTAATAATTGATTCCATCATTTTACCCACTACCGATGTCAGGCTGACCGGTCTATAATTCCCTGTTTTCTCTCTCCCTCCTTTTTTAAAAAGTGGGGTTACATTGGCTACCCTCCACTCCATAGGAACTGATCCAGAGTCTATGGAATGTTGGAAAATAACTGTCAATGCATCCGCTATTTCCAAGGCCACCTCCTTAAGTACTCTGGGATGCAGACTATCAGGCCCTGGGGATTTATCGGCCTTCAATCCCATCAATTTCCCCAACACAATTTCCCGACTAATAAGGATTTCCCTCAGTTCCTCCTCCTTACGAGACCCTCTGACCCCTTTTATATCCGGAAGGTTGTTTGTGTCCTCCTTAGTGAATACCGAACCAAAGTACTTGCTCAATTGGTCTGCCATTTCTTTGTTCCCCGTTATAACTTCCCCTGATTCTGACTGCAGGGGACCTACGTTTGTCTTTATTAACCTTTTTCTCTTTACATATCTATAGAAGCTTTTGCAGTCCATTTTAATGTTCCCTGCAAACTTCCTCTCGTGCTCCATTTTCCCTGCCCTAATCAAACCCTTTGTCCTCCTCTGCGGAGTTCTACATTTCTCCCAGTCCCCAGGTTCACTGCTATTTCTGGCCAATTTGTATGCCACTTCCTTGGCTTTAATACTATCCCTGATTTCCCTTGATAGCCACGGTTGACCCACCTTCCCTTTTTTTTTTTACGCCAGACAGGAATGTACAATTGTTGTTGTTCATCCATGTGGTCTCTAAATGTCTGCCATTGCCCATCCACTATCAACCCCTTAAGTATCATTCGCCAATCTATCCTAGCCAATTTATGCCTCATACCTTCAAAATTACCCTTCTTTAAGTTCTGGGCCATGGTCTCTTAATGAACTGTTTCATTCTCCACCCTAATGTAGAATTCCACCATATTATGGTCACTCTTCCCCAAGGGGCCTCGCACAACGAGATTGCTAATTAATCCTCTCTCATTACACAACATCCAGTCTAAGATGGCCTGCCCCCCTAGTTGGTTCCTCGACATATTGGTCTAGAAAACCATCCCTTATGCACTCCAGGAAATCCTCCCCCACCGTATTGCTTCCAGTTTGGTTAGCCCAATCTATATGCATATTAAAGTCACCCATGATAACTGCTGCACCTTTATTGCATGCACCCCTAATTTCCTGTTTGATGCCCTCCCCAATATCACTACTACTGTTTGGAGGTCTGTACACAACTCCCACTAGCGTTTTCTGCCCTTTGGTATTCCGTAGCTCCACCCATACCGATTCCACATCATCCAAGCTAATGTCTTTCCTTACAATTGCATTAATTTCCTCTTTAACCATCAACGTCACCCCGCCCCCTTTTCCTTTCTGTCTATCCTTCCTAAATGTTGAATACCATTGGATGTTGAGTTCCCAGCCTTGGTCACCCTGGAGTCATGTCTCCGTGATGCCAACCACATCGTATCCGTTAACTGCTATCTGCGCAGTTAATTCGTCCACCTTATTCCGAATAATCCTCGTATTGAGGCACAGAGCCTTCAGGCTTGCCTTTTTAACACACTTTGACCCTTTAGAATTTTGCTGTAAAGTGGCCCTTTTTGTTTTTTGCCTCCACTTTTACTCTTCTCCTTTCTGTCTTTTGCTTCTGTCTCCATTTTGTTTCCCTCTGTCTCCCTGCAGAGGTTCCCATCCCCCTGCCATATTAGTTTAACTCCTCCCCAACAGCACTAGCAAACACTCCCCCTAGGACATTGGTTCCGGTCCTGCCCAGGTGCAGACTGTCCAGTTTGTACTGGTCCCACCTCCCCCAGAACCGGTTCCAATACCCCAGGAATTTGAATCCCTCCTCTCTGCACCACTGCTCAAGCCACGTATTCATCTGAGCTATCCTGCGATTCCTACTCTGACTAGCATGTGGCACTGGTAGCAATCCTGAGATTGCTACTTTTGAGGTCCTACTTTTTAATTTAACTCCTAGCTCCCTAAATTCAGCTTATAGGACCTCATCCTGTTTTTCACCTATGTCATTGGCATCTATATGCACCACGACAACTGGCTGTTCACCCTCTCTTTTCAGAATGTCCTGCACCCGCTCCGAGGCATCCTTGACCCTTGCACCAGGGAGGCAACATAGCACCCTGGAGTCTCAGTTGCGGCCGCAGAAACGCCTATCTATTCCCCTTACAATCGAATCCCCTATCACTATTGCTCTCCCACTCTTTTTCCTGCCCTCCTGTGCAGCAGAGCCACCCTCGGTGCCATGAACTTGGCTGCTGCTGCCCTCCCCTGATGAGTCATCCCCCTCAACAGTACCCAAAGCGTTGTATCTGTTTTGCAGGAGGATGACCGCAGGGAATCCCTGCACTACCTTCCTTGCACTGCTCTTCCTGTTGGTCTTCCATTCCCTATCTGGCTGTGTACCCTTTACCTGCGGTAAGACCAACTTACTAAATGTGCTACTCACGTAATTCTCAGCATCGCGGATGCTCTAGAGTGAATCCACTCGTAGCTCCAGTGCCGCAATGCGGTCCGTCAGGAGCTGGAGGCGGATACATTTCCCGCACACGTAGTTGTCAGGGACACCGGAGGCATCCCTAATTTTCCACATGGTACAGGAGGAGCATAACACGTGTCCAAGCTCTCCTGCCATGACTTAACCCCTAAATTAACTTAATTTGGCAACTACAATACTAAAGGTTACTTACTGAAATAGAAAAGAAAAAGAAAAGCTACTTACCAATCACCAGCCAATCACTTACTCCTTTGGCTGTGACGTCACCTTTCGATTTCTTTCTACTTCTTTTTTGCCTTCTGTCCCTGCTGCAGCTGCTCAAGCAATGGCCTTTAGTAGGCCTCACCAATGCTGCCGCCGAAACTCCCGCTTCTCACCGACTCTCATCTGAGCTATCCTGCGATTCCTACTCTGACTAGCATGTGGCACTGGTAGCGATCCTGAGATTTCTACTTTTGAGGTCCTACTTTTTAATTTAGCTCCTAGCTCCCTAAATTCGTCTCGTAGGACCTCATCCCATTTTTTTACCTATATTGTTGGTACCAATGTGCACCACGACAACTGGCTGTTCACCCTCCCTTTTCAGAATGTCCTGCACCAACTCCGAGACATCCTTGACCCTTGCACCAGGGAGGCAACATAACATCCTGGAATCTCGGTTGCGGCCGCAGAAACGCCTATCTATTCCCCTTACAATCGAATCCCCTACCACTATAGCTCTCCCACTCTTTTTCCTGCCCTCCTGTGCAGCAGAGCCACCCACGGTGCCATGAACTTGGCTGCTGCTGCTCTCCCCTGATGAGTCATCCCCCTCAACAGTACCCAAAGCGGTGTATCTGTTTTGCAGGGGGATGACCGCAGGGGATCCCTGCACTACCTTCCTTGCACTGCTCTTCCTGTTGGTCATTCATTCCCTATCTGGCTGTGTACCCTTTACCTGCGGTAAGACCAACTCGCTAAACGTGCTATTCACGTCATCCTCAGCACTGTGGATGCTCCAGAGTAAATCCACCCGTAGCTCCAGAGCCACAGTGCGGTCTGTCAGGTGCTGCAGGTGGATGCACTTCCCACATATGTAGTGTGAGTGATCCTTTATTATCTTTTATCTCTATCCATATGGATTCCATTTTTGTCTTGCTGATAGCTGCATCACTTTTTTCTCCTGCCATTATTTTATCCCTAATAAGTATAGCTACCCTACCTCTCCTTTTTCCCCCTCTAACTTTTTTCAATATGTTATGTCCTGCAATGTTTAATTCCCAGTCCTAATTTTTCTGTAGGCACATCTCAGTAACCCCTACTATGTCTGGTTCTTCGCAATGCATGATTGCCTGCAGCTCCCCTGTTTTATTATGGACACTGTGCATTGCTGTACAGACAGTTTAACTCATTTTAGTAGGATTTCCTCTCACTTTATATTTAACCATCTTTTTAGCCTCCCATTCAATAACTCTATTTATTCCCTTGCCATCAATGTCCTACCTTACTTTATTCTTTCCTGTGCTCTCTTTTCCTGTTTTGTTTATATTTTAGGCTGGTTACATTTCTTGTAGATCCCTCCCCCTATCTTACTAGTTTAAAGCCTTTGCCCTCTTCCTATTTACCCTTTCCACTAGGACATGGGTCCCATCCCGGTTGAGATGGAGCCCGTCCCATCGGTACAGCTCCTTCCTGTCCCAGAACTGGTGCCAGTGCCCCATGACAAGGAACCCCTCCTTCCCACACCAGCCCTTTAGCCACATGTTAATTCTCCTGATCTGTCTGTTTCTATGCCAATTTGCACCTGTCTCGGGCAGTAATCCTGAGATTATTACCCTTGAGGTCTTGCTTTATAATTTAGAGCCTAACTCCTGATGCTCTCTCAGCAGGACTTCCTCCCTGATCCAACCTCTGTCGTTTGTTCCAACACGGACCACGACAACTGGATTTACCCTCTCCCTTTCCAAGTTCCTCTTCAGCCGTCTTGAGATATTCCTTACCCAGGCACTGGGTAGGCAACACACCCTTCGGGATTCTCGTTCTTGGCTGCAGAGGATGCTATCTATCCCCTTAATTATAGAGTCCCCCATCGCTACCACATTACTATTCTGCTCTAATCCCCCCGCCCCCTCTCTTGGATAGTCTTCTGAGCCATGGTGCATTATCGCTGTCGTCCCTGCAGTCTTTCTCCTTGTCCTCGCATCATACATTGAGTAAATCGTACCTGTCAGACAGGACCAGTGTCTGCAGAACCTCCTTCTCAACCTCTCCTAAATCCCCACTACCTGGCTCTCTAACACTCAAACCCTCCCTTTCCTGAAACTGTGCTTTCCTCTGGGGTGTAACTGTATTCTGGATAAAACTGTCCAAAAATTCCTCCCCCTCCCTTGTGTGTCAGAGTGTCTCCAACTCACACTCCAGCTGAATGACTCTGAGCCGGAGATATTCGGGATGGAGACATCTCCTGCAGACATGTTCGCTCGGGACAGTCTCTCTGTCCAAAAACTCCCACATACCGCAGGCCAGACACATGACCTGCTCTGCCATATCTTAGCCTAGCCTTACTTTATTTATTCAATTAAAGTCTTTATTCAATGATTATTTATAGTTATATTAATTAGTTTAACTAGTTATGCTATATATTTAATCCAATACTTTATAGTTTCCTGGACCTAGTTTAAACTACTGTTCTAGGTTAGAGAGAAAAGAGAGAAAAAAAAACCTTAATACTTACCAACCAATCACCTACCTGCTGTCGTGTGATGTCACTCCTTGTTTTTTCTGGAAATCATCAAAGGTTCCGCCACTGATACCGCCTCCAATTAGGTCCTTCCCCCTTTTCTCTGAATTCCCACACTTTCCAAATTGCCAAATAAAACACTCCATTTAATCCTGCTCTGTGCTCTGCAGACCGGTTTACTTTCATACTACAGCAGCCCCACCCAAGTTACAAGTAATGACTCAGCGTCCCTGTTCCCGGTGATGAGCACCTATTCAAGACAAACACTTGCAGCTGACTGACAGTTATGAATGAAGAGAAAAAGTCAATTTTAATAAAAACATCAGCCTATCCATTCTATGATATTAACTCATGTTCGACAGCTAACCAATTTTATTTCTTTAGTGGTAAACTACACATTTATCTTGTTTCTTTTCCTTACAGAATAAGTTTTTGGACAATTACATCATTTACCTAAAGGAGCTTCCTGAGTGCATTTCTACACTTAACATCTGCAGCGGAGATTCGCTCAAACTTACAATGCATCATGAGGTTACAAGCACCTTACAACATTTGTGAAGATCAGATCATATAAAATATACAAGTGCTAATGCACAGCAATAATTTCATAAAAATCAGTCCAATTTTAACAGCAATTCCTAACACCTAAACACCTGGATAGTTTCTGAAAACATTGTGTTGCATTCACTAAAATATTGATATTTTAAAAGACTTTTCTCTTATTCAGAATTTTATCAAGTTCATTTGAAAGGAAAGGATTAATATTTTATTTTTAAAGGCATTATTCTATCAGATTTCAAATGATTTGGAGTGCAGGTGATTTTATTTTGAAGGTTTTTTGTGTTCCCTTGAAAGCTCATTGGTGTGGAACTGAGCTATACCACCCAGGAAGGTACTAGGTTTCTGTGTTGAGTTAGTTGATCTCGGTTGGGACATCATTAATAATTAATATAGCAATTAGCCTTTCTACCCTGAGGCGAGTGAGGGGGTCGGGGAAAATGAACAGGATTCCCCTTCCTGATCAATGTCGACTGATTCCTCCTGTGTAAACATCAGGCGAGGAAAAGATTAAGCTTGGCTGTGATGCCTCTCAAGTTGAACAGCCTGCCGACAAGTTACTGTCCGCGCTCACACTTGAAGAGTGGCCAGTTGGGAGAGGCACAAGAGGTCTGTCAAGGCCTATGGAACCATTTCCTGGCCAAACAGAGTGTCTTCAGGAAAGGAGAGCAAAAAATAAGGGAGGAGTTAGCTTTTGTTAAAAAAAGTGATCTTTTTCAAAAATGTTAATTTTTTATGGAATTTAGGGGCTTTAAACTTTAATTTTTTTTAAATTGTGTATTCAAAAAGAAAGTATGTTCCATTGTGAAGAGCAATTGTTTAATTCTCTCTTCTTTTCACTTTCTTTCTCTTATCTTCTAATGAGCACCAGAGAGGTTGTGAATGTTCATTGTTTCAGTTTGACAATCACCGTCTCTTCCCACAGGACAAACCTTTCGAGGCCAAGCCCGATCTGCTGACGCTGCTTGTTCAGCCTATTCATCGTATCCCAGAATACATTCTGCTTCTGCAGGCAAGATCACTTAGCACTCTCCCATCTGAGGTCGGGGAACCCGACAGGATTGCCCTGGGGGTCTCCAGGAATGAGAGATTAATCTCCTGGATACTGCTGTGAGCCACCCGGGAGGAAAACTCATTGGGTCAATAAAGAAAGTTAATTTTAATTCTCTTTGTTTATTGGTTTTAAAAATATTGGAGGTGGGATAAATGTCTGTTTGAGTGACAGTCAAGAGTCATCTTCATTATACTGGAGTAGATGGCTGTATTTGACACCAAGCCACATAAGGCTATATTAGGACAAATGACCAAAAGCTTGGTCAAAGAGGTAGGTTTCAAGGAGCATCTTAAAGGGGAGAGGTAGAGAGGCAGAAAGTTTTAGGGAGGGAATTCCAGAGCTTAACCAAGAAGTCCACTCACAGAAACAATCGGCTACTAGTGAGGCCCAATATTAATGTGACCATTGCTACATACGTTCATTATGTATCAGTGCAGTTACTTTTGCCATCCTAGACTGGGTGATGTGTAATGAGAAGGGACGAATTAGCAATCTTGTTGTGCGAGGCTCCCTGGGGAAGAGTGACCATAACATGGTAGAATTCTTTATTAAGATGGAGAGTGACAAAGTTAATTCAGAAACTAGGGTCCTAAACTTAAGGAAAGCTAACTTCGACGGCATGAGGCGCGAATTGGCTAGAATAAACTGGCAAATGATACTTAAAGGGTTGACGGTGGATTGGCAATGGCAAACATTTATAGATCACATGGATGAACTTCAACAGTTGTACATCCCTGTCTGGAGTAAAAATAAAACAGGGAAGGTGGCTCAACCGTGGCTAACAAGGGAAATTAAGGATAGTGTTAAATCCAAGGAAGAGGCATATAAATTGGCCAGAAAAAGCAGCAAACCTGAGAACTGGGAGAAATTTAGAATTCAGCAAAGGAGGACAAAAAGTTTAATTAGGAGGGGGAAAATAGAGCACGAGAGGAAGCTTGCCGGGAACATAAAAATTGACTGTAAAAGCTTCTATAGATATGTGAAGAGAAACAGATTAGTGAAGACAAACGTAGGTCCCTTGCAGTCGGACTCAGGTGAATTAATAATGGGGAACAAAGAAATGGCAGATCAATTGAACAAATACTTTGGTTCTGTCTTCACGAAGGAAGACACAAATAACCTTCCGGATGTACTAGGGGACAAAGGGTCTAGTGAGAAGGAGGAACTGAAGGATATCCTTATTAGGCAGGAAATTGTGTTGGGGAAATTGATGGGATTGAAGGGCGATAAGTCCCCGGGGCCTGATAGTCTGCATCCCAGAGTACTTAAGGAAGTGGCCCTAGAAATAGTGGATGCATTGGTGATCATTTTCCAACAGTCTATCGACTCTGGATCAGTTCCTATAGACTGGAGGGTAGCTAATGTAACACCACTTTTTTAAAAAGGAGGGAGAGAGAAAACGGGTAATTGGTTAGTCTGACATCAGTCATGGGGAAAATGTTGGAATCAATTATTAAGGATGAAATAGCAGCGCATTTGGAAAGCAGTGACAGGATCGGTCCAAGTCAGCATGGATTTGTGAAAGGGAAATCATGCTTGACAAATCTTCTGGAATTTTTTGAGGATGTAACTAGTAGAGTGGACAAGGGAGAACCAGTGGATGTGGTATATTTGGACTTTGAAAAGGCTTTTGACAAGGTCCCACATAAGAGATTGGTGTGAAAAATCAAAGCACATGGTATTGGGGGTAATGTACTGGCATGGATAGAGAATTGGTTGGCAGTCAGGAAGCAGAGAGTCGGGATAAACCGGTTCTTTTCGGAATGGGAGGCAGTGACTAGTGGAGTGCCGCAGGGCTCAGTGCTGGGACCCCAGCTCTTTACATTATACATTAATGATTTGGATGAAGGAATTGAGTGTAATATCTCCAAGTTTGCAGATGACACTAAACTGGGTGGTGGTGTGAGCTGTGAGGAGGATGTTAAGAGGCTGCAGGGTGACTTGGACAGGTTAGGTGAGTGGGCAAATGTATGGCAGATGCAGTATAATGTGGATAAATGTGAGGTTATCCACTTTGGGGGCAAAAACACGAAGGCAGAATATTATCTGAATGGTGGCAGATTAGGAAAAGGGGAGATGCAACGAGACCTGGGTGTCATGGTTCATCAATCATTGAAAGCTGGCATGCAGGTACAGCAGGCGGTGAAGGCGGCAAATGGCATGTTGACCTTCATAACTAGGGGATTTGAGTATAGGAGCAGGGAGGTCTTACTGCATTTGTACAGGGCCTTGGTGAGGCCTCACCTGGAATATTGTGTACAGTTTTGGTCTCCTAATCTGAGGAAGGACGTTCTTGCTATTGAGGGAGTGCAGCGAAGGTTCACCAGACTGATTCCAGGGATGGCTGGACTGACAAATGAGGAGAGACTGGATCAACTGGGCCTTTATACACTGGAGTTTAGAAGGATGAGAGGGGATCTATAGAAACGTATAAGATTCTGACGGGACGGGACAGGTTAGATGTGGGAAGAATGTTCCGATGTTGGGGAAGTCCAGAACCAGGGGTCACAGTATTAGGATAAGGGGTAGGACATTTAGGACTGAGATGAGGAGGAACTTCTTCACTTAGAGAGTTGTTAACCTGTGGAATTCCCTGCCGCAGAGAGTTGTTGATTCCAGTTCATTGGATATATTCAAGAGGGAATTAGATATGGCCTTTACGGCTAAAGGGATCAAGGGGTATGGAGAGAAAGCAGCAAAGGGGTACTGAGGGAATGATCAGCCATGATCTTATTGAATGGTGGTGCAGGCTCGAAGGGCTGAATGGCCTGCTCCTGCACCTATTTTCGATGTTTCTATGTTTCATAGAGGCATTGGGTCATCAAAAATCACCAGTAAAAATCAGACTTGATTGAAAATCTGGATTTCTGGTCAGAGAAATCAAGATCCAATTCTGCTGGTGACTGCTGTTTAAAATGAAGGTCCCTCATTTATTAACACAGTTCAGCACTCACCGAATTTATAAACGCTGGTTTTATTTTTATGGCTGCATCCAGTCAAGATCTCACTTTGCATTATACACATGCACCAGTTAGAACCACAGAGACATAAATAGAACCAAGACATTATAGCAGAGGTTGACCTGATCTCACATTTAAATGTATTTGCTGACTGAAGCTGCCCGAAGTCGCCACTGCCCCCGGTTGTTGTTAACCTTTAACAGTGCAATCAGCTGATGGAGATTCTGGGCAGCTTCAATCAGCT
This sequence comes from Pristiophorus japonicus, assembly GCF_044704955.1. Classification (NCBI taxonomy): domain Eukaryota; kingdom Metazoa; phylum Chordata; class Chondrichthyes; family Pristiophoridae; genus Pristiophorus; species Pristiophorus japonicus. Next base: position 166,947,752 of record NC_091985.1, read on the forward strand.
GTTTCCAACTGCGGGAGACAGTCGGGAAGTGCAGTCCGCCGCCTTTAGTCATCCCCGTGGCCTCCAGAACTGCTGCCACTGCTGCGAGCCTCATGTCTGTAAAGAACTCTTTAAAAATGTTGGTTACACTGGTCACCGCGTATAGTGGGCAAAGCACGGCGACACCAATGCACCGGCTATAATCGCCAGGGACTATTTCCCACCCGTCCATATTTTCCCACATTACGATAGTGACTGCACATCAAAAATTCTTAATTGGCAATGAAGCACTTTGGGAAGTCCTGAGGTTGTGAAAGGCGCTATACAAATATAAGTTGTTATATTCCCCAGAAGGCAGGCAGGCTCTCAGACTTGAGCTAATTCAACTCTTCAGTTGAGTGCCAGGCAGCACACAAGAGCAGCCTGCACTTACACCCCCTCCACATGGGGATGTGCCAGGCTTGTGCTCAGCCTTCTCCCATCAACAGCAAAAGCCAAGGTCTGATTGCAACTGGGTGGCACACAGCTTGTGTACAGCACAAAATCAGCCAAAGGGTTATTTACACGTTTTAGTGACATCCTAAACATATCAGAAAGATTTTATCGGGTTGCACTTTCTAATTAAACTGTGTAAGTGTTCGAAAAGAACACGTTTACAACTTCACTGGACAGTCTGTTTGGGGAAAGTCTCCCGCCTCAGTTACAACGGCGCCAACGTATAACGATTGGAGAGAATCTTCCCCATATTTAGCAATCTTTATAAAGATTACAAATTTTTTAGTTGTTTCTCCTGTAATTATTTTGTTTGCGTTGTAGAATATACTGAAGCACACGGAACTGGACCATCCTGATTATTACCTGCTGCCATTATGCACCCGGCGTTTCCAAATCTTTCTTTCTCGATACAGCCATCTACTCCAGCATAATGAACAATTGCTAAAACAAAACAGAAAAGACTTAAAAAGGTGAGTAACTCTAGCAGTAGACTCTTAGAGTCCCGGCAGAACATGAATTTCATATACCAGCCTTGACTAAAATTCAATCTCACCTGAACCTTGGTAATAACATAGGAATTGCTCGACGAGAAAAGCCCAAGGCCCATCTAGTTCACCTTCTACCATCCCGCTAATCGCATGATACAACGATAATTGTTGACTAATCACAGCCATCAATCACCATTAATTAGTCTACAACAGACCCGGACATGACACTGTGAAAACTTCATTGGGTGAGAGCTTCGTGGATATAAAGTCATCTGTTCCTTTTCAAACATTAATTTGACAACTGTCTGCTCATGGCATCACCAGTATTGTATTCACTTCTTTGTTTTCAAACATTGGAACTGGACCTCCAGACACCACCACCCCTTTTGATATTTTATTTTAGGCTGCATATAGTGATGCCACAAGTCCCGGCGAGGATGGAGATGATTGGGTAAATCCCCCGCCAATCACGCCTAGAGATCGCACTGTTGTCAGTGACTGGGATTGATTTTACGCACATCATTTGTATTGTGTAACTGTCATCCACTCACTGCATTTAGCTGGAGAAATAATCCTGCCTTTATCGGAAACTACTGTAGTTTCAGTCATGAATTCAGTTTGCTGTAATTTGTAGAGACTCTGTTTGAATAGACACTGTTTGCCGAGTAAATAGATACTGTTTGCTGAGCAAATAGACTCTGTTTGCTGAATAAATAGACTCTGTTTGAATAGACACTGTTTGCTGAGTAAATAGACTCTGTTTGAATAGACACTGTTTGCTGAGTAAATAGACTGTTTGAATATACACTGTTTGCTGAGTAAATAGACTGTTTGAATAGACATTGTTTGCTGAGTAAATAGACTGTTTGAATGGACACTGTTTGCTGAGTAAATAGACACTGTTTGCTGAGTAAATAGACTGTTTGAATAGACATTGTTTGCTGAGTAAATAGACTGTTTGAATAGACATTGTTTGCTGAGTAAATAGACTGTTTGAATGGACACTGTTTGTTGAGTAAATAGACACTGTTTGCTGAGTAAATAGACTTTGCTGAGTAAATAGACTCTGTTTGCTGAGTAAATAGATACTGTTTGCCAAGTAAATAGACTCTGTTCTCTGAGCAAATACATACTGTTTGATGAGTAAATAGATACTGTTTGCTGAGTAAGTGGTCTCTGTTTGCTGAGTAAATGGACTCTGTTTGCTGAGTAAATAGATACTGTTTGCTGAGTAAATAGACTCTTTTTGCGAGTAAATAGATACTGTTTGTTGAGTAAATAGGCTCTTTTTTGCTGAGTAAATAGATACTGTTTGCTGAGTAAATAGACTCTTTTTGCTGAGTAAATAGGTACTGTTTGCTGAGTAAATAGATACTGTTTGCTGAGTAAATAGATTCTATTTGCTGAGTAAATAGATACTGTTTGTGGAGTAAATAGATACTATTTGTGGAGTAAATAGACTCTTTTTACTGAGTAAATAGACTCTTTTTGCTGAGTAAATAGACTCTTTTTGCTGAGTAAATAGACTCTTTTTGCTGAGTAAATAGACTCTTTTTTACTGAGTAAATAGACTCTTTTTGCTGAGTAAATAAATACTGTTTGCTGAGTAAATAGATACTGTTTGTTGAGTAAAGAGACACTGCTGAGTAAATAGACTCTGTTTGCTGAGTAAGTGGTCTCTGTTTGCTGAGTAAATGGACTCTGTTTGCTGAGTAAATAGATACTGTTTGCTGAGTAAATAGACTCTTTTTTGCTGAGTAAATAGATACTGTTTGCTGAGTAAATAGACTCTTTTTGCTGAGTAAATAGATACTGTTTGCTGAGTAAATAGATACTGTTTGTTGAGTAAAGAGACACTGCTGAGTAAATAGACTCTGTTTGCTGAGTAAATAGATACTGTTTGCTGAGTAAATAGACTCTTTTTGCTGAGTAAATAGGTACTGTTTGCTGAGTAAATAGATACTGTTTGCTGAGTAAATAGACTCTATTTGCTGAGTAAATGGATTCTGTTTGCTGAGTAAATAGATTCTATTTGCTGAGTAAATAGATACTGTTTGTGGAGTAAATAGATACTGTTTGTGGAGTAAATAGACTCTTTTTGTTGAGTAAATAGACTCTTTTTGCTGAGTAAATAGACTCTTTTTGCTGAGTAAATAGACTCTTTTTGCTGAGTAAATAGACTCTTTTTGCTGAGTAAATAGACTCTTTTTTACTGAGTAAATAGACTCTTTTTGCTGAGTAAATAAATACTGTTTGCTGAGTAAATAGATACTGTTTGTTGAGTAAAGAGACACTGCTGAGTAAATAGATATGGTTTGCTGAGTAAATAGATACTGTTTGCTGAGTAAATAGACTCTGTTTGCTGAGTAAATAGACTCTGTTTGCCAAGTAAATAGATACTGTTTGCTGAGTAAATAGACTCTTTTTGCTGAGTAAATAGGTACTGTTTGCTGAGTAAATAGGTACTGTTTGCTGAGTAAATGGACTCTGTTTGCTGCAAATCCTGCTCCGCCTCCAACTCATTGGCTGACACAGTGGTATCAATACTCACTTCATATATTTTATGGTTTTTTATGTAGCTTTAGGAATAACACAATGGCATGAATAACTGCCTATTGCCTCCTACTAGAAAAAAATGTACCTATCAAATATGATGAGTCAGTGGACAGATAGACCAGAGAAAAGAAGCAAAGAAGTATTGCTGGCTTAGAGCAGGAGCATCTATCCCTCTCTGAAATTCTTCACACAAAAAAAAAATCAGACTTTCTCTGTTTCTCTGGGCATGTAGCGTACAAAAATAATTATCTTCAGTACTGCCTGCACTGCCTTTGCATTCATTTCTCTTCATTTGACTCGATAACGCAACTTGAATCTGTAATACAAAGAGACATCTCTGCTTAAAATAGATATATTTTCACTCCAAAAAAAGTGAGTTGTAAACTAGGATATTTAGACTTTGATAAACAAGCAAAGAGAAAAAGAAAGAACTTGCTTTCAAATAGCATCTTTTATGGCCTCAGGAAGTCCCAAGGCACTTTACAGTCAATGAAGTACTTTTGAAGTGCAGTCAATATTGCAATTCATGGGTGACAATCAGTCACTTGATGAGGAAAAACTCCACAATTCACGAGTTCCACAGTCATGAGCAAAGATGTCAAGTGACTTTTAGTAAACAGCGGGGGAAAAAAGCCTCTGACCATTATGATTTAAAAATAAACTGAGGCCAGGAAAGCAGCAGCTGCCTTTAATACTATCTGCATTTTGAGGGAGGAAGGGATTAAGGGAAGAGGAATCAGTCATTTGTGGGCAGGTGTGACCCTTGACCCCTATCAGAAAGACAACATCTACAAGGGTTTTGACAGTCTTTAATGTGAGTGTAGAAACATCTAGAAATAGTGAATCCTCCGGTTATCATGATACTGGGAACATTTAGATGTTGTTAATTGACACCAGAATGCTTTACCGAATATACAGAAAGCGATCACATTCTTCGTTTGTTATTGTGAATCATTACTCGGCTGGAGAATTACATGGGATGTACGGCACAGAAACGGGCCATTCGGCCCAACCAGTCCATGCCGGCGTTTACGCTCCACTCGAGCCTCCTCCCGTCTTTCCTCATCTAACTCTATCAGCATAACCCTCGATTCCCTTCTCCCTCATACGCTTGTCCAGCCTCCCCTTAAATAATCTACTACTGTCACAGAACAAATACCTGTAAACAATCTTTTCTTGTGACAAAATTCTTATCCTTACTTTTCTTTGTAGCGAACATGGTTCACCGGATCTTTTGAAAAAAACGAATTTCAATAAGTTGTGATTTTTAGGCACATTAATAAATATTCTCCTCGCTGCTTAAAATAGATATATTTTCACTCCAAAAACACTATGTGAGTTGTAAACTAGGATATTTAGGCTTTGATAAACAAACAAAGAGAAAAAGAAAGAACTTGCTTTCAAATAGCATCTTTTATGGCCTCAAGATGTCCCAAGATGCTTTACAGCCAATGAGGTACTTTTGGAGTGTAATCACTGTTGCAGTGTAAGAAATGCAGCAGCCAATTTGCGCACAGCAAGCTCCCACAAACAGCAATTAAATAAATTTCCCGATTATTTGTTTTTACTGGTGTTGGTTGAGGGATAAATTTTGGCCAGGACACCGGGGAGAGATCTCCATGTTCACCTAAGAGGGCAGATGTAACCTCGGTTTAATGTCTCATCCAAAAGATGGCACCTCCAACAGTGCATAGAAACATAGAAAATAGGTGCAGGAGTAGGCCATTCAGCCCTTCGAGCCTGCACCACCATTCAATAAGATCATGGCTGATCATTCCCTCAGTACCCCTTTCCTGCTTTCTCTCCATACACCTTGGTCCCCTTAGCCGTAAGGGCCATATCTAACTCCCTCCTAAATATATCCAATGAACTGGCATCAACAACTCTCTGCGGCAGGGAATTCCACAGGTTAACAACTCTCTGAGTGAAGAAGTTTCTCCTCATCTCAGTCCTAAATGGCCTACCCCTTATCCTAAGACTATGTCCCCTGGTTCTGGACTTCCCCAACACGGGAAAATTCTTCCCGCATCTAACCTGTCCAATCCCGTCAGAATCTTATACATTTCTATGAGATCCCCTCTCATCCTTCTAAACGCCAGTGAATAAAGGCCCAGTTGATCCAGTCTCTCCTCATATGACAGTCCAACCATCCCTGGAATCAGTCTGGTGTACCTTCGCTGCACTCCCTCAATAGCAAGAACATCCTTCCTCAGATTAGGAGACCAGAACTGAACACAATATTCCAGGTTAGGCCTCACTAAGGCCCTGTACAACTGCAGTAAGACCTCCCTACTCCTATACTCAAATCCCCTAGCTATGAAGGCCAACATACCATTTGCCTTCTTCACTGCCTGCTGTACCTGCATGCCAACTTTCAATGACTGATGAACCATGACACCCAGGTCTCGTTGCACCTTCCCTTTTCCTAATCTGCCGCCATTCAGATAATATTCTGCCTTCGTGTTTTTGCCCCCAAAATGAATAACCTCACATTTATCCACATTATACTGCATCTGCCATGCATTTGCCCACTCACCTAACCTGTCCAAGTCACCCTGCAGCCTCTTAGCGTCCTCCTCACAGCTCACACCGCCACCCAGTTTAGTGTTATCTGCAAACTTGGAGATATTACACTCAATTCCTTCATCCAAATCGTTAATGTATATTGTAAAGAGCTGTGGTCCCAGCACTGAGCCTGCGGCACTCCACTAGTCACTGCCTGCCATCCTGAAAAGGACCCATTTATCCCGACTCTCTGCTTCCTGTCTGCGAACCAGTTCTCTATCCACATCAGTACATTACCCCCAATACCATGCACTTTGATTTTGCACACCAATCTCTTGTGCGGGACCTTGTCAAAAGCCCTTTGCAAGTCCAAATACACCACATCCACTGGTTTTCCTTTGTCCACTCTGCTAGTTACATCCTCAAAAAATTCCAGAAGATTCGTCAAGCATGATTTCCCTTTCACAAATCCATGCTGACTTGGACCAATCCTATCACTGCTTTCCAAATGCGCTGCTATTTCATCCTTAATGATTGATTCCAACATTTTCCCCACTACTGATGTTAGGCTAACCAGTCTATAATTATCCATTTTCTCTCTCCCTCCTTTTTTAAAAAGTGGTGTTACATTAGCTACCCTCCAGTCCATAGGAACTGATCCAGAGTCGATAGGCTGTTGGAAAATGATCACCAATGCATCCACTATTTCTAGGGCCACTTCCTTAAGTACTCTGAAATGCAGACTATCAGGCCCCGGGGATTTATCTGCCTTCAATACCATCAATTTCCCTAACACAATTTCCCGCCTAATAAGGATATCCTTCAGTTCCTCGTTCTCACTAGACCCACTGTCCCCAGTACATTCGGAAGATTATTGGTATCTTCCTTCGTGAAGACAGAACCGAAGTATTTGTTCAATTGGTCTGCCATTTCTTTGTTCCCCATTATAAATTCACCTGAATCCGACTGCAAGGGACCTACATTTGTCTTCACTAATCTTTTTCTCTTCTCCTATTTATAGAAGCTTTTGCAGTCAGTTTTGATGTTCCCTGCAAGCTTCCTCTCGTACGCTATTTTCCCCTTCTTAATTAAACCCTTAGTCCTCCTCTGTAGAATTCTAAATTTCTCCGAGTCCTCAGGTTTGTTGCTTTTTCGAGCCAATTTATATGCCTCTTGGTTTTAACACTAACCTTAATTTCCCTTGTTAGCCGCGGTTGAGCCACCTTCCCCGTTTTATTTTTACTCCAGACAGGGATGTACAATTACTGAAGTTCATCCATGTGATTTTTAAATGTTTGCCGTTGCTTATCCACCGTCAACCCTTTAAGTATCCTTTGCCAGTCTATTCCAGCCAATTCACGCCTCATACCGTCGAAGTTACTTTTCCTTAAGTTCCCGAATTAACTGTGTCACTCTCCATCTTAATAAAGAATTCTACCATATTATGGTCACTCTTCCCCACGGGGCCTCGCACAACAAGATCCCTTCTCATTACACATCACCCAGTCTAGGATGGCCAGTCCTCCAGTTGGTTCCTCGATATATTGGTCTAGAAAACCATCCCTAATACACTCCAGGAAATCCTCCTCCACTGCATTGCTACCAGTTTGGTTAGCCCAACCAATATGTAGATTAAAGTCACGCATGATAACTGCTGTATCTTTATTGCACACATCCCTTATTTCTTGTTTGATGCTGTCCCCAACCTCACTACTACTGTTTGATGGTCTGTACACAACTCCCACTAGCGTTTTCTGCCCTTTGGTATTCTGCAGCTCCACCCATACCGATTCCACATCATCCAGGCTAATGTCGCTCCTTACTATTGCATTAATTTCCTCTTTAACCAGCAATGCCACCCCACCTCCTTTTCCTCTCTGCCTATCCTTCCTAAATGTTGAATATCCTTGGATGTTGAGTTCCCAGCCTTGGTCACCCTAGAGCCAAGTCTCCGTGATGCCAATTACATCAGCACTCCCTCAGTACTGCACTGGAGTGTCAGATTGTGTATTCAAGGCTCTGAAGTGGGACTTGAACCCACAACCTTCTGACTCAGAGACAAGAGTGTTACCATTGAGCCACAGCTGACACTTAGATTTAAAAAACATTTTAGAAAGTAAAAGTCCCTTGCAACAATAACCATAAATATCATTCTTCTCTTACCAGATTATCTTAGTTCACTATCAATCCCAAAATACTCCTCTGTTAGCATTTCAGATAAATCACTGCACGCAAGGACAAAACATAATGATGTTACAGAATACATTAATCAGAAATAAATTTGTGCCTCAGATTTCTCGCAGATCGAGCTCTTAATGGAGCCAGAGCCATGCACTTGGCACCTTCACACAGGGAGGATGAGAAATAGAACCTGCTCATGTGGGCTATCTTCCACAGAGTGGATACAGAGCAGCATGGGAGTGGAAAAACTCGAACACACCACCGACTGCCCAGTGTAGAGATAGCGCCCCCACTAACTGCCCAATCAATGTGGAGGTAACACCCCACTAACTGTCCAATCAATGTAGAGATAACACTCCCACCAACTGTCCAATCAGTGTAGAGATAACACCCCCACTAACTGCCCAATCAGTGTAGAGATAGCGCCCCCACTAACTGCCCAATCAGTGTAGAGATAGAGCCCCCACTAACTGTCCAATCAGTTTAGTGGTGGCACCTCCACCATCCAGAGGAGGTTACCCAAAATGGCAGCAGCCAGAGTGCCAGCATAGACAGGCGGTAAGAGATCAGATGCCATTCTCTAACCACTAATACCCCACTTACACCAGGCGGAGGCCCGTAAATTTGCCCCCCATAAGTGGTGATTTTAAAAAAATGTACTTTTAGTTTTTAGTATACTAATGACGAGAACATTAGTAATAATATCTATGCACTATTTTAGCAGAATAGCACAAGGTAAAAGTCCTAGTTACAATGATGGAGTTAAAGTAGAAAACCAATTAACGTTGTTGATTTGTTTTAATTTGAGGTGCGTGGTCCCACAGGTACAGCAGAGCAAGCTGAAAGGGTTGGAGCAGATTCAATGTCTGAAATCAGATGAATGGGAATTCACACCCAGAAGATACCAGAGACTTGATAATCTGGACTCTCGCCCACTTTACACCAGTGACCTTGAGCTGGAACCTAAATCAGCACCAGTGAAAAGTTTCTCAGAGGCTGAATACCAAGCTTTCTGTGAGGATACCAACTTGAACAATGCACGGTCCATCCCAAGTCACGCAAATCACAGCTCGTACAACGCAGATCCCATCTGTTCTCTAGAGAACTACGTAATGAACTTTGCTCCAGATTACCAAGATTTTCTGTACAGAGGCTCGGGAGGGAGGATAGGTTACCAGGAGCAGGAAGCTCCAATTCACCATGAAAATGAGGAATCCATCAAAAATGCCTCTTTGTTAGATCAGTGCTCAGTCAGATCTTCTGATTCTAGCTTGGATGTACATTTCATGAAAATGTTAAACTACATTCCTGCAAGAGAGTCCGAAATAACAGATTACTCTTTGCAGCTCACATCCTGTCACTCTGGCAGTCACGATGACCTCGACAACATGTACCGGCACCATTGTTGTGAAGCAGGACATGGTATTTTTTTTAATGAAACACAATCAGAGAATTATTCCAGTGTCGATTACACAAGCGAACCTATTGAAAATCAGAAAATTCCAGTCTCCTTAATGTTATGTAACACTGGAAGCCCATCATGGAATACTAACGTAGCTGATCCATCTCAGGTGAAATTATCAAGGACAAAAAGCTCCCAGAGGGCAATCTCTTCATCACCCAGATCTAAAGATTACAGCAACCAAACTTCAGACGTGTGGATGGAATCAGAAAATGTAATTTATCTGTCTTATATATCTAATTTAGAGCATCATGTGGTTTCAACCTCATAACAATGAGGTATGGAATAAGTCATGTGTTTCACACAAGACCAATCAGGTTGCTATATAGGTACCTGACTGCTTGAAAGCATTGCTAGCAGCTAATTGGAGAAATGGATCATATGATTTTGACAGGTTGATTGGTAGATTGAGAAACAACTTCATCACATGGTATCTATAGACCAATCAGACGTTACCACCTTTAATGCAGTAGAATATCCCATGGTGCTGCACAGGAGTGTTAGCAAACAAAATTTGGAGAAGCGTCGAGATCTCGGAGGGTTGTAGGGCCGGAGTTACAGAGGAAGAGGGAGCAGTGACACCATGATGGATTTAAAAGCAATGACGAGACCTCTTCAAATACTTAACCCTTTTAATAGTACTAGCTGATCTCCTGTGGCATTGCTCGTGGAGAACTAGCGGATACATTCTGGGAAGGGAAGGGGCGCACATCTTGAGTGAAATCATTTGGAAAGAGACAATGGTGCAAATATTTTTTGATTGGAGAGACAGCACTGAAGAGATGGTTCATCATAACACCTGGCAGCATGGGAAGGAGTCCTGAGATCTTGTAGTAATTTATGGGTATGGCAACACTGGTAATAGCGAGTTTGGAATCTAGAATCTGCCAGAACTGGGAAGGGGTCTTGGGTTTGGGAGTGCTACAGAAACGGGTGCAAGGTCTGGCAGCACTGGTTAGAGTGGGCACGGTCTGATTGTACTGGTTAGGGTGGGCACAGTCTCATTGTACTGGTTAGAGTGGGCACGGTCTGATTGTACTGGTTAGGGTGGGCACGGTCTGATTGTACTGGTTAGGGTGGGCACTGTCTGATTGCACTGGTTAGGGTGGGCAAGGTCTGGCAGCACTGGTTAGGGTGGGCAAGGTCTGGCAGCACTGGTTAGAGTGGGCACAGTCTGATTGTACTGGTTAGAGTGGGCACTGTCTGATTGCACTGGTTAGGGTGGGCAAGGTCTGGCAGCACTGGTTAGGGTGGGCAAGGTCTGGCAGCACTGGTTAGAGTGGGCACAGTCTGATTGTACTGGTTAGAGTGGGCACTGTCTGATTGTACTGGTTAGAGTGGGCACTGTCTGATTGTACTGGTTAGGGTGGGCACTGTCTGATTGTACTGGTTAGGGTGGGCACGGTCTGATTGCACTGGTTAGAGTGGGCACTGTCTGATTGTACTGGTTAGAGTGGGCACTGTCTGATTGTACTGGTTAGGGTGGGCACAGTCTGATTGTACTGGTTAGGGTGGGCACAGTCTGATTGTACTGGTTAGAGTGGGCACAGTCTGATTGTACTGGTTAGGGTGGGCACGATCTGATTGTAATGGTTAGGGTGGGCACTGTCTGATTGTACTGGTTAGGGTGGGCACAGTCTGATTGTACTGGTTAGAGTGGGCACTGTCTGATTGTACTGGTTAGGGTGGGCACAGTCTGATTGTACTGGTTAGAGTGGGCACTGTCTGATTGTACTGGTTAGGGTTGGCACTGTCTGATTGTACTGGTTAGAGTGGGCACTGTCTGATTGTACTGGTTAGAGTGGGCACGTTCTGATTGTACTGGTTAGAGTGGGCACTGTCTGATTGTACTGGTTAGAGTGGGCACAGTCTGATTGTACTGGTTAGAGTGGGCACAGTCTGATTGTACAGGTTAGGGTGGAGTGGGCACAGTCTGATTGTACTGGTTAGAGTGGGCACAGTCTGATTGTACTGGTTAGAGTGGGCACTGTCTGATTGTACTGGTTAGAGTGGGCACAGTCTGATTGTACAGGTTAGGGTGGAGTGGGCACAGTCTGATTGCACTGGTTAGAGTGGGCACAGTCTGATTGCACTGGTTAGAGTGGGCACTGTCTGATTGTACTGGTTAGAGTGGGCACTGTCTGATTGTACTGGTTAGGGTAGGCACAGTCTGATTGTACTGGTTAGAGTGGGCACTGTCTGATTGCACTGGTTAGAGTGGGCACTGTCTGATTGCACTGGTTAGAGTGGGCACTGTCTGATTGTACTGGTTAGAGTGGGCACGGTCTGATTGTACTGGTTAGAGTGGGCACAGTCTGATTGTACTGGTTAGAGTGGGCAAGGTCTGATTGCACTGGGGAAGATGGCACAAGGTTTGGCAGCACCAGGGTGGGGCATGATGGTATTGAAGAGGCCCCAGGATGTGGTAGCAGAAGGACTTCTGGAGACTGTCAACAATAGGGAGAGGAGGCAGTTTCAGAGGAGGGATGTGCAGTGGAGATGGCCACAGCAGCAAGAGGTGCAATGCAAGTGGCCAATTTTTGGAAGATTGAAATGGCTTCTTATGGAGTAGTAAGAATATAGCCCTTTAAAACTCTGGTGTTCTCTGTTAACGAAGCAGGGAGATGTGAAACTCTGCCATTACAGCACCACCACTGGTAGAAGTCTGTAAGTACAGTGTGACAAGTTTACATTGGTATTTCCATTTTTAAAAATGTGTTCTCAGGATGTGGTCGGTGCGGGCAATGTCATATTTTATTGTCTATCCCTAGTCGCCCTGAAATAACACTAATGAGCCTTCTCCTTCAGCTGCTGCAGATTTTAAAAGTCTTATACAGATATTATAATCCTGTGCTCTGCTGTAATGGAATGCAGATACAGTGGTGTAGCCGTTGGATTAGTGTCACTGAGGTTAGGAGTTCCAATCCGAAATTGAATTTAATACACTCTGGGCTGGCACTAGGAAAAAATGACCATGAAAGCAGCCAAATTGTTGTGGTTCACGACTGAGTCACGAATGTCCTCCAGCAAAGGGAAGCTGCTTCTCCTCCCCAGTCCACTGTACATGACTCTGGTCCTAAAGTACATGGTTGACATTTAATGTCCTCAGGGAAACTATGGATCGATTATAAATGGTACTGTGCCAGAGTTGCCCACATCCCAAAAACAAATAAAAAGCTCCACAGTACATCTGAGAAAATGGAGTCAATTTGATATTCAAATCTAAACAACTGAAACAAATACTTAAAACTCAAAATTTTTTTGTCCAATTTTGATATTTTACTTAATCCACTGAGGGGGACCAGACTCCACTGACATCATTGTAACAAAATAAGGCAAGATTCCTAGTAACATGGAGATCCACCATAAATAGTCCATTCTCCCCCTCACCCTACCCAGCTCGAAGCACCGCAGCACTAACAGTGAATATAAATAGCAGCTAACACCAGATACCATTTTTTAGCCTTAGTTTTTGTGTTGTTGGCCTATGTGGATATTTCTCAAGCCTGGAACCAAACCAGAATATTAAACATCTAATCTCACGATTTCAACAACCGCACGTGCCCAATCTGGGGCAATTAGGAATGAAACCTAGAAGCACTTTTTCACTCAAAGGGCAGTGGAAATCTGGAACTCTCTTTCCCCAAAAGGGTGTGGATGCTGCTGGGGTCAATTAAAATGTACAAGACTGTTAGATAGATTTTTGTTGGGCGAGGGTATCGAGGGACATGGATCAGAGGCAGGTAAATGGGCCGAGGCAAAAATCAGCCATGATCTCATTGAATGGTGGAGCAGGCTCGAGGGGCTAAATGGCCTCCTCCTGTTCCTATGTCCCCAATCTTGTTCCCTTTTGCTGCCAGTGCTCTGAAATTTTACAATGTAAAGCTAGGCAGGTTCCAAAGTGCCAGCAGCTTCAAGTCGCAGAGATTCTTCAAACAGAAGCGCAACATGAATGGGGGATGTCCTGACTATCGGGGTAACATTATACCAGGTGATTCACAAAGTGCCACCTCGCTGCAGCAGGCTATGAACTTTAGTTTAAAACCCTTTATTTTAGGTTACATAGAACTGCACAAGTTCTGTTTATTTAAAGTTGAATGGTGAAAGTGCAGTTTTAATTTTATTACAGAAGTATAATTTCCTTTTCAGAAAAGCATATAAAAGCATGGAGAAAAGAGATGGATATTTCATTCATTGCAAACATAAATGAAGGGGTATTCCTACCTTTATGATTACACAATTTTAAGTAACGACTTCTCTTCACTACAAACTAGTCTTCTTAAACCCCTCTCCCCTGCCTTTATGTCTCATTACGCCCGTGAAGCGTCTTGGGACTTTTTAGTATGTTAAAGGTGCTATATAAATCCAAGTTGTTGTTGATATGAGCAAGTGAAGGATACATATTTACATTAACTAATTATTTTCATGTTAATAGTCTAGATAGCGTTTGATAGTTACTTGTACGCTATTTGCAATTACAACCTGAAATTCAAATTCACAACTTGTAGATCTGAATAGTCGTACAGTAGATAGAACCTCAACACAGTGCAAGAGAGTGATGCTCTTTTGTGCATCCGATATACTTTATACCAAGGGATGGAAATTGGTTATGGGCCATTTTTGGGTCCCTAACAATGCGCCCCAACCTGGAACTCGAGGCCAGCGTGAAATTAGGCATTGGGCCCTAGGTCAATAATGTAAGCGCACTCACTGCCTGTCGCTCCTCCAGAGGTAGCTCCCCTAGTTAAAGCACATGGATTTCAGACCCCTTGCCTGAGGGCCGCTGCTGACAAAGCAAGTCCCGGGGAAGACGACAATGGGAGGGGGGCCAATCATGGGTTGGTAGCAGCACTCGAGTGTGGTGGAGCTGGGAGGAGCTCATGCACCTTGTGGAATAGATCCTGATCTCCGTACAGTACCTGACCAATGACTCAGCTCAGCTCAATATTTGGAAAACTATGGACACAAACTCACACTATGCCACTCCATGGCATAGCATGTTACTGTGGGGTGGGAGTTTTACAACATGGTACAGTAACAAAGGCATTTACTTATAGTTTCAGGATAATTCTGCCATGGCCATAATATTGGACGAGGCAGGTAAACTCTACAATAAGGAAGAAAATAAGCAGACTGCTTTAAGTGAACAAAGCAAAAAACAAGACCAAAAAGGAGGCTTCAGAAATTCCTTCCGGAAGTTATTCAGGAAGAAGTAAGGAAAATTATAAACTGAGTTTCTCAAACCTTAGAGAAAATATATTCACAATATTATAGTTAGAATTATTTCAGTGTTCAATATCTACTCATATTACTCAATTTGCAAATGTATCAGGTTTTTATTGTTGTCATGGAGTGACCTAGCTCTGTCGAGCCCGTGTGGTGGCTGGTGTGCAACGGCCACCCCACGTTAAAAAAATCCACGCACAGACATCTTCAGTATGTAGTTCAGGATCTGGAATATTAGGTCCTTCATTGAAACACCTGTGAATTCATCCCTTTTTGGTGTGGAAGCAAGTCATCCTCGATATGAGGAACTGTCTAAGAAGGTAGCATTCCCTACCTGGAATCAGGTGGTGAAGGGATCAAACCCTGTTCCAGACAGTCCCAGTGAGTGGAGACTGGAGCTCTGGCTTGGAATTCTGAGTTGACATCCAGCGGGATACTCACGTCTGGTGGGTGTGGGTGTGGACGTGGGTGCCCCCCGCTCCCCCTCCCCATTGTATGGGTTGTGGGAGCTGATAAAACCCTACTGCCATATAGGACTAACCACCCTATGGCCTTATATAAAGATGTTTACGGCCATGGGAGGAGTGTTCACATCACAGCCTGTCAAACTGTTACAGCCTGAAAATCCTTCTACATATGTCACACTGTTCTCTTGGTGAAGATACAAAAAAAATATTAGATGTCATTAGCACAGAATATGCTAGTAAGATTAGATTACTTCTGGACTTCCTTCTTTGAGTGTACTTCAACCTTCATGTATAGCTGAATAAACCTTGTCCAAAGTGGGACATGGTCAACTGTCTTAGCACCACAAAGCAGCCAGAGGTATATAGTCAATCAGAGCCTATGCCTTATAAAAGATTTCATTTTGATATTGTTTTGAAGAGATAGCAGACACACCAACTTGCGGCAAGCTGTGCTACAAACAGGAAGATTCAAGTACTCCCAAGACAAAAGGGGGGACAGAAAGCAGCATGTGGAAGCTGAGGAAGAAAGTTAGAGTACCTACATTTGATAGTCTTCCTTATCCTTTTGACTGTAGTTCAATCTTTATAAATAAAACAAATTATGTGAAAACAGCAAAGAAATGGAGGTGGGCACCAGTATGACATAATTTGGAGACCAGCTTGGCGTATGGACACACCACAAGTGCATGTTGTCGAGTAGTCAGATCAGGACACCAATGATTTTGGAAAGGGTATCGAGTGCTCCAAGATCCCAAGAGAAACCCTTTGCATAGTGGCTCATGACATGGTTATGGCATTATCTGAATGAATTCCAACTTATTGATAAATCATGACCAGTTGTGGAAATAACACAACTTGCATAATAATATTCATCTCACTAAATGTTATCTAGTTATTGCTTTAATCTAATGTATCATTAAATAAAGCAAATTATTCAGATGCCAGATGTCCTTTGCCTATTCCTATATCCCTGTTTTTAATATTTAGAGATGTGTACAGAAATGCTGGCTTTCTAATACTGGATTGTATCTTCCAGGTCAAATCAAAGTTTGGAGAGCAAGCAGAAATCTGATGGTAACCCTACACAGGATGCTACAATGACAGAAAACCAAGAATTCAAAGAGAGGGCTGCTCATGTGAACAGTATTGACCGTGGCACCGCTGTTTAAACTTACATTTTTGAACTATCTCGATGAAAGTTTCCAGAAAACCACGGCAATTCATTGGTAGCGGCAATTAAGTTGCTTTATTTTGCAGATGCTTTCCTCATTATTCAAACATAGCAATTTGAATTGAATAGACTTTTGCTTTTGTTTTGTAAGAAACTTGATCCGTTTCATATAGGTCAGTGAGAATCACCCATTATATTTACAAGTTTCAAACACAATGAGAACGTTTTTCATCTGAACATAATTTTGTACATATATATATATATATGAGCGAACAAATTTAGATTTATATAGCGCCTTTCACAACCTTAGGATGTCCCAAAGTACAATTAAGTATCTTTGAAGTGTATTTACTGTTGTAATGTAGGAAATGCAGCAGCCAATTTGCACACAGCAAGGTTCCACAAACAGCATGATGTAGTCCTTACTACTAGGGGGATCAAGGGGTATGGCGAGAAAGCAGGAATGGGGTACTGAAGTTGCATGAACTCATTGAATGGCGGTGCAGGCTCGAAGGGCCGAATGGCCTACTCCTGCATCTATTTTCTATATTTTCTATGTAATGACCAAGTAATCTGTTCTTTTTAAATGATGTTGGTTGAGGCTTAATTATTGGCTAGGGCACTGGGGCGAACTCTCCTGTTCTTCTTTGAATAATGCCATGGAATCTTTTACAGCCACCTGTATACACATGAAAACTATTTTATTTGCCCTCTGCTCTCAAGACTGCTGACTAACACAGATCTTCCTTCCACCAATTGAGAGGGTGAGATGGTCAGGGTGTGTGGGCTTTTCCACAACCACTGTGATTAGCTGGCAAGACCCAGATTATGCATGGTTTGCTTCAAAGGTGGAAAGCATTAGTTCTTGCAGCCCACCATCCAAGAAGCTAGCTAAAGGCCATCATAACTTATTTGGTTGAAGGACGAGAATTCAAGAAGCCGACAAGCTTGGAATCGGAACTCATGACCTGATGGACAGCAAAGCTTCACTATTTACACTATCAGGCTAATTCTAGTTAATGTATTGGAATGGTATCTAAAACTTTGGCTTATTACTCCAAAATTATGTAACGTAAAGAGGGAGTCTTACAGAAGAAAATGGTTAGGGTATTTCATGTATTATACATGAACTACTAAAACCATACTGCTAAATGCTTCTGCCAAATATGAAATGTTGCTTTTAGACTACAGTATCTATGTAAACAATAATGGATAATAACCATATCAATTTTGGAAGAATAGTAAAAATACTTAATTTTTTTTTACAGCACTCAGTACATAGAGACACATATCACATTGATTTAAGGGCATTGGAGAGTGAGTAGCCACCAAGCAAGAGGGATAAAAGATAAAGAGGGTCACAGCAGGGGACAAAAACATTGTCAAAGAGGAGAGTCTTAAGGATGTTTTTGAAGTCAGGGAGGGAAGTAGCAAGCCAGAGATGTTAAGAAAGACAATTCCACACGGTAAGGCCAGGGAGACTAAAGGAGTAGCCACTGGTGGTGTAGCAGAACCAGGCAATGAGAGGTAGGCCAATGCTGGAGAACTGGAAACAAAATTAACAAAGACAACAATTTAAGAGTCCTGCTTGTGTGATTTGGTTTCTGTAGAATTACAGAACACAAGCATCAGCTTGCATTTCATTTACTGTGATTACTGCCTTTCCTCTGTAGATTATGGGAGTAATCTTGAGTAAATATACAAGAGCCAGCACAGCAGCTTAAAGGGGGAGTATAGGGGGGAATTTTCTTTTCAAAATACTGCCCCAATATCTAATCTCAATTAAAACATGTTTTATCATTAACAACATTTCCTTGAATTTTGAATGACGATGGAGATCTGCCATTCAGCCTTCATCCTCCAGAGAGGAGCCATCAGAAGGAACTCCAGTCACTTTAATGGGGGTGTGGGTCAGAGTTTCAGACTGATCAGAGAACAAATCCAGAGCCGCCCACATAGGAAGAAAATTGTATCGCACACCTCTGAAAAAGACCTGAAATACAGAAAGAAAAAGGTTAGATGTTAATTTGAGAAAGATTTGGGGTGGGGGGAAATGCAAAGGGTTGGAGGGGAGAGGAGGAGGAGGAGGAGGAGGAGGAGGAG